>NC_081272.1:607500-917500 GCF_030490865.1 Poecile atricapillus
AAAGATTAATCTGGCTAAAATGGCCAGGTGAGGCACAAAATAACCTGAGGAGGTCCAGGAGATCAGGAGCAGGACGGGCTGGGAGCGATGGCTTCAGGAGAGAAGAGAGAGCAGAGCACCAAGAGCTTTGGCTGGAAAGTCAAATGTTCCTGGGAACATTTAGATTAGATTTAGGATTTAGATTTAGGATTTCGAACGGGGGAGGTGGCTGGGTCAGTAATTCTAGAAGTAAAACTGTGATTAGAAGCACTTTGGCAGCCAGAGCTGGGAAGCAGCTCCCTGATGGTGATTAATTCACAGCGCAGGGCTCGGGGGAGCGGCCGGGACCCAACTGCTCCGTTCTTATCAAGTGAAATGTATCCAGTGTAATCTGATAGGTCCTGAAAGGTTAATGTAAGCTAAATCAATGCTGTCTCCATCCCGAGAAGGTGTGGGGAATTGTCCTTGAGTGTGATGGGGATGAGGGTAATAAAGGGCTTTCATCTCCTGCTGGTCCCTGCCAGGTCCGCAGTGGAGCAGGAGGGGTTGATAAGGGCACGGATTTATCAGCCAGCAGGCAGAACATGAGGCTGCTGCTAAAACATCCCATCTCCCTGCTTTAGTACTCCCTCAATAAACATTTTAAACACCCAAACACCTCTCAGACAGCCGGAGGAGGGGAATACAAAAAGCTGGTCAAGGATCCGGGTTCGGAGCACTGGGACTCCCTCAGGGGTGGGGGAGGATCTGGAAACCTCAGCTGGTGAAATGATGTTGAAAACCAGTTCTGTTGGAGTAAGGAGCTAAATGGAAACCTCAGCTGGAGAGATGGTGTTAAAATCCAGTTCTGGCAGCAGATGAAAGCAAGTTTTGGTGTGATTTTAAACTTGCAGCACTTGGTTAAATCCCAGGGATGGAGGAGAATTCCCAGCTCTCTCAGAGCCGTGGGACATAAAGGGCTTTTAGCTTCCACTCGTATCTTTAAAAATACCTCTTGAAATTAAAGAAATTAAACTTAAAGCCTTGGTTTAAACACTCCTGTGGTGAGCTGAGAGGGGCTGGGAGCAGGGGAGGGGAGGAAGCTGCAGGTTTGCCCTGTCCCCAGCAGGATCCTCTCAGCAGGACCTGCTCCTGGTGCTGCCAACACCTGTTTGAACCTGAGCACAAATAAACAATTGATGGCTCTAATTCACCCTGGCTGTGCCCTGCCAGACATCCTGGGTGATATTCCTGTCCTGGAACATGGAATATGTCGGGATCAGGCTGGAAGCAGGCAGCAGGAGAGCTCGGGATCACACAGGTGACAATCCCAAAGCAGCCTCAGGCACAGGGAATTTCCTGCTCTGCCTTTCCCAGCCTTGTCCAGCCCCAGCTCCCTCCAGAGCACAGTGCCAGCAGCTCCCAGATTCCCTGATTGATTCCAGCAGCTCCCAGATTCCCTGATTGATTCTAGCAGCTCCCAGACACCCTGATTGATTCCAGCAGCTCCCAGACACCCTGATTCCAGCAGCTCCCAGACACCCTGATTGATTCCAGCAGCTCCCAGACACCCTGATTGATTCCAGCAGCTCCCAAACACCCTGATTCCAGCAGCTCCCAGACACCCTGATTGATTCCAGCAGCTCCCAAACACCCTGATTCCAGCAGCTCCCAGACTCCCTGATTCCAGCAGCTCCCAGACACCCTGATTGATTCCAGCAGCTCCCAGACACCCTGATTGATTCCAGCAGCTCCCAGACACCCTGATTGATTCCAGCAGCTCCCAGACACCCTGATTGATTCCAGCAGCTCCCAGACACCCTGATTCCAGCAGCTCCCAGACACCCTGATTCCAGCAGCTCCCAGACACCCTGGTTCCAGCAGCTCCCAAACACCCTGATTCCAGCAGCTCCCAGACACCCTGATTGATTCCAGCAGCTCAGACACCCTGATTCCAGCAGCTCCCAGATTCCCTGATTCCAGCAGCTCCCAGACACCCTGATTGATTCCAGCAGCTCCCAGGCACCCTGATGCCAGCAGCTCCCAGACTCCCTGATTCCACCACTGAGAAGCACAAAAGGTGCAGATCTGACCGAGTTTGTGGCTGATTCTGAGCCTGACAAGGCCCAGCTCGTGCTCAGTGCCAGCCCAGCCCTCCGGCAGCTCCTGAGGAGGATTTGCCTCCGTGCAGGGATGTGGGGCTTGGAGCTGCACTCAGCCCTGACTCCCAGCATTATTGTTACACTTGATTAATACCTGAGCACTCAGGAAAGAGATAAATTATGATTATGCACACACAGGCACTCTATCCAGACAGCAGATCCATCTTCCCCCAACGAGCTGCCAATTACTGGGTATTTCTACATTATGTTTACACAGCCCTTCATAATCAACACTCCAACCACTTTAGGTATTAAGTGCTTCAAGCTATTGATTTGATTAATTCGGCGTCTCCAGAAAACCATCCTGCTCTGCTTGTCTTGCCCTCCTGGTGTGCAGCATCCTCCCTCTGCCAGGATCTTCCCTTGTCTGAGCACACGGATCCAGGATTCCCAGGAACTCCAGAGGGGCTCACCCCCTTCAAACTGTCTGCAGGAAACAGCTCCTGAAACTGGGAGGGCAGGGATGGGTGGGGATGGATGGATGGATGATGGATGGATGGATGATGGATGGATGGATGGATGGATGGATGGATGATGGATGGATGATGGATGGATGATGGATGGATGATGGATGGATGGATGATGGATGGATGATGGATGATGGATGGATGGATGGATGATGGATGGATGGATGGATGGATGGATGGATGGATGGATGGATGGATGATGGATGGATGGATGGATGATGGATGGATGATGGATGGATGGATGGATGATGGATGGATGGATGGATGATGGATGGATGATGGATGGATGGATGGATGATGGATGATGGATGGATGGATGATGGATGGATGATGGATGATGGATGATGGATGGATGGATGGATGGATGGATGGATGGATGGATGGATGGATGGGATTTTGGGCAGGAATTGTTCCCTGGGAGGGTGGGGAGGGGCTGGGCTGGAATTGCCAGAGCAGCTGTGGCTGTCCCTGGATCCCTGGCAGTGCCCAAGGCCAGGCTGGACATTGGGGCTGGAGCAGCCTGGGACAGTGGGGGTGACCCTGGGGACAGTGGGGGTGACCCTGGGGACAGTGGGGGGTGACCCTGGGACAGTGGGGGTGACCCTGGGACAGTGGGGGTGACCCTGGGGACAGTGGGGGTGACCCTGGGGACAGTGGGAGGTGACCCTGGGACAGTGGGGGTGACCCTGGGGACAGTGGGGGTGTCCCTGCCATGGCTGGGGTGCCCCTGGATCATTTTTAAGGCCCTCCCAACCCAAACCATTCCATATGGAATTGTGAATTCCATATTTTTTGCCGAATCAATGGGAAAAGGCAGGTGTGGGGCTGAAGGAGCCTGGGATCTGTGCTGGCAGGAGCTGCCTCTCCCTGGAGCAGCACAGGGAGCTCAGCTCCAGAGCTCCCCAGTGCCACTCCATGAACAATCACAGCTCAGCATTAAAGAAGAGCCCAGGATTATTCTTTTGAAAGTGTTGCCGCTTCCTTGAGAAACGACTGTTATTTATTTGATCGTCCCCCGAAGATTCCTTTGTCACAGGCTATTGTGCAAATTTGTGTTCAGACAATTCTGAAAATGTTGAATTATTCACTTGATTGGCCTTAATGTCTCCTGTTGGAACACCTCAATATGCTGCGATTATTATCGATATACGGCGGGCTAATAAATGTGTGGCAAAAATAACTGCAGCTGGAATTTCTGACGGGAAAGGATAATTTCCTAACTGCTCAAACATTAGTAGTTAAGAAAGTTAAGATAAGGGTAATAAAGCCTCGTGCTTCAGGGCTTTGCAAATGGGGTTAGGAAGTAATTATTTTAAATTCTTTTTTCAGTGTTATGTAATTTAACTCTTGTTAATGAAAGACCCAGTTTTGAAAGGCAGTGAAAGATGGAGCTTGGGAGCAGAGGAGATTTAAAACAGAGAAGCGAGCCCTGAGCCTGCCTCAGTGCTCTCCAAAAGCACCCTCCAGACACTGATTTGCATTTTCTAACTCCTGGGATGAAATATTTTTTCCTCCCCAAATGTTGGTGCGTTTGAACTCTGGAATTTCACTTCCTTTTCCTTTTCCTTTTCCTTTTCCTTCTCCTTCTCCTTCTCCTTTTCGTTTTCCTTTTCCTTTTCCTTTTCCTTTTCCTTTTCCTTTTCCTTTTCCTTTTCCTTTTCCTTTTCCTTTTCCTTTTCCTTTTCCTTTTCCTTTTCCTTTTCCTTTTCCTTTTCCTTTTCCTTTTCCTTTCCCTGTCCCTTTCCCTTTCCCTTTCCCTTTTCCCTTTTCCTTTCCCTGTCCCTTTCCATTTTCTCCTCTCTTCTCCTCTCTTTTCTCTCTTTTCTCTTCTTTGACTTTATTTTTGGTTGTTTTTTTTCCCATCCTGGCACCCGGGCAGGTCCCTTTGGAATTCCCAATCCAGTGATGGGGAACTGTGACCACAGCTGAAGGGCAGCAAGGGCAGATTTGGGGTCAAACCACGGGGTTCCAGATCCTCTGCTGGCAGTGAGGAGCTGTGAGGAGCAAACTCTGAGCAGTGAGGAGCAAACTCTGAGCAGTGAGGAGCAGTGAGGAGCAAACTCTGAGTAGTGAGGAGCAGTGAGGAGTAAACTCTGAGCAGTGAGGAGCAAACTCTGAGCAGTGAGGAGCAAACTCTGAGCAGTGAGGAGCAAACTCTGAGTAGTGAGGAGCAAACTCTGAGCAGTGAGGAGCAAACTCTGAGCAGTGAGGAGCAGTGAGGAGCAGTGAGGAGCAGTGAGGAGCAAACTCTGAGCAGTGAGGAGCAAACTCTGAGATGTGAGGAGCAAACTCTGAGCAGTGAGGAGCTGTGAGGAGCTGTGAGGAGCAAACTCTGAGCTGTGAGGAGCAGTGAGGAGCAAACTCTGAGCTGTGAGGAGCAGACACTGAGCAGTGAGGAGCAGTGAGGAGCAGACACTGAGCAGAAAGGAGCAGTGAGGAGCAGTGAGGAACAGAAAGGAGCTGTGAGGAGCAGTGAGGAGCAAACACTGAGCAGTGAGGAGCTGTGAGGAGCAGTGAGGAGCAGTGAGGAGCAGTGAGGAGCAGTGAGGAGCAGTGAGGAGCAGTGAGGAGCAGACACTGCTCAGCTCCCATCATCGATTCATGGTCCATGCCCATGGACACAGTGAGCAGGCCCTTTGGTAACTGCAGGGAATCTTCATCCAGGGAATCTTCATCCAGGGAATCTTCATCCAGGGAATCTTCATCCAGGGAATGTTCATCCAGGGAATCTTCATCCAGGGAATGTTCATCCAGGGAATGTTCATCCAGGGAATCTTCATCCAGGGAATATTCATCCAGGGAATCTTCATCCAGGGAATGTTCATCCAGGGAATCTTCATCCAGGGAATGTTCATCCAGGGAAGAGTCATCCAGGGCTAAGCAGATGTGCAAACGAGGTTGTCACTACCGAGCCAGCGAGAGACGCCAGCTCCTCAAAGGCAGAACAGGAGTGAGAACAGGGAGAGGCTTTAGTGCCAACCTGAGGGTGGAAAACATCTCCCAACCTCCTTTCCTGAGGGTGGGAAACATCTCCCAACCTCCTTTCCTGAGGGTGGAAAACACCTCCCATCCTCCTTTCCTGAGGGTGGGAAACATCTCCCAACCTCCTTTCCTGAGAGTAGGAAACACCTCCCAGCCTCCCCTGCTGCCATCAGATGGATTTCCAAGGACACCTCAGGGTCCAAGCCCTGCCCTGGGCCTGTCCTGACAAACCCAGCAGCTCCAGGGATGTGCTCCTGCCCTGTGGGATCCCCCAGCAGGGCCCACAGGAATTTTTTTTGATGATCCCATTTTGTTCAACTCAAATCTCTTCCATCCACCATTTCTGAGGAATATTACGAGACCTCCTATTTTTTTTTCCCAGTTTCTCAAATGTCAAGTAGATCTTTTACAGCAGCTCTTAAGAAGATAAAGGGGATTAAAGGATCATTTTATCCTATTTAAAGTTAGCTCTGAGACGATAGGAGTAAACAGGAACATTTTAAAGGATGTTAATCTCGGCTCTTTTTTATCCCCCCTTTCCTTTTCTTTTTCTTCTTCGCCAGCAAAATTCCACTTTGCTGGATGTGTTCCCTTTTGAGGGTGAAATGATTGCAGAGGCAAATGCTGCCACCGTCTCTCCTCACTTCAAAAAGCCAACACAAAATATCACTCCTGATTGCAATATTAAACATTAAGTTTAAATTGGGCTGTCAGTCATGGGCTTGGAGTTTTTGGAGAGAGATAGAGGGAATCAGAGGGGAACAAAAAGGTTTTGGGCAAGGGAGGGAGCCTGTCCCTGCTTGTGCCCCCAGAAAGTGAGGCCACAGCTTATTAGCAGCAGAAAAATGGAGATAACATTGTTTAAAAAAAACCCCCAAGCAGCAGAAATTTGAGCTTTGGAATGTTGGGGGGGATTTCAGGATAAGCTGTCAGGAGACAGAGCCAGACGTGGAAACATCTGATGTTTCTCTCGCGCCTCGGATTCACCAGCTCAGCTCCTCTGTGGGTGTTTGGAAGCCAGCGCAGCCCACAAGGACATCAGTCCATCAGAGGAGCCAGAAACTCTGCTATCAAACCTTGGCAGCTTGGATAATCCCGGGATCAGGGATCCCTCGGTGCTCCTGAGCCTGGCTGTGAGCTGGGGCTGCCCTTGGGAGAGCATCCCCTCCCCAGAGCATCCCCTCCCCACAGCATCCCCCTCCCCAGAGTATCCCCTCCCCACAGCATCCCCCTCCCCAGAGCATCCCCTCCCCAGAGCATCCCCTCCCCAGAGCATTCCCTCCCCAGAGCATCCCCTTGGGAGAGCATCCCTCCCCAGAGCATCCCCTCCCCACAGCATCCCCTCCCCACAGCATCCCCTCCCCACAGCATCCCCTCCCCACAGCATCCCCTTGGGAGAGCATCCCCTCCCCACAGCATCCCCTCCCCACAGCATCCCCTCCCCACAGCATCCCCTCCCCACAGCATCCCCTTGGGAGAGCATCCCCTCCCCAGAGCATTCCCTCCCCAGAGCATCCCCTCCCCACAGCATCCCCTCCCCAGAGCATTCCCTCCCCAGATCATCCCCTCCCCAGAGCATTCCCTCCCCACAGCATCCCCTCCCCACAGCATCCCCTCCCCACAGCATCCCCTCCCCACAGCATCCCCTCCCCACAGCATCCCCTCCCCACAGCATCCCCTCCCCAGAGCATCCCCTCCCCACAGCATCCCCTCCCCAGAGCATCCCCTCCCCAGATTATCCCCTCCCCAGAGCATTCCCTCCCCAGATCATCCCCTCCCCACAGCATCCCTCCCCAGAGCATCCCCTCCCCACAGCATCCCCCTCCCCCAGAGCATCCCCTCATCCCCTCCCCAGAGCATCCCCTCCTCAGAGCATCCCCCCTCCCTAAAACATCCCCTCCCCAGAGCATCCCCTCCTCAGAGCATCCCCTCCCCAGAGCATCCCCTCCCCACTAGCATCCCCTCCCCAGAGCATCCCCTCCCCAGAGCATCCCCTTGGGAGAGCATCCCCTCCCCACAGCAATCCCCTCCCCCACAGCATCCCTCCCCACAGCATCCCCCTCCCCAGACCATCCCCTCCCCAGAGCATCCCTTCATCCCCTCCCCAGAGCATCCCCTCCCCAGAGCATCCCCTCCCCAGAGCATCCCCTCTCCAGAGCATTCCCTCCCAGAGCATCCCCCGTGCTGCTCCTGCTCCTTCTGGGCCCCAGCACATCCAGCAGACCCCTGCTGCCTTCCCCAAAATCCCCAGCACCAGCCCCTCTGGAGCAGCTCTCGCTTTCCTGGAGATTTTACATCCCTCCAGGAGCTCACAGTGCCTTCCCAGGCAAGGCCTTCCAGGGATTCCAGAGCTTGTTTTGGGGCACATCTGGAGATGTGGGTGACAGAGAGACAGTGATGAGAGCCCCCTTGTGGTCTCAGCAGGCTCTGAACGTTCAGGAGGAGCAAAGTCACCCCCAGGGGTCTCGTTTTTGGGTGCCTGTGAAGGCAGCACCAGCTGCTGCTGTGGCAGCTTCTGGCTCAGGTGCTGATCAGATCCTGCCCCTCCCAGAGTGTTTAAGATTTTGTTCCTTCTCTGTTTATCCCCCTCAATCTAAAATAAAACTCAAAGAGCCTTCAAGTGCATGTTTTACTCTTTGTTGAGCAACATAACAAAGAAAAACAATTGCAAAGGCAGGCAGTGCATTCCACTTCCAGGCTTTCAAGGGATTATTACCAAGGGCAGGAGAGAAGGGAATTACAGCTTGGGAAACACAGGGGAAGTACTTGGACAGCAGCTGCCTTAAAGAGCTTCCCTCATTTTTAAGCTGCACTAATTACGTTCATTTAATACCAGAAAGGAAAATATTGACAAACAATGCAGGAATTAAATGGAATTTCCAGCCATGGTGAGGCTGAACCTCTGCTGGAGCCTCTGGAGAGGGGCTGAGCACTGGGATTGGGGCTGGGATGGCCTGCACCAAAGGCAAGGACCTGCCAGGAAAATGCAGATATTCCATGGATGGAATTCAGGAAAAGGGCAGTTATTCCATGGATGGAATTCCATGGAAAGGGCAGTTATTCCATGGATGGAATGCCAGGAAAGGGCAGTTATTCCATGGATGGAATGCCATGGAAAGGGCAGTTATTCCATGGATGGAATGCCATGGAAAGGGCAGTTATTCCATGGATGGAATGCCATGGAAAGGGCAGTTATTCCATGGATGGAATGCCATGGAAAGGGCAGTTATTCCATGGATGGAATGCCATGGAAAGGGCAGTTATTCCATGGATGGAATTCCATGGAAAGGGCAGTTATTCCATGGATAGAATTGGATAGAAAGGGGCAGTTATTCCATGGATGGACTGCCAGGAAAAGGGCAGTTATTCCATGGATGGAATGCCATGGAAAGGGCAGTTATTCCATGGATGGAATGCCATGGAAAGGGCAGTTATTCCATGGATGGAATTCCATGGAAAGGGCAGTTATTCCATGGATAGAATTGGATAGAAAGGGGCAGTTATTCCATGGATGGACTGCCAGGGAAAAGGGCAGTTATTCCATGGATGGAATGCCATGGAAAGGGCAGTTATTCCATGGATGGAATGCCAGGAAAAGGGCAGTTATTCCATGGATGGAATTGGATAGAAAGGGGCAGTTATTCCATGGATGGAATGCCATGGAAAGGGCAGTTATTCCATGGATGGAATTCCAGGAAAAGGGCAGTTATTCCATGGATGGAATGTCATGAAAAGGGCAGTTATTCCATGGATGGAATGTCATGGAAAGGGCAGTTATTCCATGGATGGAATTCCATGGAAAGGGCAGTTATTCCATGGATGGAATTCCAGGAAAAGGGCAGTTATTCCATGGATGGAATGCCAGGAAAAGGGCAGTTATTCCATGGATGGAATGTCATGGAAAGGGCAGTTATTCCATGGATGGAATTCCATGGAAAGGGCAGTTATTCCATGGATGGAATGTCATGGAAAGGGCAGTTATTCCATGGATGGAATGCCAGGAAAAGGGCAGTTATTCCATGGATGGAATGCCATGGAAAGGGCAGTTATTCCATGGATGGAATTCCAGGAAAAGAGGAAGTTATTCCAGGGGTGAACATGCCAGGGAAAGTGTCTGGGCTCAGGCAGAGGGTGCCCTGTGGGTCTCCTCTCCTCTCCTCTCCTCTCCTCTCCTCTCCTCTCCTCTCCTCTCCTCTCCTCTCCTCTCCTCTCCTCTCCTCTCCTCTCCTCTCCTCTCCTCTCCTCTCCTCTCCTCTCCTCTCCTCTCCTCTCCTCTCCTCTCCTCTCCTCTCCTCTCCTCTCCTCTCCTCTCCTCTCCTCTCCTCTCCTCTCCTCTCCTCTCCTCTCCTCTCCTCTCCTCTCCTCTCCTCTCCTCTCCTCTCCTCTCCTCTCCTCTCCTCTCCTCTCCTCTCCTCTCCTCTCCTCTCCTCTCCTCTCCTCTCCTCTCCTCTCCTCTCCTCTCCTCTCCTCTCCTCTCCTCTCCTCTCCTCTCCTCTCCTCTCCCAAAAAGCAGAGCCTGGATTGGTTCCAGGTTATTAATGGGGATCATCAGCTGGATGAGAGAGAGCCTCCATTAATAGGAAAAGATCCTGTATTTATGAGGGAGCCCAAGCTCTGATCCCTGTAAAAGTGCCCCAGGATGTTCTGCAGGGCTGTCAGAGAGAACCTGGCTCATCAGGGCCTGTCACCAGCCCAGCTCCAGCCCAGCCTGCCCTGGAGAAAAGCTGTGGAGATGGAAAGCGAGCGAGCTCCCGGCAGCACATCGATCCCACAGCCTGGGCCTGCCAGATAAACACTTCAGGAAAAGCTTCCAAACAATGATTTGGACATCCATTATCTGAGGCAGCCCTGCAGAGCACACAGCCCCGCGTTCAGAGGGGTTTGTGGCCCGAGCCTGCAAAGCCCAGATACGGATTGGGAAGGAATGGAACAATGGAGCAGGGAGAGGAGGCAGCCTGGGGCTGCAGCAGGGCTGGCTCTGAGGCTGGGGCACAGTCAGAGAGCTTCTCCCCTTTTCTTCTGCTCTGCCTTGTGTTTATCAGCCCTCTGGAGATCCGAGCTCTCCTCTGGCTCCTCTGCACAAACACGGTGCTTTTATCTTTCTTTACAGGAGATAAACCCAGGCACAATCCAGAGGATAATTCCTGGCAGTGCCCACTGCTCCTCCTGGCATGAGGGGCCATGGGAACCATTTCATTCCACCCCTGCCAGGCAGGGACACCCTCTGCTGTCCCAGGCTGCTCCAAGCCCATCCAGCCTGGGACAGCTCCAGGGATCCAGGGGCAGCCACAGCTCTGGTTCGGTGCCTCTGTCACTAAAGCTCCCCACGCACCCCTTGGCAAGGCAATCAAAGAGTGAGATCCTGAAATCATCAGGTCTGGAACACTCCCCACCCTCTGACCCAGAGTTTCATCGTCCAGTGCAGTTTAGGGAGTTGGGAGGAGAGCCAGGAATGGGGGAGAGTGAGGAATGGGGGAGAGTCAGGGATGGGGGAGAGTCAGGGATGGGGGGAGAGTCAGGGATGGGGGAGAGTCAGGGATGGGGGGAGAGTCAGGGATGAGGGAGAGTCAGGAATGGGGGAAGGGTCAGGGATGGGGGGAGAGTCAGGAATGGGGGAGAGTGAGGGATGGAGGAAGGGTCAGGAATGGGTGTAGGGTCAGGGATGGGGGAGAGTCAGGAATGGGGGAGAGTCAGGGATGGAGGAAGGGTCAGGAATGGGGGGAGGGTGAGGGATGGAGGGTGAGTCAGGAATGGATGTAGGGTCAGGGATGGGGAGAGCCAGGAATGGGGGGAGAGTGAGGGATGGGGGGAGAGTCAGGGATGGGGGGAGAGTCAGGGATGGGGGAGAGTCAGGAATGGGGGAGAGTCAGGGATGGAGGAGAGTTAGGAATGGGGGGAGTGTGTTTGTCAGGAGGAAAATCCAGAAGCATCATCTCCTTTATGGCATAAATCTCCTCAGTTTCATTTCCTCTGCTCGGAGCGTGGAGTGGAAGGGAAAACAGCAGCAGAGCCTTGAGGGCAGAGACCTCCTGGCCCATCCCTGCCTTGTCATGATAAAATCTGCTGGCCCAGGTCCCTGCTGGAGGCCGGGCTGTGAGCAGCAATATCGAGTGTCAGGGTGAGGGATGTGTGCCATCACAGCTCTCCTCTGCAGCTCTCAGGATGATTGCCCAGGTTATTGCCCCTCTCCGTGCTGCCAGCTGGGATTTCTCTGCTCCAGCTCAGGGACAGGAACCAGCACATCCACAGCAGCTCTGTGCCCAGCTCAGCTCCCACTCCAGCATCACAAATTTGGTTGGATAAATCTTCAAAGGTCAATGACTGACAAAATCAAAGCAGATTGCTAAGAAGGGAGGAAAATATAAATGATGGAATTGACTCAGGGTAATAGAGACACAAATGGATATCAAATCCTGGATATCAAACGTCAAATTCTGCCACAAACCAATTTCAGGGTGTGGAGATGCACAGCAGCTTCTCCAAACACATCCTGGACGGTGCCAAAGGAACATCTCAGCCAGGAAAAGGACTGGCTATTTATTTCTATGTATTTCTATAAATATAGATGTGTATTTTCTGTATTGTATTTTCTATATTGTATTTTCTGTATTGTGTTTCTATGACCACTCTGAATTTCTGATGCTTCTGGAAATGTGGAATTCTGCAGGAAGAACCCCATTCTACCTCATGGTGGGAATGATGGGGTTGTTATCTCTCCTGGTTGTTCTTGAAGTCCCCAGAGAACAGCAGGACAATGCAATACACAGGGTTCCCTTCTTCCTCCTGGCCTTTAACTCCCAAAAGCCAGGCCTGCATTAATTGGGGTGAGAAATCAGATTGAGGTGACCTGGGGGGACCTTTGGGCTCCCCACAACACGGGGACAGGAGCTCTGCTGGGGTGAAGGTCAGGGACAGGAGCTCTGCTGGGGTGAAGGTTGGGGACAGGAGCTCTGCTGGGGTGAAGATCAGGGACAGGAGCTCTGCTGGGGTGAGGGTTGGGGACAGGAGCTCTGCTGGGGTGAAGGTTGGGGACAGGAGCTCTGCTGGGGTGAAGGTTGGGGACAGGAGCTCTGCTGGGGTGAAGGTTGGGGACAGGAGCTCTGCTGGGGTGAAGATCAGGGACAGGAGCTCTGCTGGGGTGAAGGTTGGGGACAGGAGCTCTGCTGGGGTGAAGATCAGGGACAGGAGCTCTGCTGGGGTGAAGGTTGGGGACAGGAGCTCTGCTGGGGTGAGGGTCGGGGACAGGAGCTCTGCTGGGGTGAAGGTTGGGGACAGGAGCTCTGCTGGGGTGAGGGTCAGGGACAGGAGCTCTGCTGGGGTGAAGATCAGGGACAGGAGCTCTGCTGGGGTGAAGGTTGGGGACAGGAGCTCTGCTGGGGTGAAGGTCAGGGACAGGAGCTCTGCTGGGGTGAGGGTCAGGGACAGGAGCTCTGCTGGGGTGAAGGTTGGGGACAGGAGCTCTGCTGGGGTGAAGGTTGGGGACAGGAGCTCTGCTGGGGTGAGGGTCAGGGACAGGAGCTCTGCTGGGGTGAAGGTCAGGGACAGGAGCTCTGCTGGGGTGAAGATCAGGGACAGGAGCTCTGCTGGGGTGAAGGTCAGGGACAGGAGCTCTGCTGGGGTGAAGATCAGGGACAGGAGCTCTGCTGGGGTGAAGATCAGGGACAGGAGCTCTGCTGGGGTGAAGGTTGGGGACAGGAGCTCTGCTGGGGTGAAGGTCAGGGACAGGAGCTCTGCTGGGGTGAAGATCAAGGACAGGAGCTCTGCTGGGGTGAAGATCAAGGACAGGAGCTCTGCTGGGGTGAAGGTTGGGGACAGGAGCTCTGCTGGGGTGAAGGTTGGGGACAGGAGCTCTCCTGGGGTGAAGGTCGGGCTCTGATCCCAGGGAACAGCGCCAGGAGGAGAGGGAATGGCCCCAGGCTGGGCCAGGGGAGGTGAAGGTTGGATATTGGGAGGATTTCTGCACAGAAAAGGCTGCCCAGGGAAGTGGTGTCAGCATCTCTGCAGGGATGTGGCACTGGGGACACGGTCACTGGTGGCCCTGGTGGGAATGGCTGGGCTCAGTCTCACAGGGCTTTCCCAACACAGCTCGTTCCAGAGCAGCCTCTCAGCATTCCCTGCTCCCTTCTCCCCCTGCAATTCCTGCTCCCTTCTCCCACTGCAATTCCTGCTCCCTTCTCCCACTGCAATTCCTGCTCCCTTCTCCCGCTGCAATTCCTGCTCCCTTCTCCCACTGCAATTCCTGCTCCCTTCTCCCACTGCAATTCCTGCTCCCTTCTCCCACTGCAATCAATTCCTGCTCCCTTCTCCCACTGCAATTCCTGCTCCCTTCTCCCACTGCAATTCCTGCTCCCTTCTCCCACTGCAATTCCTGCTCCCTTCTCCCACTGCAATTCCTGCTCCCTTCTCCCACTGCAATTCCTGCTCCCTTCTCCCGCTGCAATTCCTGCTCCCTTCTCCTGCTGCAATTCCTGCTCCCTCCTCCCACTGCAATCAATTCCTGCTCCCTTCTCCCACTGCAATTCCTGCTCCCTTCTCCCACTGCAATTCCTGCTCCCTTCTCCCACTGCAATTCCTGCTCCCTTCTCCCGCTGCAATTCCTGCTCCCTTCTCCCACTGCAATTCCTGCTCCCTTCTCCCACTGCAATCAATTCCTGCTCCCTTCTCCCGCTGCAATTCCTGCTCCCTTCTCCCGCTGCAATTCCTGCTCCCTTCTCCCACTGCAATTCCTGCTCCCTTCTCCCACTGCAATTCCAAGCAGTTGTTTCTTTATCCAGGAGACATTGACAGATCTGTCCCCAAATATCCCCATTTCTGCTCCATGCCTGCCCGTGCTGGGGACTCCCCTTGGAGTTTATTGTATATTTATATAATAAACTGTGTTTTAGGTGTGTTTTTATGTATTAGACTTCAGAATTACAGAGGTGCTACAAATCCAGGCCTTGTGGAGAGGCTAAAAAACATTTTTGGGCCATTCTGAGGGATATTTAAGCAAAACCAGCTCTGCACTGCCTGCAGCCCCCCAGGAGAGAAGAACTTCCAGAAAAATCAGACTGGCAAGAATTGGGTGGAAAAAGCTGGATTTTGGGGCCTGTTCCCCATGTGAGCACAGCCCACAGCTGAGGGAGAGGCCAAATTAGGTGAGTTAAATACAATAACAGTGAAATGCTGCACACATTCCACTGCAATAAAAATGATAATGATTCTACTGAAAAATATCATTACTTCACACTCATTTAATTCTGGAAATCTAAATTCACAAAGGAAACAAGAAGCCCTTTAATCTCAGGGTAGATAAATAGCCCAATTTTATTCCTACTATTATTTTTTATCCGTTTCCAAGACATTTTATAAGACTTCAGAACGCGAGAGCTCGGTTTAATTAACATTATCACATTAAAAAGCACAGCCAAAAATTTCATGGCATTTTAATTGAAATATAATACTGTCTCACTTCATTTTCATTCTTTTTTTTCCTGCGTCGAGCACCACGATGAAAAACAGAGTCTGCACTGATTGCTGGCCTGGATGTGGTGGATTCAGACAGGGATTATAAAAGTGGACATTTGATCAGGGAGGAACGTTCCCATTTCCTTTCTTCCCGCCCCAAAACGGGGGCTCTGCCTCCACAGGTGATGCCAGTTCCATGCAAATCCTGTTTTGGATGGAGGTTTGTGCACCTGCTGCCAGGAAAAAGGGGCAGCTCTGTGCTCTGTGAGCTTTTTCCAGCAGAGTGCCTGGGAACATGTCCTGGTCCTTGGCAATGGGGATCCAGCTGGGAGCTGGTGCTGAAAAACACCAAAATTCCCGATTTTCAGAGCCCTGGGAATGCTGCTGGCACCTGATGGGGAAGGAGCAGAGCTGGAAGGGCAGGGAAAGGCTGGAGTGGGGTCTGTCCCAGCTGGGATGTGGCAGAGGGGGTTTGGGATGGGATTTGGGATGTGGCAGAGGGGGTTTGGGATGGGATTTGGGATGTGCCAGGGGGGGTTTGGGATGGGATTTGGGATGTGCCAGCGGGGGTTTGGATCAGGATTTGGGATGTGGCAGGAATGGTTTGGATCAGGATTTGGGATGTGCCAGGGGTGGTTTGGGATGGGATTTGGGATGTGCCAGGGGTGGTTTGGGATGGGATTTGGGATGTGGCAGGGGTGGTTTGGATCAGGATTTGGGATGTGGCAGGGATGGTTTGGATCAGGATTTGGGATGTGGCAGGGATGGTTTGGATCAGGATTTGGGATGTGGCAGGGATGGTTTGGATCAGGATTTGGGATGTGGCACAGGTGCTTTGGCAGATTTTGGGATGTGGCACAGGTGCTTTGGCACAGATTTTGGGATGTGGCAGGGGTGGTTTTGCACAGATTTTGGGATGTGGCAGGGGTGGTTTGGCACAGATTTTGGGATGTGGCAGGGGTGGTTTGGCACAGATTTTGGGATATGGAAGGAAGTGCTTTGGCACAGATTTTGGGATGTGGCAGGGGTGGTTTGGTATGGGATTTGGGATGTGGCAGGGTTATTTGGCACAGATTTTGGGAAGGAGCAGGGGTGGTTTGGCACAGATTTTGGGATATGGAAGGAAGTGCTTTGGCACAGATTTTGGGAAGGAGCAGGGGTTGTTTGCACAGATTTTGGGATATGGAAGGAAGTGCTTTGGCACAGATTTTGGGAAGGAGCAGGGGTTGTTTGCACAGATTTTGGGAAGGAGCAGGGGTGGTTTGGCACAGATTTTGGGAAGGAGCAGGGGTTGTTTGCACAGATTTTGGGATGTGGCAGGGGTTGTTTGCACAGATTTTGGGATATGGAAGGAAGTGCTTTGGCACAGATTTTGGGATGTGGCACAGGTGCTTTGGCACAGATTTTGGGAAGGAGCAGGGGTGGTTTAGCACAGATTTTGGGAAGGAGCAGGGGTTGTTTGCACAGATTTTGGGAAGGAGCAGAGCTCAGGGGTCCCTGGCAGTGAGTGCACCCTGAGCTCCCCTCTCCTGTGCCAGCCCTGGCAATCAGAGCTGCCAGAGGGGATGGGTGGGATGAGGTTTCCCAGGCTGCCCGTGGGGTTTGGGCTCCACAATCTCCCCAGGCTGAGCCAGAGCTGCGGGAATTCCACAGAATTCCAAACGGAGAGAGTTTCACTGCCTGCTTTACCAGCTGGCAGAATTCCTCCACTGGATTTCCCTGAGCAAGAAAGAGGAGAGGGAGAAAGTGCTGGAAAGAAAGAAAGATGGCAGAAAAAACAAATATTTTCAAAATTATGCGTCAAGAAAATATCCAGGGTTTGTTCCTCAGCGGAGAGAAAAGAGAATTTGAGATCTCTGTGGAACAAAGTCAGGGCTCATTCCTTTCCTTTGCACAAAACCTGGAGAGCTCCACTGAGGGCAGTTCCCACCTGATGCTTTAATCCATCCTTACCCTTGACACAATTTCTTTTCCCAGCCATCCATAGCAGAAATCTTCCAGCAAATAATAACATTTTCTATACCAGATCGATACATTGGCTTGTGCTCATTGATGTGAATAAATAAACTGCCTTACAGGAGCACGGGGACTTAGATTGGAACCTAATTATAAGAGTTTTGTGTGTATATAAATTAAAAGTCCATATTTTTCTGTATTTCTGGGTGGCCACACAATGCTGAGGAGCTGAGGGCTCTAAGGAAGGGAGGGCCTGTGCTGCTCTCCAGATCTGTTCATGATCAGAATAAATGTTCATATCAGAATGATGTGTTCATAAGGTGACCTCACCCCTGGCTGCCTGGCACAGGGATGGGCTGTGTCCCTTCCTTGGGATACAAAAATCACCTTTAATGAATTGCTTGGGAGCGTTTTGCACCCTGCATTAGCAACCATACCCTGGTGACTGTGCTTATAAATTTCTGTTTCTCCCTCACAGCGCTCAAGCTCTTGGCAGTCACAAGAAAGGAGAGATCTGAAGGCCCCACTTCAATTCTCCTTTTTGTTCCTGCCCATCCTCAATCAATAGAGATATAAAAGTTGGACATGAAAACAAATCATGGCCATGCTGCAGCTTTCAGGGGGAAGCACCGGCTACAAGCAAACAAATCAATAAAACTTCTTATTCTTGGAGCTGGGCTTGGGTTTGGTCAATAAATGCTCGCTGTTCTGCAGCATTTCACAGCAGCCTGCAGGTCCCTGCCAGGGCCTGAGCCAAGGGTTTGGGCAGGGATGAGAGGAGAGCTCCACTTTTAACTGTGTTTCTCCAATTTAACATGGTTTGCTTCTGACTGGAGGAGTTTTGCCTCCCCAGCAGGAGGGAGCAGCCAGAGCTCAATTCCAGCCCAGCCTTGGTGCACTTTGCTCCTGTGAAACAGAACTGCCCTGCTTGGTGCTCCCTGCTGCTTCAGGCTGGGAGGCTCGATGGTTTCAGCAGGCAAACAGGACACAGGAAAGGTCTGAAGGCACAAATGTGAGCAGGGGGATTTGATTCAGTCCCACAGAATCCTGTCCTCAGTGCTCAGTGAAGAGAAAACAAATCTTTCTCAATGCCCAGCAAAACCCCACCTCAGAAACCTCTCCCCAGCCTCACAATTCCTGCCCCAGATCCCACCCAAATCCTGATGCCCAAACCCTGTCACTAACAGGACATTTCCAGTTTCTGTTCCCATCTCAGTCAGTGGAAGGAAGGAATCTTGGGTGGAAGAAATCCCTGTTTATCCAGGAAACAATAATTTCCTCTGTAATTATCTCTCCCCCAAGGATTCTGAAGCACCCAGGAGCAGATTTTTCATTTCCCTGCCCAGCACAGGCCCTGTGCTCACAAACCCCAAGCACAGCAGTTTTACACTTAAAAACTCCTGTAAAAAAAACTCCATAAAAATCTGTGAACTAAATATATAAATTTCCAGTCATGCAAAAACACATTCCCTAATTCCTACATAAAAAGCAGTGCATTGTAACAGTTTTATTATAATGGGAACTTGAGGATGCTTCTTGTTTATGGGCTGCAATAACCACATCATAGACAAAATAAATCCTAAAAGGCAGAGCTGGAGTGCTCAGAGCTGGAGTTTATCAGCTGGGGATGGAGTTATTTCAAGTCAGCCACAAACACACTCATCATCCAGTTGTTATGATTATGATGATGCTTTTAATTAAAATGTTAAAGGAAAAATAGGAAAAGCTGTGGAAAAAACACGTGGGGGAAGGTGCAGGAAAATGACGGAATTTTGGTCCTTCCTTTTCCTGTGTGTTCCTGTTTCTCCCAAAATGCTTTCCATACATTCTCCTCTCCTTCCTTCCCATTTCCTCCCCTCAGGAGCGGATCCCTGGCTGTGAGACACCAGTGCTGCTCCCCAGGAGCTGGAACTGGTGAAACTGGAGCTGCAGGGGCGCAGGCTGAGCTGGGATTTGGGGAGGAAATGTTCCCTGGCACAGGGAACTGGTGCCTGCCCCATCCCTGCGAGTGTCTGAGGCCAGCCTGGGACAGTGGAAATCGTCCCTGCTGTGTCACTTCCAGCCCAGACCATTCCAGGATTCCCTGATTATCAATTAGGATTTTAATTCGATTTTTTTTTATTTTTGCTCCATTCTTTTCCAGCATTACACATTCTTTAACTCTGTGGAGGTGAAATGAGTGAAAAGGAGCAGAGGCAGAGAATGGGATGGAGCAGAACAATCCCAGATCCAGTGGCTGAGGAATCACAGCCAGAAAATGCCACATAAAGTAGGTTCAGTCGTACATAAAACACATTTAAAGCCGTGTCAAAACTGCATTTTTAAGCATTGCTGATGCAGGCCAGGCTGCAGCAGCAGTGGATAAAGCACTCACCGCTGCATTTCAGCAATCCTGAGCTCCTCTGCTGCTCTGGGAGGAGAAGGCTGCAGGCAGAACAAGGATGATGCCAAGGCCTGGGGGGCTCAGCCCTGTGTGAGCAGCAGGGAGAGGAATTTGCACAGGGAGGATGAGGAGTCACCGCCTTTGGCTGCGGGGGTTTGAGAAGCAGCGACAACAACGACAAGAGAAAAACAGCCTGAGGTTGTGCCCTTTGTGAAACTGAGAGAACAGAAAAACAGCCTGAGGTTGTGCCCTTTGTGAAACTGAGAGTTCAGCTCTGACTGAGCCAGGCTGGGATTTCACCTTGTCCTGGGATTTCACCTGGTCCTGGGATTTCACCTGGTCCTGGGATTTCATCTTGTCCTGGGATTTCACCTGGTCCTGGGATTTCACCTTGTCCTGCAGCTGGGATTTAATAAAACATCGATTGGGACACACCTGAGCCAGCTCTGCCTCGGCCAGGCTGGGATTTCACCTTATCCTGGGATTTCACCTTGTCCTGGGATTTCACCTGGTCCTGGGATTTCACTTGGTCCTGGGATTTCATCTTGTCTGGGATTTCACCTTGTCCTGGGATTTCATCTTGTCTGGGATTTCACCTCATCCTGGGATTTCACCTTGTCCTGGGATTTCACCTTGTCCTGGGATTTCACCTGGTCCTGGGATTTCACCTGGTCCTGGGATTTCCCCTGGTCCTCCAGCTGGGATTTCATAA
This sequence comes from Poecile atricapillus, assembly GCF_030490865.1. Lineage (NCBI taxonomy): Eukaryota > Metazoa > Chordata > Aves > Passeriformes > Paridae > Poecile > Poecile atricapillus. The sequence continues at coordinate 627,568 of NC_081272.1, forward strand.
AACATCCATCAGGACACACCTGAGCCATTCTTTGCTGCCCAGGTCTGAGCAGGACCTGCAGCTCCACGGGCTGAGCTTGGTGTGAAAAACAAGGTTCACGTAATTTTTATAGAATTTAAAAGTTTAATAAAAAAAAGACAATTAGGAGAAAAAAATAAAGTATACAGATAGGTCTGGGTGTCTCTGCATTCACCTCACTGACAAAGGATTGTCCCTTAAAAACAGAACCCTGCTACATATCCATAAATTCTCACACATATCCATAAATTCTCACACATATTCATCCATTCTTCTTAGGATCTTTGGTGCTCTTCTGTTCAGTTTTCTCTTGCCCCCTTCCCAATAGATCAATCCTCTTGGTGCCATTGAGATTTACATTCCCTGATACCAGAAATGCAATAAATTCCTCCCCCAGAGTTCTGGTCACTGCTGTCTTCATCTGGATAAGATAATTTACAAATGCAGGAGTTCTCCAGCTGTTTTTTTTTCCCCTCAGTTTTTGGGTTATACAAACAAAAGCAGTTTTTTATTTTAATATTCTGCCATAGCCTAACATATATGTATTATACCACTAAATTTCATCAATAACAGAAATAAAGAAAACTATATTAATACAACAAAATTTCCCATTCTTACACACATAACATTCATTTTAATATTTGTGAAAAGCCAACAATATAATCTGTATCTCTAACAGTTGCTTTGTGTCCCTCAGCAGCAGGAGCTCACCCCAGTGCTCCTCTTGGCCTGGAAATCAAATAAAACAAAACCACTCTGCTGGAGAGGGCAGGGAGAGCCCAGTGCTGTGCCATGTGCACGGGAAACTGGAGCCAACATCAAATGTGTCATCTCCTGGCTGGAAAAATATCCCTGTTCTTATTTCTGAGTCGGTGCCTCCAATGAAATTGTTGCTGTTATTTATCTTGTAAACATCTTCTCCAACCCACCGCTGTCAGCTCCCATTATTCTCCTGATAATGATCCAAATCATCATCCCCCTCTCCTCCTCTCTGTGTCCAGGGAAGTCACAGCTTTCCCCTGCAAAAATCAGCTTCTCACAGCCCTCCCAGAGCAGCACAAAGAATTATACAGGTGACCAGACAGCAGGGGGTGAAGAAATAAAATATGAAATACCACGGGAAAATCTAATAAAAGGAAAAGTAAACTCATCATTTACTGTGAGGGTGGGAAGGGTTTGGAGCTGTGCCCAGAGCAGCTGTGGCTGTCCCTGGATCCCTGGCAGTGCCCAAGGCCAGGCTGGACATTGGGGCTGGAGCAGCCTGGGACAGTGGGGGTGACCCTGGGGACAGTGGGAGGTGACCCTGGGACAGTGGGGGTGACCCTGGGGACAGTGGGGGTGACCCTGGGGACAGTGGGGGTGACCCTGGGACAGTGGGGGTGACCCTGGGGACAGTGGGGGTGTCCCTGCCATGGCTGGGGTGGAACTGGCTTTAAAGTCCCCTCCAAGCCAAACCATCCTGTGAGTCTATGATCTGTTAAAGCAAATTTTGGGGTGAATTTCAGGAGCTGAAGCTGCCCCTCCAGCTCCTGAATGCGTCCAGAATTCATCCCAAAATTCGTCCTCACATCTCTTACCCCCTGGGGCTGGGGAGGCCAGGGGTGTTCCTCTCACACCGCTGCTCAAACAGGGTGGCCCTGCTGGTCCCTGCTGCAGGGGGGATGAATCAGCATCCAAAATCCTTCCAAAATGCATCCAGAACCCAGCACTGGCACAGCAGGCCATGAACAGCCCACCAGGGCTCTTGGATGTCACACCCCTCTGCTGAACAACTGTCTGGAGTTTAAACACCATTTCACCCAATTCAGGGAGCTCTTTGAGCAGACCAGGCCAAAACGAGTGTTGTTAATTAAGCAAATCATCAGTGAAGGCAGCAGTGATGCCAACATTCCTCCTAATCCCCGTGGATATGGTTGGAAAATCACCCAGAGCAGGGGCAGAAGGTCTGGATGATCTGGAGCGACTGCTCAGCTCCCGTTTAATCACCTCAAACCATCCCGGAGAGGAGCTGGGATGAGGAGCAGGAAGTTTCTCTGCTGATTCCCGGGAAGAGAGGCAGCAGGAGGGGATTTGTCTGTTTATGGACTTTTAGATTTGGGTTCTTTTTCCCTTTGAACTGAAGATTGATGAGAGGGAGGCGGTTTTTTCTCTCGTTCGGTCTCAGTTGTTTATTTTTTCTTATCAGCATTACAAGGTACAAGGAGCTATGTACACTATGATAGAAAAGGGGTAAAATGGCTAACAAAGATCTTCTTCAAGGTCTTTTATATGTCCATTTACCCAATTAACAGGTGCCAACTAAATTATTTTTCTTAGTGACCCAATGACCCAACACCTGTGTGCTGCACTCTGACATTTTCTACCCAATCACCTACTACTACCCAAACACCCCTAGGAGAAGAACATGAAGAAGAAAGAAGAAGGACAAGAGACAACACCCTAAATCCTCCATCTTGTCTCCTGTTCTCTAAACTACTTTTTCACCCAGTGATTTAAGAAACTTTCTAATCTACACATTTACACATTTCCTATCTAACTTTAACATTTGTTTTCATGTGTCACCATGAAAACATGCACATGAATTTCATATTATATGAAATTCAGTGTTTCCTTGAATCCCAGAACTAAATATTAAAAGCAAGGGCACACAGTCTGTATCTCAGCCTCCAACAGGGATTTATCACCCTGTGAGCAGCAAATGGGAATGAGTGAAGGAAGGAATGAGTGGCAGCTTGTCCAGAGCCCGGCACAGAGAGGAGACAGAGCAGCAGAGCTGTTGGTAATCACACAGGCACAGCCAATGTGGCACTGCCACTTGGCCGGCCACCAACGGAGCTTGGCGTTAAACAACTTGGAGCTCTTTTCCTGATGGATGCATTCCCGAGAATGGAGAGTCATAAAAGAGAAAAATAGACTGGTTGTGCTCTGGTAGCAGAACCTGTGCAGTCATTAGCATCAGCTGCCCCTGTGGATCAGGATTGTGTCTGTGCAAGGCGCTTTCCGTGCCTCCATTTATCGGCACGTGGATTTATGGACTCCACAAACGCTGTCTGGGGTGTTGTTTTCCCCTCCAGTTCCCCAGCAATGCCTCTATTTGTGTTTTGGCAGGATTGCTGCTCCTCTGTGGGTGAGGGCCAGGGGGTGGCAGTGGCTCTCGGGGGCTCTGGCTGCTGGCCTTGGCTCTGCCGTGTCCCAAAGGATCCCCTCCCACCTTTATTCCCATTTCCAAGGCTGGAAGCGTGAGGAGAGATCAGAGACTTGAGGAAGAAAAATATCAGCCCCAAATCAGCTGATTGTGGGCGTTTTCCCCAGCTCCATGTGGCCCTCAGCCCTTCTTGCTGCCATGGGATGGTTTTTACTGGTGAGCTCCAGTCAGACCAGTGGGTGTGACAGGGCACAGGTTTCTTGTGCCCTCTGTGCATCCACGTTTGTGTGAGCAGGTGAAATTTATTCCTTCCTTTGCCATTCCCAGAGAATTCTTCATCCCCGAGTTAATTCTGACTGCATTTTGAATCAGGGCTGCAGGTAGATCGGGTAAAAAATTCAAGTTAAGCTCTGCAGAAGGGACATTTCCATGCAGCAGTGATAAAAGTGGGCAGGTATATTTTAAACATTAACTGTATTATAAATTAATAAGTTGATTAATGACCATGTTTAGCATTCTGCTTCCAACACGTGCAATGATGGGCAATTTTTTTACAAGAAACTCCTTTGGCTGCTTGAGAGGTTGTGATGAGAGACAAAGAGCTCAGGTTGGGGAGCCAAATGTGGGGAAATCTCCAAGGCCTCAAATCTCCAAGGCCTCAAATCTCCAAGGCCTCAAATCTCCAAGGCCTCAAATCTTCAAGGCCTCAAATCTTTAAGTCCTCAAAGAGCTGCTTGTTTCTTTCACAGGTAGAGACAAAGAGATTTGTTCTACAAAGACGTGCTTGTGTTCAAATGATCAGTGCAGTTTAACAAGGCTGCCTGCAGACAAGGGCTTGTGCTGCATCCCCAAATCTCAGCTCCTCCGTGCCATCCCCTCGCATTCCAGCATTCTCCAATAATTCCTCATGAAAGTTTAATCCCCCCTTGCTGCAGGTGAATAATTGATGGCAGCCCAAGGCCCTGCCAGGGGCAGGGGGTGTCGGAGCAGGACAGGCTCAGCTGATGAGAACCAGCAGTGCTGATCCACTGCTGTCCTGATTCCCTGGAGGGAGCAGAGCTGGGAACAGTTCTGGAGAGCCGTGTTTTCATGAGCTGATCTCACCAGGAGCCACTGGGGATCCACAGGTGGGGTTTTGGTGCCAAAGGTTTCCCTTTCTCAGGGGATTGCCTGTGTTTGGCAGCCTGTGACAAGAGGCAGCCAAACTCCATTTCATTTATCTCTGCCCTGAGCTCCTGATTCCAGCTCTTATCCTGGCAGGAACCAGCTGAGATCTCCCCTGGAGACATCTCTGACTCCTACCAGTGGATTTCAAGGCGTGATTCCCGATTTTCCCCAGCCCAAACAAGCAGTGACTCAGAGCTTGTTTTGGGAAAAGCTCTTTGATCCATGTTCCTTCCAGGCTGGATTTTCATTCTGCCCTAGAAATCAATGCACAGAAAGGCAATCCGTGGCCTCTCACCACACAGGCCTGTCAAAGGCCTCACGATTTGAAAAAGAGGGGAAAAAAGGAAAAGAGGGATAAGAGGGAATAGAGGAGCTTTTGCTGTTCCCCCCATGGAGTGAACAATGCTCTCTCCTTTCAATTCAGGTTCTCTGGGTACAAAGCAGAAGCCATGTGGATAAAGTTGAGCAAAAATTGGGATTCCTCCTCTGTGGCAAATCCCTGTGGTTCAATCCTTTATTTTCACTGAAACTGGTGTGGGAAGGGAATGTTTGTTATTGAACTGAAGCTCCAGAAGTTTCCATGAGAAATTCTGGAAGTTAAGGGAACAGATTGACACATTCTGAGCTGAAAGGTTTTGCTGCTTTTTGCTGAGCTGCTCTCAAATGTTCCCTCAATTCTGGGCTGGATTTTCCCCTTTGTGGTGCAGTCTCACACCACAGCTCCAGATTTGCCACCAGTTCTGGAAGAATCCTGCAAAAAGCACCAGGAATCACCGAACAAGGAAACAGTCCACGGTTCCTCATTCACACAAGTAACTTTTAAAGGAAAAAAAGCTGAAATTTTCCCCATTTTAATGGGAAGTTGCACTTTCAAAACAAGACTGAGCTCTTCCCTGTCACTGCTGTTGGAGTTAGATGATGCTCCATGGAATTGTTCAGGTTGGAAAAGCCCTCTGAGATCATCGAGTCCAACCTTTAACCCAGCACTGCCAAGGCCACCTCTGACCATGTCCCCAGGTGCCACATCCACGGGATTTTAAATCCCTCCAGGCATGGGGGCTCCAGCACTGTCCTGGAGAGCTGTGCCAGGCCTGGACAGCGCTTTCCATGGAGAAACTTTCCCAATACCCAACCCCATCCTCCCTTGGCACAACCTGAGGCCGTTTCCTCTTGTTCTGTCCCTTGTGCTTAGCACAGGACCAGAGAAAACTCCCAGAAATCCCAACTGGTCCCAAAAGCCAGGTCCCTGTTGGATTTGCAACTTTCATGAGGAGAACTGAGCAAAGTGCAAAGGATTTAAGCCCAGCTCTGTAGAACACAGAGCAGAGCTCACAGAGACCAGGCCTTGGGCCCAGGTGACTTTCCCAAGGTCAGAACAGGAGCCAGGACTGACAGATCCCTTTGTGCCCTTGTTTAATCAAAGTCATTAAATTTAAGTGTGAATTCTACCACCCCTTTAATCCTTCTTCACAATAAGAAGCCCTATTAAATCCTTAATGTGCCTGCCTTAATTATAACCTCTCAAAGCTGGGATCAATTCCGGGCGGTAAACACGGAGCCCGCGATTCTGCGGCAGGATGAGATCACGCCTCTTAAAATGCAAATGGGGACTGAGGCATTAAACCTGTAATAAAGCTCAATTAATCTCTCCCCCTTAAAACACACACAAAATATTTAATCTCAGTCTAAACTCGGGGGCTGTTTGAATCAGAGCCAGCACAGGCAGCTTTGGTGAGAGGGAGCTGGGAGGTTTTGTCTCTAAATTCACACAAATTTAGGGAGGTGGTGGTGTGGGGAGGGGCTTGGGGAGCAGATCCATTAAAGTTTGGAATGAAAGTGATGAATTTGGGAGGATTATCTATGTTAAAATATCCCATTATCTCACGGAGCTATTAAAATCCTCTACCTGAAGAGGCATCCACAGGGAGATGAGAGTTTCCAAGTGAGGACACGACAGCCCTCTCTGACTTGGGCTGAGGGAGGGAAATCCTTGGATTTAAGTGATTTACAGCTCTTTTCTGCCTGCCAGGGCTGAGAGGGAGCAGGGCTGTACATCAGAGGGGTGAATTACAGCAGAGATGCTCTTGGTACAGGAGGAGCAAGGGCTGCTCCGTGTCCTGTGCCTTTCCCACCTCCCAGGGCAGCAGCAGAGCACTGGAGGTGGTTTCTGAACATCCAATTCCAATTCCAGCAATTCCAGGGGCAATTCCAGCCCCTCTCTTCCTCCTGGAGCACCAGTTTGTTCCCAGGCAGCACCCCTGGCGCGCTAAATAAAAACCATTCAGTTGTTGTTTAATAAATAACAATTAAATAAAAACCACTCAGCTGGTGTTTGTTCCTTCCCAGGGCTGGCAGGACGGGCAGTGGATTCCATCAGTGAGTTTGTGTTCGCTGCTCCTGAGCAGTGCAGGAGGAAAACCAGGAATGCCAGTGTTAATGAAAGGCATTTGGGGATAATAATGGTGTTTCATCTGAAGAAGGAGAAATGTTCCACGCTGGTTGTGTATTTTTAAATGAATATTTCTGCCAGGAAACAAAGATACTTCTAAACAAAAAGTCACTCGGAATGCAAACACAAATGTTCTGTTTTGTCAATGTGGGAACAGGATCCTGATGTATTATTGAAGCAGCCTGGGTATTTCTTTTTCCTGCCTGAAATATGAATACACAAAATCCAGCACACTCATGTGGAACATTCTGCTGTAAAAAACTGCCTGGGCTTGGCTGGAAAAATGTTCAATTGGAAGATTATAGAGCGAGTCCGTGTGAACAAAGTGAGTGTGGAGGGGGATTAAATCCGCCCCGAGGTTTGGACACTGCTCAGGTGCCTGTGTTGACACTGGATGCTCTGCAGGGGAGAGATACGGGGTTATTATCAGTGTTACTCAGCTCTGATAACGGGCTGGGCCCTGCAGGGAATATCAATGGAGCTGCACAGCTGGGCAAGTAACCACAATATTTGTCTTCGTGTCATTTTTGATGAGAAACCTTGGCCAAAAGCCCAATGAAATTTAGTTGTAATGAATTACTGGATAATTCAACAAATGAAGTCAGAGCAGGCGGAAAACAGACGGAGGAGGACGAGGCTCCAGCACTTCCCAGGCTGTGAGCAGCAGCAAACACAGGTGGGAAATGTCACTGGGACAGCTGGACACGCCTTGGTGACCCCCAGCAGCTCCAGGGGCATTAATGGGAGTGCTGAACCGGAGTCCTGGAATGTGAAATGTTAAATTCACGGGATGGGTCAGGCTGGGGGGACCCCAGAGGGTCACAGGTGCCACCCCCTGCTCCAGCAGGGCCATCCCAGGGCACGGGGCTGTGTCCGTGTGGCTCGGGAATATCCCAGGGAGGAGCCTCCAGCCCCTCTCTGGGAACCATCCACACACCAGGAACATTTGTTCTGGTACTAAAAACCACTTCCTTTTTCCTTGGGCTTGGCTGGGAAGCCCAAATTGCCTGAAAGGCCCCAGAAAGGCACAGAGAGCTTTGCACTGATCCCAGCAGCAGCTGATTATCACTGAAGCACCTGGGGGGTGCAACGTGAGCTCCCACCAGGGCCAGCCATGAAAACAGACTTGTGTCACCTCCAGGCTGGCGTTTCTCTCCAAGCAAGCCTGAACAGATTGATTTCCAGGTCTCCTTCAGCGGAACTTAATCAATTTGGAGTGGATTTAGCCGGGCATATGGATGATCATGTGGCTGGCACTGCTCCCTCCCCTCAGATGGTGACAGGAATTTCAATCACAGCCACCGGTGGCTCCCAGCTTGGAACACAAAAGCCTTTAATGCATTTGGAGCAGTAATTCCTCCTGTCTGGAGCCTGGCATGGGGTGGGAACACGGGCTGTGCTTCCAGAGGCTGCCTCTGTGTCCCCTTGGGTTGTTCTGAATTCCTCCAGAGGGGAATGCTCCACGTTTATCCAGGAGAAAATTCCTCCAGAAAGATTGGTTTGAGTCTGGAAGATCACCAGAGGGGCTGTTTGAAGGGTGAGCACGTGTTCCAATTCCCAAGTGATTCCTGCTTGGAGAAGCAACAGGGAATGGAGAAAACCGGGATGGATTCAGTTCCATAACTTGAGGATTCAGTCCTGGCTGAGGAGCCTCTGTCTGCCCTGGACACTGCAGGACCTGGCAGGTCCTGTGAGAGACCTGAGGCCTCTGGGAGCCACAGCTCCAGGGTTTGCTGGAATTGTCACTTTGGAGAAACTCCTCCTTTTTTAGGAACCTGAATGGAGAGCCCAGGACCAGCCTAAACCGGAGCTGATTCCTCCCAGACCCTGGAGTGGGAGCAGCAGAGGGATCGACAAGCCCAGGGTGGGACATTCCATCCCTGGAGGTGCTGCTGGAGAGAAAGTGTGGATTACTGATCCCACAAATGCAATTTGCAATGCCTGCTGCTGCCCCAGCCCTTGGAACCCCTGAGAGGGACCAGCCTGGTCCCTGTGGATTGCAGTTTGGGATGAATCCATGCACAATTTCCTTCCAGGATCTCTGGAGCACTCCACGGATCCCAGGGCTGAGCAATCAATTCCATCCCTGGCTGGAATGGCTGTGGCTGACACCATCAGAGAAATGTTCCAGCTTTTGCCACAGAATTGCACCTTGTGATGTCATTCTCAGCTCTTCCCAGCCCCGTGGCTGAAAACTGAAAATGAGACGGAGCTGCTCTGTGTTGGCTCCAGGAAATGAAAACGGGAGTGAAATGGGGAAGCAAAGCTGCTCTGCCTGTCTGGGGAGAGACTTTCACGCCCTCCCCGTTCCCTCTCCTGCACTGTTAATTAAAAGATGAACCCCGCTCCAGAGCTGAGAATCCCATCTCCATTGCGGTGAGTTCTCATCACACACTTCGGGAGAGGAGAGTGGATTCACCCCGGGAGCAGCCGAGGGTGTTGATGGATGCTCTGCCAGCCCTGGCCGTGTCCCTGTCCTCGGGGCAGGACTGTCCTGTGACCCCACAGCTCAGGGGCTGTGTGCTGGGCTGGTCCCCGTGCCCTGGGCCACACGAGGGGCTGTGCTGCTCCTTTCCACGGCCTGAGCAGAAGGGTGGGAGCTGCGATCCCCTGCAGAACTCAGAAATCCCAGGAAAGCTGTGAGCACCAGCCTGGCCACTGCTGCAGGGCTGCCCCAGAGCTCCCAGCCTTCAGAAACCGTGCTGGGCTTGATCTCCGCTCCCGGAATTTGGGTTGGATTGTGGCTGTTTGGGAATCGCCGTCTCTGCTCCCAGAATGGCTGGAATAGCTGGTGAGTGTTTGGGAATTTCAGTCCCACCGTCAGGCATGAGCCAAATTACAGAGAGAGCCTGGTGCAAAGCGCTCTGAGTCAGCCTCAGCATCTCCAGGGTCTCATTCCCTGTCAGCTCCAGCCTCTCCAGGCAGAATTGCGACAAACCAGACGTGGGCACTGGGCTGGAGTTGTGGCAGTGACATTCATTAACAATATCGTGGTGACAGATCTCCAAGAGTCCCTAAGTGCTGGCAAACATCCTTCCCCCCAGTTCAGAGCTGCCCTCCCACCCCGAGGACTAACCCAAGGTCGTGCATCAGGAATTTGAGAGAGGACAAACCAAAAGCCCTCCTCAAGTCTGCCAGATGAATTCCTCCTTGTCGGGACCATCTGCAGCAGCTGTGCCAGGAGAGATTGTTTGGAATGGCCTGGATATGTCCAAGTGCTGGAGTGCTGAGCGCCCTTGGCCACGGTTCCTTGCTGCCCCGAGGTGTCTGTCAGCAGTGCTGCTAATCACAGCTCCCAGCTCCCTGCTTATTTACTGGCTGTGAGCACAGACCTCTCCTCGGCTCTGGGGATCTCTCCTGGTTCCCCCAATCTGCAGTTTCCCTGCCCAGCAGCCCCATGGCATCCCCCCATCCTGGGGCTTTTCCTTGGAGCAGAGATATTCCCACAGCGGGAATGTGCCAGGCTGCTCTGCAAAGCTCCTGGGGGAGTGAATCCAAAGGTTTCTGTGTGGAGAGGCTTCAGCAGCAATCCCAGGTTATCAGGACACCCCTTTCCTGGGAATTACTCCTGTGGGATCCCGGGGGTGTGGAACATTCCCATTCCATGTGGTGAATGCTGGACTCTGTCGCTTACACTCCGATTGCTGTGCTTGTAATTCCATCAAGCGCTGCCTTGTAGGGGCCATCTGGGAGCACTGGAATTTTCCAGCCCATTAAAGCTGCCTGGGAGCTTGCCTGGCTCTGCCTGGTCCCGTCTCTGCTCCTCAGTTCCAAGGCTCAGGCAGGCACAGGACAAGGCAGGGTGGAACAAACACCCAAAGAGGCTCTGTCAGCTCATGGAGGGAGAAAAGCCCAAGTGAAGAACCCCACTGATGGCCTTGTCATCTGTAGGACAGGGGGAAATGGCTTCAAGCTTCCAGAGGACAGGGCCAGGTGGGATCTTGGGATCAGGGAATTGTTCCCTGGGAGGGTGGGGAGGGGCTGGGCTGGAATTGCCAGAGCAGCTGTGGCTGTCCCTGGATCCCTGGCAGTGCCCAAGGCCAGGCTGGACATTGGGGCTGGAGCAGCCTGGGACAGTGGGGGTGACCCTGGGACAGTGGGGGTGACCCTGGGACAGTGGGGGTGGCCCTGGGACAGTGGGGGGTGACCCTGGGGACACTGAGGGTGACCCTGGGACAGTGGGGGTGACCCTGGGGACAGTGGGGGTGACCCTGGGGACAGTGGGGGTGACCCTGGGGACAGTGGGAGGTGACCCTGGGACAGTGGGGGTGACCCTGGGGACAGTGGGGGTGACCCTGGGGACAGTGGGGGTGACCCTGGGACAGTGGGAGGTGACCCTGGGACAGTGGGGGTGACCCTGGGGACAGTGGGGGTGACCCTGGGACAGTGGAGGTGTCACTGGGGACAGTGGAGGTGTCACTGGGGACAGTGGGAGGTGATCCTGGGACAGTGGGGGTGTCCCTGGGACAGTGGGGGTGACCCTGGGGACAGTGGAGGTGACCCTGGGGACAGTGGGAGGTGATCCTGGGACAGTGGAGGTGACCCTGCCATGGCTGGGGTGGCCCTGGATGGGCTTTGGGTCCCTTCCCACCCAAACCATTCCATGATTTTGTGACTCCTCTGGAGCCTTTTAAAGCCCAGTGACAACATTTGCTCCACATGTGACCCAAAGCCAGGCCAGCCCTGCAGTCTGTTGGCAAATCTGTTCTCAGATTTGCTGCAGCACTGGAAAACAACAACCACAAAAGGCAAAACAAAAACAAAGCTGCAAAAAAAACCCACGAGTCACCAAAAAACAATCCCCAAACAAAAAAAAAAGGGAAGCTTTAATTTTTATAGCAGCATGTTTAATTAGTTTCATTTATCTGGGAATTTGTTTTGTTTGTTTTAGGCATAATAAACACTGCGGGCTGTCATTAATTCAAGATCTACAGCCCAGCCGTGCTGGGATGGGCTCGCTGCTCTCCTGCCCTCTGGGTTTCCTCCTGGAGAGCCAAACCTGCCTCATTCCTGATCTGGCCTTTTGAGAAACTCAGCATGGAGATGGTGAAACCTTCCACCTCTGCAGTTATCCTGTGGCTGGAGAGAATAGAAATGAAATGGCAAATGCCAGGAAAGGCAGGATGTGCAGGTGAGCCCTGAGGGAGCACAGGGACACCGGGCTGGGCTGGGATTCATCTCTTTCCTCGGAAAAGGGCTCTGCAGCCCTGGCCTGGCTGGGCTCTGCCAGCTCTGAGTCCTTATCTGGCCAAAGCCTCAATCCCTGCTGATCCGACCTGATAGGATTCAACAGCTCCATTACAAAGGATAAAGGATCATCTTTAGCAGGAGAGAGAGACAGGAAGAGACAGAACTGAGAGTCTTTAACCAGAACCCTGAATTAACCTTCCCAGAAGGGAATCCATGTGGACCGTGCCTTTTATTTATAAACCTCCTCCTTCCTCCAGGCTTTCTCTGCTCACAAGGAGAAGCAAAGCCATGGAGAAAGGCAGGATTTTGAGGATATCTGGGCTGAGGGGATCTGCGTGGCTCTGCCAGAGAACCCAAATAACGAGAATTAATTAAACCCCGAAGCACAAATCGACAAATACAACCCTTGTCCCACAAAGCAAAGCAGAAATCTCATCAACATCTGTAGAAGGTGCCCCTGCTGAGCTCCAAGCAGCCTGAACTCTCTTCTCAGGACTTTTGCAAATAGAGGGATTATTTCCCTTTTATTGTATTAGAAGGGGGGTGGAAGGGTGAGCATTTGAGAAACTTCATTATGCACTGAAAGAGAAAATGATTCCAAGAAAAATGTATTTCTCCATACGGGAAAAGCAGGGCTATTTGAGACTCACACTGTGTTCTTCTTCCCCTGCCACTTGCAAAGGCTTTTCATTCCACTTGTACTTCATGTTTCAAGTGGATTATTTCCTCCCATTGATAAGGGGATAATTCAGTTAGGCCTTGCAGATAGTTATTTCTTTGCTCAGAAGGATATTTTGCATGCAAGGATCAATTTTTTTTTTTCTCTTTTTTTTTTTTTAAACACCACCTAGAGCCTGTGGAAATGAGATATATTAGCGAGGAGTGAGTGGCTGATGACAGGGAGAGCGAGGGGCAGATTAAACTGTGCTGGGAGGGAAGCAGTGCTTTTCCCAGCCACGAGGACTTGGGGAAGTCAGTGTGCAATAAAGCCATGCTCTTCCACTTCAGGCAGCTCCTGTGAGTCCCTCAATCCTCTCTGCTGCTCAGGCAATGCTGCTTTGAAACCAAGCAAACAGTGCAGGAGAGACAAACCAAAAACACCCTGCACTTCCCTTCTGCCAGGATTTTGGCTGCTGGATTGTCTGTCCTGGGCCCTGCAGCAGGGGAGATGCCCCAGTGGAGCAGAACAAATGCTGTCAGCTGGCACTGGGGCCAAAAGTGCTCCTGTCACCCTGTGAGCATCCTCTGGGCACTGCCACAGGAGCAGAGCCTGCTCCTTGTGCTTTGGATCCCTGGGAATGTGGAGGGAAGTGCTGGCACTGAGCAGCAGCCACAGGGTGCCAGGTGTGGGTCTGGCCCCTCCATCTGCACGGGGGATGAGAGCCCAGGGCAGGACTGGCTCCTGGAGCAGTTAAAGATCACTTTTCCCAGCACAGTTTGGACACAGGCACAGCTTTGGAGCCAGTTTAACTCCCTGGCATTTCCAGTCGAGGCCAGAGCACAGCCTGGGCCCCTCAGGGTGATGGGCACAGGCAGTGGCAGCTCCCGGGCACATCTGGGGCCCTGGGTGGGTTTATCTAACGAGAGAAAGCTCAGATTTGTCAATGTGGCTGCAAAGTGTTTCCATGGCTGCTGTCCCCATGGGCTGAGCCTCACTGTCTGCTTCAAACCCTCCAGGGATGGCCCAGAGGGAGAATCCCAGTGGAGTCAGCCAGGCCTGGTCCTGCTCACTGCTGGGGATCCAGGTGGAGGCAGCCAGGGATCCAAGGACAGCCTGTCCCTGTTTTGGGTCAGGGATCCAAGGACAGCCTGTCCCTGTTTTGGGTCAGGGATCCAAGGACAGCCTGTCCCTGTTTTGGGTCAGGGATCCAAGGACAGCCTGTCCTGTTTTGGGTCAGGGATCCAAGGACAGTCTGTCCTTGTTTTGGGTCAGGTCAGGGATCCAAGGACAGCCTGTCCTGTTTTGGGTCAGGGATCCAAGGACAGCCTGTCCTTGTTTTGGGTCAGGGATCCAAGGACAGTCTGTCCCTGCTTTGGGTCAGGGATCCAAGGACAGCCTGTCCTGTTTTGGGTCAGGGATCCAAGGACAGTCTGTCCTGTTTTGGGTCAGGGATCCAAGGACAGTCTGTCCTGCTTTGGGTCAGGGATCCAAGGACAGCCTGTCCTGTTTTGGGTCAGGTCAGGGATCCAAGGACAGTCTGTCCTGCTTTGGGTCAGGGATCCAAGGACAGCCTGTCCTGCTTTGGGTCAGGGATCCAAGGACAGTCTGTCCTTGTTTTGGGTCAGGGATCCAAGGACAGCCTGTCCTGCTTTGGGTCAGGTCAGATATCCAAGGACAGCCTGTCCTGTTTTGGGTCAGGTCAGGGATCCAAGGACAGTCTGTCCTGCTTTGGGTCAGGGATCCAAGGACAGCCTGTCCTGTTTTGGGTCAGGGATCCAAGGACAGCCTGTCCTGCTTTGGGTCAGGGATCCAAGGACAGTCTGTCCTGTTTTGGGTCAGGGATCCAAGGACAGTCTGTCCTTGTTTTGGGTCAGGGATCCAAGGACAGTCTGTCCTTGTTTTGGGTCAGGGATCCAAGGACAGTCTGTCCCTGCTTTGGGTTCAGGGATCCAAGGACAGCCTGTCCTGCTTTGGGTCAGGGATCCAAGGACAGCCTGTCCTTGTTTTGGGTTCAGGGATCCAAGGACAGCCTGTCCTTGTTTTGGGTTCAGGGATCCAAGGACAGCCTGTCCTGCTTTGGGTCAGGGATCCAAGGACAGTCTGTCCTTGTTTTGGGTCAGATATCCAAGGACAGCCTGTCCTGCTTTGGGCCAGCTTTGGGCCTCAGAGCAGCCCTGTGGCCTGAGGGGACAGGAGGGGACACCAGGCACGTGTGGCACCTTTGCCATCTCACACCCAGAGATTCTTGGAGTGCCAGCCAGCCCTCCCAGCTTGTCCAGCCATGTGGCTCTGTCGATTGGCATTTTGGGGAGAACAGAGCTCATTTTTGGGGAGAGCAGAGCTCATTTTGGGGAGGACAGAGTTGATTTTTGGGAGGACAGAGCTCATTTTTGGGGAGAGCAGAGCTCATTTTTGGGAGGACAGAGCTCATTTTTGGGAGGACAGAGCTCATTTTTGGGAGGACAGAGCTCATTTTTGGGAGGACAGAGCTCATTTTTGGGGAGAGCAGAGCTCATTTTTGGGAGGACAGAGCTCATTTTTGGGAGGACAGAGCTCATTTTTGGGAGGACAGAGCTCATTTTTGGGAGGACAGAGCTCATTTTTGGGGAGAGCAGAGCTCATTTTGGGGAGAGCAGAGCTCATTTTTGGGGAGGACAGAGCTTGTTTTTGGGAGGACAGAGTTGATTTTTGGGAGGACAGAGTTGATTTTTGGGAGGACAGAGCTCATTTTTGGGAGGACAGAGCTCATTTTTGGGAGGACAGAGTTGATTTTTGGGAGGACAGAGTTGATTTTTGGGAGGACAGAGCTCATTTTTGGGAGGACAGAGCTCATTTTTGGGAGGACAGAGTTGATTTTTGGGAGGACAGAGCTCATTTTTGGGGAGAGCAGAGCTCATTTTTGGGAGGACAGAGTTGATTTTTGGGAGGACAGAGCTCATTTTGGGAGGACAGAGCTCATTTTTGGGAGGACAGAGTTGATTTTTGGGAGAACAGAGTTGATTTTTGGGAGGACAGAGCTCATTTTGGTGCATTCCCTGGAGGAGCAGCAGGGGATGAGGGCTGGTGGCTGTTTGTTGGCAGAGCCCTCGTTACCAGCGTGCCAGAACCACCCCAGTGTTCATTGATGGGGTCACCACCCCCTGTGGCACCGAGGGAAGGGAGGACTGACATCCACACCTCGCAGTTTAAATGCTCCACATCCTTTCACCAGCCCCCAGCTTTGGGTTTTTCCTGTGTGTGGCTGTTGCTGCATCCAGGTTTGAGCCTGTTTTGTAGGAGGCCTCAATTAAACACCTCTAAGGACAATCTCTTGTTAGTATGAGACTGCTGCTGTCGCTCTCTCCAGCCCCTCCTGGCTGCTTCTCTCTCGATTTGGGTGAATTACAGGAGGTTTTCTGAGCTGCATTCCAATGATGCTGGGTTCAGAGCAGCGCTGGGGCGAGGGAGGGAAGAGCTGTGGCCCGGAATGTTAATGTGGGCTGGCATTAATGTTAATGTGGCACCCCCAGCGCGCTCTGCCCAGCCTGGGATTGCATCCTGCCTCCTCTCCCTGCCCTCAAAGCTCTTCCCAAGGACACCCTGCAGGTCACTCAGGGAGCACATGGCAACTGCAGCTCACCAGAGGATTTGTCCTCGCTCCCTGAACTCTTAAAATCATCCCTGGCTCAGTGTGAGGTGCTCAGCTCTTCCCACCTGAGGGAGAAAATCAGGCCCCAGCTGTGCAGGGCAAGGAAAAGCCAGTCCCCAGTAAAGTCTTTTAAACTGGGAAGTCTGGGGCACTTTCAGGGGACTGGGGAGTTCCCAGTCCCTTCACTGGGCGCTTCATGGAATCCTGGAATGGTCTGGAAGGGGAAAAATGAGCAAAAGTCCTGCTACAAATCAAAAAATGATTCTCTCCTACCACCCAAGAGGGACTGGGTAGATTTGTGCAGCTCTCAGGGTTTGGGGGATGCTCCTGTGTCCCTAAATCTCCTTCACCATGGGAATTAACAATGCAGAGGCATCACTCGGGGTCCTGCTGTCCCCTCCTCACCTCCCTCTCCCTGTGGGGGAATTTTTGGGTGTTCCAGGGGGGCCCAAAGCCCTGTCTGAGCTGGGGCAGGCTCCAGAATGGCCTTCATTAGTCTGTTTGACGTAAATACTGTTTTCAGGTTAATGTCTTTAACTTAATGAGGCATTTATTTGCAGTAAGAACTCTTTAAGAAGCTCTGTTTTCTTCCAGCCAGCTGAGCTGACGGGGGGATTAATAACAGGCTTGAACAAGCAGCTAAGAAAATAAATCTGCCAAAGTCCTCTGTGCAGGTTGTGAAGGATGCTTGGATTGATCCCAGTAAAGGCAATCATTTCTGACAGGATGGAGGGAAATAAAGCACATTCTCCTTGCCTGCACATCTCCCTCCTTCCTGTCTGGGGCTGTCTGCTCCCCTAATGCTCTGTCCCAGCCTCAGGAAATGTCTGAGCTGAGTCCAGCCAGCAGCAGGACGAGGCTCCTCGGGGTCACAGGGATTCCAGGAGGTGTTGGATACAGCAAGATCTTCCTGGCAATGGAAAGATTTTTCCCAGCCCTTCCCCAAGCGCAGGAATTTGGATATTCCCAATGGACAGGGGGGACCCCTGAGTTCCTCCCCATCACAGGGCCAGATGCAGCACAGGTACCCCAGCCCCACCTGGCCCAGTCTGTGCTCGGGGATGGCCCTGCTGGAGCAGGGAGGAGGGAGCAGGGACCCTCTCTGATCCCTCCCAGCCTGGCCCGTTCCATGGCTCTGTTTTCTGTGACATCTCTGCCCAAATAACAACATCATTCAAGCCTGGAAAGGTTTTCCTTTTCCTTTGATGGATAAACATGGAAAAAGTTCATGGACTGAACTGCCCTAGCAGGACATCTCCTGCTGGGTCTTCTGGGAAATCCAGAATTTTGCAGGAGTCCAGACAAGAGCTGCTAAAAAGGGACCAAAACTTGGAGGGCATCACAGAGGCCTGGCCTCAAACTGAGGATTTTTGTGGCTGGTGCTGAGAAGGGGAGGGAAGGTGCAGCCAAACTGTCCCTTAGGAGACCTCACAGTGCTGTTTTCCTCTGTTTCCAGTTCACTGCCCTGCTCAGTGTGTAAATTTTCTTCCCTTAAAATGTCAGAGAGAAAGGAGCAGAGTGAGGCTGCACTGGACATCAAAGGCTTCCACAGGGGAATGTCATCAATATTAACACAGGGGGATGACAGAGACACACAAACTCCTTCTGCTAAATTGACTTTCAGATAATTTGCCAAACACAAAAATCATTGAGGTTAATCTGCCATGGAAAAATGCCATCTTTTTTTCCTTGCTGAGGCAAAGATTCCCCATCCTTTGGGAATGCTCACCCTGAGGGGTCACAGGGCTCATCTGGACCCCAAGGGACAGGGAAACATCAGCAAGAGAAATTCCCTGTCCACAGGGGAGCCCTCAGCTCGTTTGGTGACATCCTGGGAGGAAAGGCTGGGAGAGCTGGGATTGCTCAGAAGAGAAGATTTGGGGTGACCCCATTGTGGCCTCCCAGGGCCTGCAGGGGCTCCAGGAGAGCTGGAGAGGGACTGGGGACAAGGCCTGGAGGGACAGGACACAGGGAATGGCTTGAGATTGGCAAAGGGGAGATTTGGGTGGGATCTTGGGCAGGAATTGTTCCCTGGGAGGGTGGGGAGGGGCTGGGCTGGAATTGCCAGAGCAGCTGTGGCTGTCCCTGGATCCCTGGCAGTGCCCAAGGCCAGGCTGGACATTGGGGCTGGAGCAACCTGGGACAGTGGGGGTGACCCTGGGACAGTGGGGGTGACCCTGGGACAGTGGGGGTGACCCTGGGGACAGTGGGGGTGATCCTGGGGACAGTGGGGGTGACCCTGGGACAGTGGGGGTGACCCTGGGGACAGTGGGGGTGACCCTGGGACAGTGGGGGTGACCCTGGGGACAGTGGGGGTGACCCTGCCATGGCTGGGGTGACTCTGGATGGGATTAATTCCTTTCCTGGGAATTCTGTGGTTTCGAGAGGGAGCTGGAGGTACCAGAGCATCCCAGGGTGAACCATGTGGGATGTGCTGCCTACAGGAGACTTTGTGTGAGAGGCAGGAAATGAAAGGAGAAACAAAAAGCACTTGGGGAGGATTTGCTGGAATCTCAGCAGGTACAAAACAGGAGAATCTTGCTGTGTTTTCTCACGTCTGCAGAGTCTCCCCCTCATGGCAGGAGATCAGAGTTCTCTTCTGCCGCCAGCCTTGTGCTCTCCTCTCACCTGGGGTCACAGCAGGAAGGCTCTGCCTTGACCTCCCTGCCCAGATTTCCAGACTCCAGGCTTTCCTCTAAAACACAGTGAAACATCACAGCCCCCTGTGGATGCTGAATCTGAACCACAGTGCCTGTACAAATGACAGGCCCCACGGCCTCTCAGTCCTGCCTGAGAGCTAGCTTGGGAGAAACATGAGAAGGAATTAAAACAATCCTCAGAGACACAAAACAGCCTTGCAGGTGTTGTTTTCTATTCCTTGTTTTCCTTGCAGGAGAAAGTCAGGGGGGTGTGAGCCCCACTGACCAATGATGGTGATGTAGCACTTCACTAACCAATAAGAGTTTCCTTTCTGTTTCCTCGTATCTGTCTATAAGACAAGCTTAGAGCAATAAACGAGAGGAATTCTCCTGTTCTGACTCCCTTGAGAGTCTGTGTCGTTCTTTTCCTAATTAGAAGGACAACCCCCCAGTCTGCTCTTGGCCCCTGGCCCTTGCCTTTCCCCTCACCTACCCCAATCCAAGTTATTTTCCACCTCAGAGTGCAGCTTTCAGCAAAGCAGCTCCCTGAGACCTCTCTCTTCATCACCTGCCTGCTGCTAATTAGATTTCTGAAGGTTTCTTTCTGCTCAGCATCCCTTAAACATCAACTTCCCCATCTTTTGGTGCCTCCTGGGAACCTGTTGGCCACCAGGATTCAATCTGGTGGCTTTGGAAACATTTCAAACACTGCAGCACGTCCAGGAGTCCATCTGTCAGGTGAGCATCTGTGCCTCACAATGCCAGCTGCTTTGCCCACAGAATACGGGAAATTTAAAATGTGCTTCTGCTTTTTCAGAGCAAGGACAGGATGAAGTCGTCCCTGATCTCCTGAAATACGGCTGGAGCTGTCACAGATCAGGGCTGGATCAATGCAGGACTCCCTGAATGCCGGGTGGAACACTTTGTGGATTGATGGGATTTGCATTAGAGAGATATACAGCACTTCAGGGAGGAGGAGTGGAAATTCTGCTACCAAAAAATAATAAAATATGCTCGAGAAACCTTTTAGTCTGTTTTTGGGTGCTTTCCAGCTGAGAATCCCAGCGTTTTTTATGGAGCAAGGCTCTGTCAGACGGAGCTGCACCAATCGATGGGAGTGGAGCTGCTGCTCAGAGCTTTGGAACCACAGCAGCCACAGGGCTGGGGGAATTCCTGGCATTTACCACAGACAGGCCACAGGACTGGGGGCATTTCTGGAATGTGACACACACCAGGCCACAGGGTTGGGGGTATTTGCTCAGTTTAGCACAGCCAGGCTGCAGGAGGAGGGCACATCCTCGGTTTATCGCGGGAGCAGAGCCCCTGTCCTGGTGTGAGCCCGGCTCAGGCTCCTGCTGCAGGACTTTGCTCACCCAAAGCAGCCCCTGCTCAGGTCAGAAGGGGCTGTGCTGTGGCCCTGCTCAGCCCCAAAGGTTTGTTCCCCCAGAGGACAGCAGGTGAAACATCCTGGGGGGAGTTCCAAGTGCTCTGTGATCCCCACAAACAGGGGAGCTGAGAGCTGAGATCCTCACAGCAACCCCAGTGCTTCAGAATATCCATCTGAAGGATCAAAACCCCTCCCCGTGCTCGTTGTTTATAGCAAATGGTCCTGGACCTGTGTAAATCAGCACAATGCACATTTGGGCAGTTTTACCCAGGACTGGGGGAAGGAAAGCATTAATTCAGCAATGGATATTAATGCTGGAAAGGAAGCAGCTCCTATTTGCTGCCTCAGTTGCAGACAAAATGCAATTCCTTGCAATGATATTATTCTGGATTACACGCTGAAGCACATTAACATATCCCCCAGTGTTTTGTGATCTCCTAATGAAACTTCTATTACCAATCATCCATGAAAGGGATGCTGTTGTGGGGAAAAAGCCCTGGCAGAGGCTCTGGGCTGAGACAGCAGCACCAGCAGAGCTGGAGCTGCCAGGTCTCACCAGCAGCTTCTGGTGGGGTCACCACAGGACACACAAAGAGGGAAAATTCACCCCATCCCACCAGGAGCCTCCTGTTCAGAGGGTGCTGAAGGGCTCTGCCTCCTCCTGGCTCTGCTGCACCCTCTGGGATGTCTCTGCATGGAGGGAATGGTGATCATCCCTGGGCTGGGGGGACTGGTGATCATCCCTGGGCTGGGGGGACTGGTGATCATCCCTGGGCTGGGGGGACTGGTGATCATCCCTGGGCTGGGGGGACTGGTGATCATCCCTGGGCTGGGGGAACTGGTGATCATCCCCTGGGCTGGGGGGACTGCTGATCATCCCTGGGCTGGGGGGAATGGTGATCATCCCTGAGCTGGGGGGACTGGTGATCATCCCTGGGCTGGGGGGAATGGTGATCATCCCTGGGCTGGGGGGACTGGTGATCATCCCTGGGCTGGGATATTGTCACTGTGAAAGGAGGGACTGCTGATCATCCCCTGGGCTGGGATATTGTCACTGGGATATTGTCACTGTGAGTGTGGGGACTGGGGATTGTCCCCTGGGCTGGGATATTGTCACTGGGATATTGTCACTGGGATATTGTCACTGGGATATTGTCACTGTGAAAGGAGGGACTGGTGATCATCCCTGGGCTGGGGGGAATGGTGATCATCCCTGGGCTGGGGGGACTGGTGATCATCCCCTGGGCTGGGATATTGGCACTGTGAGTGTGAGAGGAGGGACTGGTGATCATCCCTGGGCTGGGGGGACTGGTGATCATCCCTGGGCTGGGGGGAATGGTGATCATCCCTGGGCTGGGATATTGTCACTGGGATATTGTCACTGTGAGTGGAGGGACTGGGGATTGTCCCCTGGGCTGGGATATTGTCACTGGGATATTGTCACTGTGAATGTGAAAGGAGGGACTGGTGATCATCCCTGGGCTGGGATATTGTCACTGGGATATTGTCACTGGGATATTGTCACTGTGAGTGGAGGGACTGGGGATTGTCCCCTGGGCTGGGATATTGTCACTGGGATATTGTCACTGGGATATTGGCACTGTGAGTGTGGGGACTGGGGATTGTCCCCTGGGCTGGGATATTGGCACTGGGATATTGTCACTGGGATATTGTCACTGGGATATTGGCACTGTGAGTGTGAGAGGAGAGACTGGTGATCATCCCTGGGCTGGGATATTGTCACTGGGATATTGTCACTGGGATATTGTCACTGTGAGTGGAGGGACTGGGGATTGTCCCCTGGGCTGGGATATTGTCACTGGGATATTGTCACTGGGATATTGGCACTGTGAAAGGAGGGACTGGTGATCATCCCTGGGCTGGGATATTGTCACTGGGATATTGTCACTGGGATATTGTCACTGGGATATTGTCACTGTGCGTGTGGGGACTGCTGATCATCCCTGGGCTGGGATATTTCCACTCCTCAGGTCCAGCAGGGGAGCAGCTCCTGCCCTGCTGGATAAAACCCCACGCAGAGAACGGGGGAATTGGACAGGCAGTGGGGATTTCATTGCTTTGGGATTCAGCTTTAGGTTCCAAGCCTGGGCACTGCTCTGCAGCTGCCTCTGGTGGAGCTCAGGAGCTTGGGGACAAGTCATTGTGACATAAAAACCAGCTGGAACTGGCAGGGAAAGAAGCTCAGTTCAGCCAGAGCTGTTTTCCTTGAAATTTGCTGTGATGCCTTGAATTACAGCCATTTTAGCGGGGTTTAATAAGAATCTTACTGCAGATTAAACAAATGCCAAAGGATCACTGCAGACAAAAACGAGCTGCATTGTTAGAACTGTTCTGGAGAAGATAATAACCTCTTACACTGCAAACCTCACATTTATTTTTTTTTTTAATAATCATTGTTTAAATACATTTACTGCCTTATTAAAAATTAACCTTTGAGAAGCATAATTTACTATAGAACACTTGCGTGTTTGGAAACCCAGAAGGTGGGGAAATCTGCAAGTTAATGAGTCCCATTCTTTTCAGGTCTTGGCCACAGCCTCTCTCCTTGATCTGGGTAATTTGACTTTCTCTTTTGCAATGAGCTGCACCAGCAGCTCGGAGCAGAAGCCGTGATTCTGTTTTGCTCCTTCCCAAAAGCAGATTGGGAGTTCCCAATGCCAAGGAACAGGGACAGGAAGGGGTTGGGGACAGATCCACAGCTCTGGTCACCAGGAACAGGGACAGGAAGGGGTTGGGGACAGCAGAACAGGGACAGGAAGGGGTTGGGGACAGATCCACAGCTCTGGTCAGCAGGAACAGGGACAGGAAGGGGTTGGGGACAGATCCATAGCTCTGGTCAGCAGGAACAGGGACAGGAAGGGGTTGGGGACAGCAGAATAGGGACAGGAAGGGGTTGGGGACAGATCCACAGCCGTGATCAGCAGAACAGGGACAGGAAGGGGTTGGGGACAGCAGAACAGGGACAGGAAGAGGTTGGGGACAGATCCATAGCTCTGGTCA
This sequence comes from Poecile atricapillus, assembly GCF_030490865.1. Lineage (NCBI taxonomy): Eukaryota > Metazoa > Chordata > Aves > Passeriformes > Paridae > Poecile > Poecile atricapillus. The sequence goes on from NC_081272.1 coordinate 650,873, forward strand.
GCAGGAACAGAGACAGGAAGGGGTTGGGGACAGCAGAACAGGGACAGGAAGGGGTTGGGGACAGCAGAACAGGGACAGGAAGGGGTTGGGGACAGATCCACAGCCGTGATCAGCAGAACAGGGACAGGAAGGGGTTGGGGACAGCAGGAACAGGGACAGGAAGGGGTTGGGGACAGCTCCACCCCAGGTGTTCCCCATCTCAAGGCAGGAGCAATGGCTCCAGCCCATGAGGAACTGCAGCATTAAAGGCTCCCTGGGCAGTCACGGGAGGGTCAGAGGGGTCTCTGAGGTGCCCGTTCCCCTCTCTGGAATCTGGAACATCCAGTGGTGGCTTTGTGCCAAGCTGTGCCCCATTGCAGAGGCCATGAGCTGCTCCCCTTCTCACTGTGCCCCTGCACTGAGTACAATCCTCTGCAGGAGCCCAGTTTATCCCACCCTGATCCACCCCACCGTGTCCATCACCATGGCAAGAGCCAATCCCCCCTCTGAAGGGAAGGGCTCCTTCCAGGCACTTGTCTTCATTCCCTCAGCTCGCATTTCCTGCATTTCTGTGTGGCTGACACAGCGATTCCCTCCCTGCAGCGCTGCCTGGGCCGCTGCATCCCTCAGATCCCCACCCTGGAAGGTGACAAAACATCTCCAGCTCCACGGGAAGATGGGAGCTGTGGATTTCCCCTACGGGATCCATGTTCAGCACGAGGCAAATGTGCCAGCAGTGCCAGAGCTCTGAGCATTCCTGCTTGGAGGAGGCTGTCCCACGCCGTGCAAATGCTGAGTGGTTTTTAATGAAACCCAATTTTGCCTCAAAACTGCAATTATATTATCAGCAGTTAATTATCACCTGTCAAACTGAGCTCACAGTGCTGTGGGGTTTGGTTCTCCCGGAGTTGTGTCGAGCTGAATTCCTCGGCGCGGGATGAGGAGCTGTTTTTGTCGGGAGCTGCTCGTGATTGAGCTGCTCCCGTGGCTCCTGGGATGGCAGAGAGCTTTGATTTCCTGCGAGATGACAGGCTCGGTGCTCCACGAGTGCTTCATCTGGAGATCAGGCAGCACGCTTGTGAATAAATCCTAATGACTGTTTACACTGTGCTCTCACATCGCTCAGACACATCTTCTCCTCCTCAGGTATTTCAGAAACCCTCGTAGCTGTGGCTCTGTGCTCAGAGCTCAATGTCTCGGAGAGCTTTTGCCACACCTGAGCTTTCTTCGTTCCTTCCAGAGGAGGACCGAGATCCTCAGAACATTTCAACACGTTGGTTCTGTTGCAAATTCCATTTCGATCCTTTGAAAGAGAACCTGAGTTTGGGCGTTCCTCCTGACACTGCTCACGTTTCGTGAACAGCCTTTTAAACCACTTTTCTCCTGGTTTGGGGGAGAAGTGAATACGGAAAACTGGCAAAAGCGCAACTGCTCTTCACCAGGAGAGGGCTGGCTGTGGAAAGAGGGAGGGAGGGGAGCCAGAGCCGATGTCCCCACACCTGCTGTGACCCCAAAGCCACCTTTGGTGCTTCTCGCTGGGCAGATCAGCACCACCATCAGCAGCAGCTGATGCTGTCCTGCACCCCACGGAGCACTAAAGGCAGAAGAAACTCCTAAAATTCAACACAGTTACACTGCCAATCCCCTCATCCTGCCCGAGTGCGCCCAGCAGAGGATATCTGCTCCTTCCTTTGGCAGCCTTTCCCCCTCGCTGGCCCGCAGCTCCCTCTGCCCCAGCGCAGCCATTGAGATGAGGGATTTTCTCAGCTCGCATCTCCTCAGTGCCTGCTCCTTACCCGGCTGACACTGCCCCTCTGGGACTCCTTTATCCGCCCTCATCCGAGGCAGACCCGTCAATTCCTGCGCTCATTGAGAGCCCAGCACAGCGGGCACATCGCGCTGGGGCTGGAACAATAAAAAACTGCGGCTTTGAGTGAGGTGTGAGCCCCCAGCAATGGGATCAGAGGGGCACATGGCGCTGGAGCAATAAAAAACTGCGGCTTTGAGTGAGGTGTGAGCCCCCAGCAATGGGATCAGAGGGGATCTGTGGCAGCACAGCCACCCAGGAACGCGGGAGAGAGGGAGGGACGGGGCGGTGAGGGACCCGAATCCATGGTTAGGGACTGGAATCCATGGTTAGGGACCCAAATTCATCATTAGGGACTGAAATCCATCATTAGGGACCCGAATCCACGGTTAGGGACTAGAATCCATGGTTAGGGACCCGAATCCACGGTTAGGGACCCAAATCCATCATTAGGGACCCAAATCTATGGTTAGGGACTGGAATCCACTGTTAGGGACTGAAATCCATGGTTAGGGACTGAAATCCATGGTTAGGGACCCGAATCCATCATTAGGGACCCAAATCCATCATTATGGACTGGAATCCTTTGTTAGGGACTGGAATCCATTCTCCTTCAGTCTGACTTGTGGGGCTGCCAGACCCACACCTCCTCCGCAGGCTGCAGGTCACACCCTGGAGCTGAAGCTCTGCAGGAGCAGTTTGGGACATTTCCCTGGGGATGAAAGGAGGGATATCGGTGCTGAAGCTCTGCAGGAGCAGTTTGGGACATTTCCCTGGGGATGAAAGGAGGGATATCGGTGCTGAAGCCCTGCAGGAGCAGTTTGGGACATTTCCCTGGGGATGAAAGGAGGGATATCGGTGCTGAAGCCCTGCAGGAGCAGTTTGGGACATTTCCCTGGGGATGAAAGGAGGGATATCGGTGCTGAAGCTCTGCAGGAGCAGTTTGGGACATTTCCCTGGGGATTAAAGGAGGGATATCGGTGCTGAAGCCCTGCAGGAGGAGCTCAGGACGTTTCCCTGGGGATGAAAGGAGGGATATCGGTGCTGAAGCTCTGCAGGAGGAGCTCAGGACGTTTCCCTGGGGATGAAAGGAGGGATATCGGTGCTGAAGCCCTGCAGGAACAGTTTGGGACATTTCTGTGGGGATGAAAGGAGGGATATCGGTGCTGAAGCTCTGCAGGAGGAGCTCAGGACGTTTCCCTGGGGATGAAAGGAGGGATATCGGTGCTGAAGCTCTGCAGGAGGAGCTCAGGACGTTTCCTTGGGGATGAAAGGAGGGATATCGGTGCCTGAGAGGCCAGCTCTGGTGGCACCAGGTGCCTCCTCACCTGAGGCTGCAGCTCCAGCTCCATGCTCACTGCCAGGGCTGTCTCCTCTCCTTTTGTCCCGCTGGGTTTCCAGGGATTGCACAGGGAATGGAACCTGTGCCCAGCCTGTGGCTCCAGAGCAGGGACCGAGCTCTCCTCTGGGAGAAGCTGGGAGATCCATGGGATCCTGGAATCACTGGAACTGCCCAAGCCCAGCCACCCACCCGCTCCCAGCAGTGGCCACCACTGACAGTGTCCCCGAGTGCCACAGCCCCGCTGTCCGAGGGCTCCCGGGGCTGGAGCCCCCCCAGCTCCCTGCACAGCCTGTCCCAGCCCTTCCCAACCATTCCCTGAGGAAACATTCCCTCACATCCCATCTGAACCTGCCCTGGAGCACCTCGAGGCCCCCATTCCACCCTGAGCTGCTGCTCTGCCCCGGGGGTGTCCAGGCAGCCGTGGCCAGGCTGGGAGCCCAGAGCAGCTCCTGGTTCTGTCCAGACCTTCACGGGCAGGATGGAGCAGCCCCTCACACTCCAGGATGCTCTTCTGGCTCCTTTTGGAAACCTCCTGCGAGAGCTTTCCCTCCAGACTGGAGCTGCCCACAGTCAACAAGGACAAAGTGGGGAGAGAAATGGGAGAGGGGAAGAGCAGCATGAGAATGAAAAGCACTGAGCTCCAGGCAGCTTGTGCTTGTTTTTCATAATTCCAGATCAATGCCAGCATCTCCAATTTTCTGCATTGTGCTGTAATTTCCCTTAATGCTGAATTAGGTCCTAATCATTTGTATAATTTAAAATATTATTTCTTTGGGTGAGCGCAGAAGGTTCTGCAGGATATTTTGGGTTTTTTTTTTTCCCTTTTTCCCTGGAATGTTTTTATGAAAATTACGCCTTTATAGGAGCATCCTTTACTTCAAAAAGGAGGGGAAGAACATTACTACTTACACAGAGGGCTAATGGGAGCGTAGCCATCCAGGCAATTTACTTTTAAACTGAGGATTACATTAAATACTTTCATTGTGGTGCCAGTCCCAATCACTCCCCACCCCCTCTCCCACAGGTGTTGGCACTGAAGTTTTGTTCCAGTCACTTCTCCCAGCTAAAATAAATCCCTCCAAGAGCAGCCCCCGTCACACTGAGCGAAATTCTGTGCCTGGAAACCGCAATAATTACAAATATTGCATTCCCTGAGCAGCCAGCCCTGCATTCCTGCCCAGCCAGGGCTGGGGGTGCCTCTGAGCAGGGGCTGCACCCTGCCTGGCACCCCGGGGGACTCTGGAGAGCCAGAAATGTGTGAGGCTTTGCACCCCCAGCATCACTTCTCACTGTGCAAACGCCAGCTCTGAGCCAGCTCCAGGGCTGGGGGCTGCGGGAAATGGAACATTTATCAGCTCCAGACGCTTTGCACTGAATTCTTTAGCACTGCCACGGTTTTGTTCCCTTCGCCTGTCACTTCATTGTGATCCAGGAAAAGTGAAAGAGGCTCCTGTAGGTTGGAGCCACCAGGAGGGAAAGTTTCCACTCGTTTTCCCTGCCTTTGATGCACATGGATTGAAGGAACGGGGAAAATCCCACCAAGATGGGCCTTACCCAACCTGCTGCTTGAAGAGGACTTTCCTGCCCCAGGGATGTGCTGGGGCTCATCTTCTGCTCTGCATCCCGGGATTCCTCATCCCAGAGCAGCAGGAATCCCCTGCCTGGCGCTGATGGAGCCTCAGGAGCAGCTCTGGAGGTGGCAGCGCCTGGGTTGTGCCTGTGGCTGGCCCTGGCAGGGTGTGGGAGCTGGGGAGGAGCTGAGCCATGAACCTGCAGCCATGAACCCATCCTGGCACTCCAAGAGAAAAAGGATCTCCCTCAGCTGCCCCAAGCTTTCCCTGGAGCTGTTCCAGACACCTCAGACATGCAGCCAAACGCCCAATCCCTCCCTCTTCCTGTGGAATGAAAACCTTTTCCCCCCATTTCACAGGTGTGGGAACAGCCACAGGAATAATGGGAATTGGATCCTTCACCTTTCTCATCTTCTGGGGGATGATTTCTTCTCCACAGCTCGGCAGGAAATTATTTTTTTGTGAAGTGTAAACAAAATGCTCAGAGAGGATAAAAATCCCCTGGGAGTGAGCCCAAGCAGGGCACCAAACCTCGCTGCTTCCATTGGGGCTGCGGATAAACTCCAGCCTCATTTCTTATCTGGAAAGTTGCACTAATCCACCTCGGAGCCAACAATTCCAGTGGGGTAAGACCCTGGAATCAAAGGCACTCTGAGTTTTCCACCAGCAGGAACCCACAGCAGACATGAGGTAATTGCAGCGAGAAGGGAATCAAAGAAATGCCTCTTTTTTTTTTTGTGCTGACAACTTTAAAACCACACTTTTCATGTGTGAAATGGAAGATTTGTATAATTGCTCATCCTTTGAACTCGGGTTTATTAAAACTGTGACATGCACATTAAAATGAGATTATAGAGGAAGGGAGGAGAGACACAGAGGGAGTAATTGCCACATAATGCAGGGACTGGGAGGAGGAACAGCCAGGTTTGGTGGCAGGAGATGCAGGGCTGGGATAAAGTTCCTCTAAGGGCACAAAGAAATCAGATTTTCATGTTTTGTTGCTGTGTCAGCCCCTGCCAGCACCATCCCTGCACCAGGAGCCAGAGCCCAGCCTGACCCCGTGGTTTTGGGGGAGTTTGGGGCAGGTTTGGTCCTGGTTACGACCTGGGAACAGCTCATGGAGCTTCCAAATCCCAAATCTGGGAGTCACTGCACCAGGCCAGGGGTGTGCTGGTGACAAGGGGAGCCCTGGGGTACAGAGGGTGCAGAGATGTCCCCAGAGCCCAGCCCTGGTGACAGAGGGTACAGAGATGTCCCCACAGCCCATCCCCAGTGACAGAGGTGTCCCCACAGCCCAGCCCTGGGGTACAGACGGTACAGAGGTGTCCTCACAGCCAGCCCTGGGGTACAGGGATGTCCCCACAGCCCAGCCCTGGTGACAGGGATGTCCCCACAGCCCAGCCCCAGTGACAGAGGGTACAGAGATGTCCCCACAGCCCATCCCTAGTGACAGAGATGTCCCCACAGCCCAGCCCTGGTGACAGAGGTGTCCCCACAGCCCATCCCCAGTGACAGGGGTACAGGGCCATCACTGGTGCCACCCTCAGCACTGCTGTCCGGAATGGGGTGGAGGGAGAAAAGGGAGAATAAAGTGTTTAAACTGACAAGCTCTTCCTGTCATTTTAAGTGGCTCCAGATCCCGGCTCTCTGGATTTACATGGCTTATGAGCAGCGTGTGCTCCAGAGCAGAACAAAAGCATTAAACACCGGGGAGAAATCCTGCTTTATCCCCAGCAGGATGGATGGGCTGGCAGGGCTGGAGCCCCAGGCAGCTCTGAGAGCCAGGATGGGGCAGAACACCAGGGAAAAACAGGGAGGAAAACCCAACCTAACCCCTCCAAGGCAGCTTTTCCACTGAGGGATTGTCCCTCCTTTCCCAGCATTCAGCTCACAGGACACTCAGGGCACTTTGGGGGCTGCAGAATCATTTTCTCCCCTCAACAATTCGGTGGTTCTTCATTATCTTTAATTTTTTTTCCAGGTTAGGTAATTTTCTGTGTGTTTTGTGCATCTTTTATGTGGCTGGGGAGGTGTTGGAGGAGCTCTGCTGAGGAAAGGCTGAGAGAGCTGGGGCTGCTCCCCATGAGAGGAGTTCATGATGGGCATGATCCCAATTCACCAGCACACAAACCAAAACATGGGATCTTCCAGCTGAAAATGAGGAAAAATCCCTTTGTTTTGGGCATGATCCCAATTCACCAGCAGCACAAACCAAAACATGGGATCTTCCAGCTGAAAATGAGGAAAAATCCCTTTGTTTTGGGCATGATCCCAATTCACCAGCACACAAACTGAAACATGGGATCTTCCAGCTGAAAATGAGGAAAAATCCCTTTGTTTTGGGCATGATCCCAATTCACCAGCACACAAACCAAAACATGGGATCTTCCAGCTGAAAATGAGGAAAAATCCCTTTGTTTTGGGCATGATCCCAATTCACCAGCACACACACTGAAACATGGGATCTTCCAGCTGAAAATGAGGAAAAATCCCTTTGTTTTGGGCATGATCCCAATTCACCAGCACACAAACTGAAACATGGGATCTTCCAGCTGAAAATGAGGAAAAATCCCTTTGTTTTGGGCATGATCCCAATTCACCAGCACACAAACCAAAACATGGGATCTTCCAGCTGAAAATGAGGAAAAATCCCTTTGTTTTGGGCATGATCCCAATTCACCAGCACACAAACTGAAACATGGGATCTTCCAGCTGAAAATGAGGAAAAATCCCTTTGTTTTGGGCATGATCCCAATTCACCAGCACACAAACTGAAACATGGGATCTTCCAGCTGAAAATGAGGAAAAATCCCTTTGTTTTGGGCATGATCCCAATTCACCAGCACACAAACTGAAACATGGGATCTTCCAGCTGAAAATGAGGAAAAATCCCTTCATTTTGGGCATGATCCCAATTCACCAGCACACAAACCAAAACATGGGATCTTCCAGCTGAAAATGAGGAAAAATCCCTTTGTTTTGGGCATGATCCCAATTCACCAGCACACAAACCAAAACATGGGATCTTCCAGCTGAAAATGAGGAAAAATCCCTTTGTTTTGGGCATGATCCCAATTCACCAGCACACAAAATGAAACATGGGATCTTCCAGCTGAAAATGAGGAAAAATCCCTTCGTTTTGGGCATGGCAGAGCCTTGACAGAGGCTGCCTGGAGAAGGAGATTGCTCAGAGCCCTGGTGGAGCAGGTGATTCCCAGCCCCATCCAGCCTGGAATTCTGTGCCACGTGCACACTTCACACTCCATTCTCACTGTCATTAGCGCTGTTATTTGACAGATATTTTCTTCTTCTTCTTTAACCCTTTTGCCCCGAATGTGGACTATAAAAAGAAGCTTTTGTAATTTTCCCTGTCTTTCTTTTTTTTTCCCCCATAAAATTGTTCTGAGGAGCAAAATCGTTGTTATTATGACTAAATGTTCTCTCTCTTTTTATGTTAAAAAAAAAAGCAAATCTTTAACAATAGCAGGGAGGGTGGAGAGAGGGCAAAATTGCATTTCTCTACAAAGTGGTTTTGGTATTTTAACACGCTGATTTTCCGTGAGAAAAGCTTCGGGGATCATATCAAATGAATTTTGCCATCAGAGTAAGGGATCCGTCTTCAGACGGGGAAGATAAATTTTAATTTGACAGAGGGCTTGGAGGGACTGTGAGAGAAGCACAGAACTCATTTTGCTGGCAGGGGAATTGGAGAAAAGCAGAGTTCTGCAGGAGATCCCGGCTGGGGAGCTTTGGGCCCAGCCAGGAGCTGCTGGAAGTGACATTTTCCTGGTGCTGGAGCTCTGGATCGTCATTCCTGGCTGGAACTCCCCATCCAAACACGGGGAGCAGTGACAGGGGAGGGCTTTTACACAGGGATGAACATCAGAAGCCACCAAAGCTTTTTGGCACCATCAAGAAGTGGTTTGGAGGTGGTTTGAGAAGGATTCTCCCCCGTTCCCAACGTCCTGATGGAAATCAAGGACACTTCTCCAGTGCCCTGGTGACAGGGACACATCCCCTCCCTGTTCCAACATTTACAGAACCCTGGGATGGAAATTCCCCTTCCAGCTGGGTCCATCCCTCTCAGGAATGAATGTTTTCTGTGCTCTTTTTCCCCTAATTTCACTTTTTCCCCATCTCTCCCCTTCCCCTGCCTTTTCCAGTGCTTTAAAGCTCCCCAGGTTGATTCTGTGTTTCTGCTCCAGCTCCGTTTGGAGCGGGGATGAGAAGAGTTGGGTTCATTTGCTGAATTGTTTTAACCAACTTCTCCTTGGTTTGAGGAGTTGTGAGTGATAAATCACAGCCTCCATTGCTGTGGGTTCTGACAGCAACACGGAAATGTTTTCAAACAAAGAAATCAAAAGTTGCATCTTTAGATAATGAATAAATCACCCTGGGTGCAGGAGGAGCCCAGCAAGGGATTCACCAGGGAAATACAGGAATATTTACAGTACCTGTGCCAGGAATCCCAACCTGATCCCTAAATCCTTCAATCAATCACAGCCTGATCACCAATCCTTAAACCACAGCCTGATCACTGAATCCTTAAACCACAGCCTGATCACCAATCCTTAAACCACAGCCTGATCACCAATCCTTAAACCACAGCCTGATCACTGAATATTTAAATCAGAGCCTGATCACTGAATATTTAAATCACAGCCTGATCCCTAAATCCTTAAACCACAGCCTGATCACCAATCCTTAAACCACAGCCTGATCCCTAAATCCTTAAATCACAGCCTGATCACCAATCCTTAAACCACAGCCTGATCCCTAAATCCTTAAACCACAGCCTGATCCCTAAATCCTTAAATCCCAGCCTGATCACTGAATCCTTAAACCACAGCCTGATCACCGAATCCTCATCTCCAGCACCTGGAGTAGGGGTGAGGGAACAGCAAATATTTCACACAGAAACTCAACGGCATCACTGAGACTTCATGGGCTTTGGTGCCTCTTTGGGCCAGTTTGGGCAGTGGAGATCTCTGACAATTCCAGCTGGAACATCCAGGCTGAGCTATCCCTCCAGGGCTGGAAGGACACTGAATCCCATCCCATCCCATCCCATCCCATCCCATCCCATCCCATCCCATCCCATCCCATCCCATCCCATCCCATCCCATCCCATGGATCCCATCCCATGGATCCCATCCCATCCCATGGATCCCATCCCATGGATCCCATCCCATCCCATCCCATCCCATCCCATGGATCCCATCCCATGGATCCCATCCCATCCCATGGATCCCATCCCATCCCATGGATCCCATCCCATCCCATCCCATCCCATCCCATCCCATCCCATGGATCCCATCCCATGGATCCCATCCCATCCCATCCCATCCCATCCCATCCCATCCCATCCCATGGATCCCATCCCATGGATCCCATCCCATCCCATCCCATCCCATCCCATCCCATCCCATGGATCCCATCCCATGGATCCCATCCCATCCCATCATCCCATCCCATCCCATCCCATCGATCCCATCCCATCCCATCCCATCCCATCCCATCCCATCCCATCCCATCCCATCCCATCCCATCCCATGGATCCCATCCCATCCCATCCCGGGAGAGGCTCCCTGCAGCAGAGGCTGGGCAGAGTTAGAGGAGTCAAGTGGGGATTTATTGAATTAAATTTTATTAAAATCCCTTCAGAGGATGCAGCTGGGGCAGTGCCAGAGCCCGGCCGTGGCTGCACCGACAGGGACACCCAGCCACGAGGTTCCACACTCGGAGCAGCTCTGCTCCATCTCACCTTGGGCTCACTGTGCAGTTCCAGCTCCAGCTGATGCCCTGGGAGCCATTCCCTGTGTCCTGCAGCCCTTCTCCACGACTCCCACGAGCTCAGCCCAGCCTGGGAGCAGCTGATCCCAGAGGAGCAGGAATTCCTGGTTATGGAGGAATGGGAGCAGCTGATCCCAGAGGAACAGGAATTCCCGGTTATGGAGGAATGGGAGCAGCTGATCCCAGAGGAGCAGGAATTCCTGGTCATGGAGGAATGGGAGCAGCTGATCCCAGAGCAGCAGGAATTCCCCGTTATGGAGGAATGGGAGCAGCTGATCCCAGAGGAGCAGGAATTCCTGGTCATGGAGGAATGGGAGCAGCTGATCCCAGAGCAGCAGGAATTCCCCGTTATGGAGGAATGGGAGCAGCTGATCCCAGAGGAGCAGGAATTCCCCGTTATGGAGGAATGGGAGCAGCTGATCCCAGAGGAGCAGGAATTCCTGGTCATGGAGGAATGGGAGCAGCTGATCCCAGAGGAGCAGGAATTCCTGGTCATGGAGGAATGGGAGGGAGCAGCTGATCCCAGAGGAGCAGGAATTCCTGGTCATGGAGGAATGGGAGCAGCTGATCCCAGAGGAGCAGGAATTCCCGGTCATGGAGGAATGGGAGCAGCTGATCCCAGAGCAGCAGGAATTCCTGGTCATGGAGGAATGGGAGCAGCTGATCCCAGAGGAGCAGGAATTCCCCGTTATGGAGGAATGGGAGCAGCTGATCCCAGAGGAGCAGGAATTCCCCGTTATGGAGGAATGGGAGCAGCTGATCCCAGAGGAACAGGAATTCCCCGTTATGGAGGAATGGGAGCAGCTGATCCCAGAGGAGCAGGAATTCCCGGTTATGGAGGAATGGGAGCAGCTGATCCCAGAGCAGCAGGAATTCCCCGTTATGGAGGAATGGGAGCAGCTGATCCCAGAGGAACAGGAATTCCCGGTTATGGAGGAATGGGAGCAGCTGATCCCAGAGGAGCAGGAATTCCTGGTCATGGAGGAATGGGAGCAGCTGATCCCAGAGGAGCAGGAATTCCCCGTTATGGAGGAATGGGAGCAGCTGATCCCAGAGGAACAGGAATTCCCGGTTATGGAGGAATGGGAGCAGCTGATCCCAGAGGAGCAGGAATTCCTGGTCATGGAGGAATGGGAGCAGCTGATCCCAGAGGAGCAGGAATTCCCGGTTACAGAGGAATGGGAGCAGCTGATCCCAGAGGAGCAGGAATTCCCCGTTATGGAGGAATGGGAGCAGCTGATTCCAGAGGAGCAGGAATTCCCCGTTATGGAGGAATGGGAGCAGCTGATCCCAGAGGAGCAGGAATTCCCCGTTATGGAGGAATGGGAGCAGCTGATCCCAGAGCAGCAGGAATTCCCGGTCATGGAGGAATGGGAGCAGCTGATCCCAGAGGAGCAGGAATTCCTGGTCATGGAGGAATGGGAGCAGCTGATCCCAGAGCAGCAGGAATTCCCCGTTATGGAGGAATGGAGGAGAGGAGGGAAGAGGCAGGAGGAGCTGCTGTGATCTGCTCCGCAGGGAAGGTGCAGCCCCAGACAGAAAAGCGGCTGCAGATCCCGTTCCACTCCCATCAGGGGTGAAGCAGGAGGAGAAGAGGGGTTGGTGAGGGCTGAGGGAGATGTGAGGGCACAGGGAGAGGCCCCAGCCCATCCCTTCAGGAGATTATCCCAGCAGCCTGGCGTCTCTTCAGCCAGGATGGAAGGGAGAGCTCTGGATCAGCCTTATCCCGCTGAATTCCCGTGTGGAATATGAAGTGAGAGTTCAGGAGACAAGCAAGCCTCTAGAATGTATGCTGGGAAATAATTAGCTAATTAACAGTCTGGCTGCAGGGGAGCGTGCAATCCATTTCCCGTGGGATGGGGAGCGCTGAACCTGTAACAGATCCCAAACTCCCCCCATCACTGCCGGGCACCGGGGAGTGAGGGGAGCTGGCCCGGAGCTCAGAGCTTGTCTTGGACCCTAGAGGGGACCTGGGAGGTCTCCTCCAACCTGGCAGAGTCTGGGATTCTCTGAATGAGCTCTTCAGGCAGCATAAATGGGCTTTTCTGTCTCTGTCCAGGCGTCCCCAGCCAGGCTGGGTGGGGTTTGGGACAGGGGGACAGTGGGAGGTGTCCCTGTGCTGGGTGGGGTTTGGGACAGCGGGAGGTGTCCCTGGAGGTGTCCCTGGGCTGGGTGGGGTTTGGGACAGTGGGAGGTGTCCCTGGAGGTGTCCCTGGGCTGGGTGGGCTTTGGGACAGCGGGAGGTGTCCCTGGGCTGGGTGGGGTCTGGGACAGCGGGAGGTGTCCCTGGGCTGGGTGGGGTTTGGGACAGGGGGACAGCGGGAGGTGTCCCTGGAGGTGTCCCTGGGCTGGGTGGGGTTTGGGACAGGGGGACAGCGGGAGGTGTCCCTGGAGGTGTCCCTGGGCTGGGTGGGGTTGGGGACAGCGGGAGGTGTCCCTGGGCTGGGTGGGGTCGGGGACAGTGGGAGGTGTCCCTGGAGGTGTCCCTGGGCTGGGTGGGGTTGGGGACAGGGGGACAGCGGGAGGTGTCCCTGGAGGTGTCCCTGGGCTGGGTGGGCTTTAGGATCCCTTCCAACCGAACCACCCTGGGATTCCCTGGTTCCCTGGCAGCATCCAGGATCCTTTGGATGCGATGATCTCTGTGCATCGCGGGGTCTGTGAACACTGCTCAGCGATTCCCAATGAATCAGGGAGCTGTGGAATATTCCAGAGCAGCCCCCTGTGACAGCAATGGCAGCCAGTGGTGTCCCCACCCCTCCCCTCCCGTTCGTCACTGCCCTGGCACAGTGACACTGGTGACAAAGCCACCGGCTCCTGCTGCTGCTCCCAGCAATGCCTTGGGAATGATTAATTAAAGGGAAAAAACAAAAGACAGTAACTTAATTCAGAGGCACAACAGCTCTGGCAATGGAGTCTTGTTATTTGTCTATTTTTTAATGTAGTTCTTGCAGAAACTCTTCATTTTCATACGAATGCAGCAGGGAAATGTCCCCATGTGTGCCACTGGGACCGGGATAATTAATGGATCTAATGTGAAAGTTTAAGGTTCATTAGGTTTGGAATTCCGGCAGGTTTTTAATCAAGCATGTTCCAGCAAATCATTAAAAGCTAAACACGATTTGTAAAATCCTGCAGCGCTGGGAGCTGGCTGAGGGCAGGGACGGTGGCACCTGTCACATCAGGAAGGACAGGGACAAAACCTGTCCTTGGCAGGGAGCAGAGCGAGCTGGGGAGGGGTTGATCCCCAGTGACGGTGACAATTAAGGGACAGCCAAGTCAGAGCCAGGGGTGGCACTGGCATGGCACTCATCAGGCTGTCACAAGGTGTTAATTATGGGACAAGGGACTGTGGCAGCTCAGCACGCTGGGAGATTCCCAAATGAGAACCTCACAGGAGGGACAGCCCGGGATTGGGGCACCGAGGGACCCCGGGGACCCCTCGGACACAGCAGGTGCCATGGGCGAGGCCAGTGAAGGGCTGGGATCATCCCTCGGTTTTTATATTTATATATATTTATATATATTTTATATATTTTTATATATATTTTATATATGTATATTTATATATTTTTAATATACTTATATATATTTATATATATTATATATTTATATATTTTATATATTTATATATTTTTATATATTTATATATATTTATATATTTTTATATATTTTAATATATTTATATATTTTTATATATTTATATATACTTATATATATTTATATATTTTTTATATATTTATATATATTTTTATATATATTTATAAATATTTTTATATATTTATATATATTTTTATATATTTATATATATTTTATATATTTATATATATTTTTATATATTTATATATTTTATATATTTACATATATTTTATATATTTATATATTTTTATATATTTATATATTATATATTTATATATATTTATATATTTTTATATATTTTATATTTTTATATATATTTTATATATTTATATATTTTTTATATATTTATATATAGTTTTATATATTTATTTATATTTATATATATTTATATATATTTATAAATGCCCGTGGTCCCAAAGGGAGTGGCTCTGGGAGCCTGGTGTGGCACTGAGGGCACTCTGAAGGAGCTTTGGGACAGGATCCAAACCCACAGCCCCTAAAGACACAAACAGAGAGGAATTCTGTCTCCCAAAATCCCCATGGGCATGTGGGAAACCTCCTGCAGACCAACCAGAGTTCCCTCCCAGTTCCAGTTATCCCTCCCCCTGTTCTCTGCATTGAATTCCTTAAACTTCCTTTAAGCTTACGAGGTTTTCTCCCCTATTTTCTCATCCCTTTTCTCTTTACATGAGGAGAGGCTGGGCCAGCAGGAATTCCCAAGTTTTGGCAGCTCTGGGTAAGGATCCAGGACACAGCTGAGAGCTCAGCTGGGCAGTGTTATAGATACATTTTATATATCTATATATAAATATTTATATATATAAATATATCTATAAATATATAAAAATATATAGAAAATATCTATATATAAATATTTATATATATATATAAATATTTATATATTTATATACAGATTATATATTTTGGCTTTTCACAAATATTAAAATGGATGTTATGTGTGTAAGAAGGAGAAATTTTGTTGTATTAATATAGTTTTCTTTATTTCTGTTATTGATGAAATTTAGTGGTATAATACATATATGTTAGGCTATGGCAGAATATTAAAATAAAAACTGCTTTTGTTTGTAGAACCCAAAAACTGAGGGAAAAAAAAAAAAACAGCTGGAGAACTCCTGCATTTGTAAATTATCTTATCCAGATGAAGCCAGCAGTGACCAGAACTCTGGGGGGAGGAATTTATTGCATTTCTGGTATCAGGGAATGTAAATCTCAATGGCACCAAGAGGATTGATCCATTGGGAAGGGGGCAAGAGAAAACTGAACAGAAGAACCCCAAAGATCCTAAGGAGAATGAATGAATATGTGTGAGAATTTCTGGATATGTGTGAGAATTTCTGGATATGTGTGAGAATTTCTGGATATGGAGCAGGGTTCTGTTTTTAAGGGACAATCCTTTGTCAGTGAGGTGAATGCAGAGACACCTGGCCATATCTGTACACTTTACTTTATTTTTTTCTCCTAATTGTTTTTTTTTTATTAAACCTTTCAATTCTATAAAAATTGTGTGAAGCTCTTTTTTCGCAGCAGGAAGCAGAGCCATGGGCACTGTGAGAGGCAGCCAGAGCTGAGGTTATAAATTAACCCCCAGCTCCCCATTCCCGCTCCAGGAGAGCCCCTCAGACACTGCTCCACGATTTTGGGATCTAAAACAAGAGAGGAGGAAGCTCTCCCTATCTATATCAATATAGATATCTATATATCTATATATAATATAGATATAATATTGATATAATATATATAATATATATAATTATATATATATAATATTGATATAATATCTATATCAATATCTCCCTATCTATATCAATAGAGGTGGTGCTGAGGTTGATTCCTGTCCTCTGATGGGCTGGGAGGGAGCCCTGGGGTGCCGCAGGAACACCCTGGGGTGCTGGGAGGTGTCTGTGAGGAGGCTGGCAACAAACTTCATCTTTATTTTATCAGTTTGCTTTGTTCTTCCCCATCTCCTGCAGATGTGGTCGCCCATCTGCTGGGAGCTGGGATCAGAGCTCAAACCTGGCTGCTCCACTCCCTCCTGGCACTGGAATTCCTGGGACAGTTATCCAGACGTGGCAGAGCCTCTTCCCATGCCACACTAATGCTGAACAGGAATATTTGGGTTTCTGAACCAGGGATTATAAGGGGTGGGGAATGCTGAACATCAGCATTTGGGTTTGTGTCAGCTGGATATCAACGGGGTGTCTTCAGTCCCCACCTCCAGCGTTTCATCTGCCCACGGAGGAGGAAAAAAAGAGATTAAAAGGAAACGTTTTTTGCAAGCTCTGCTTAGAAGGGAAAGGCTTTTTTCCTCCTTGCTCCCCTGCTTCTAAACCTGGCCCTCCCTGAAGCTCTGCGTGGCCCTGGCACCCTCCTGGAGGTGCCTTTCAAATCGTGTTTCTTTCATGTCCCACTCCAAACCAAACCAAACGTCTCTGGCCTTGTTTCTGTTGCAGGAGCTGAGAATTCCCGAGGATTTATTGTGGCAGGTGAGCACCCAGGTGACCCTGAGGAGGCAGCTGAGTTTAGCGCTGCTTTGAAGACCTTTTATGGATTCATTTCATGCTCCGGGGCATCACAGAATGGTTGAATCCCCGTTTTAGAAGGGGCTGAACAAATCCCGCTCGGCTTCTTGGGTTTGCAGCTCTGCATGGAGGGCCCAGCCCTGGCTCTGGCTCCTCCTGACTGCAGAGTGAGGATGTTTGGGATGAATTTGTGTTTTCCTGGAATCTGCTCCACCACCTGTTGGAAATGGGGCAGGGAGCGATGACTTTGCAGGGCTGTGACTTTCCCAGCCGTGCTCATTCCATCACTGTGATTATTCCACAGCTTTGGGAGTGTTAAAACACAACTTTACACATTTTTGGAGCTTCTGCAAACGGCCTTGCATCCGATTCCGTGATGAAAGCACATCCTCCGCCCCAAAAGTTCACGGCCCCGGTCATTTTCACAGCTTCTTGTTTATCTGCCCCGCTTCAGGTCCCGCTCCAGTCTCAGCTTTGTCCCGAGTGCCGTCACAAATGTCATTAAATCTCCCTCCCTCAGTCTCATTCCACACCCTCCTCCTCCTCCCCACAGCACCTCCTCAAAACCCTGAATATCAGCCGTGATTTACGGGGTAATTTCACCGCTTTTGACACCGTGTTGAGCATCTGCTCTTTGATGTGCACTTCAGCACCGGGGAAATTTAACTTTAACAGTCTCTGTAGCATTTCCAATTACTTTTGATTATGAAAGAGGGGGAAATCCAGTGAACTTTGCCAATCTGCTTTTGATGGGTTTCACGGCTTTTCTATTTCTGTAAAGACAGGAGATTTGTGGGAGGAAAAGATCTGATTCCTGACGGGGCACGGATCAGGCAGCGGGAATTATTCCATTTGTCCTGACACAATGGTTGTTCCCCCTCTAATTGCCTGGAATCAACCTCACTAATGATAAAACACTTTCTTCTCTAACACCGAGCACCACAACCCTGGGACAGCCACAGACATCCCAGAAAAGGAGATGGAAACGGGAGCAGGGGAGGGGAGGGTTTGTCACCCTGAGGGTTTTTCCTCTGCTCTCCTGCAGGACAAGGCTAAAAATCAGAATTAGACAGAACAAAGCCCTAAAGGAGCCCCATTAAAAGCGCCTGACCCGGGGCAGCTCTGGGTTTTGTGGGGCTGTTTGTGCCCTGAACGTGGCAGTGAGGGGACAGAGCCAGCCCTGGGGACAGGGACGGTGTCCCCGGGTCAGGGCCAGCCAGGGGCACCCAGGAGCTCATTTTGGCACAAATGGATCTTCCCCCGTGACTGCTGACAGTCATTTCCTCTTCATCTTCCTCACAGAGGGACAACAGGAGCGCAGAGCTCTTCCAGAGTGTCCAAAGGGGATGTGAGACTGTCAGGGCAGGATGGGAACACCCCACAGCCAGGAGAGAGATCAAAATGTGCTGTTCTGAGTGTCAGCACAGGCTTAAGTCACCCCACAGCACAGACAGATCCAAATGTGCTGTTCTGAGTGTCAGGACAGGCTGAAAACACCCCACAGCCCAGACAGAGATCAGAACGTGCTTTTCTGGCTGTCAGGACAGGCTGGGAACACCCAGGGCTCCAAATGTGCTGTTCTGACTGTCAGGACAGGCTGAAGTCACCCCACAGCCAAGAGAGAGATCAAAATGTGCTGTTCTGAGTGTCAGGACAGGCTGGGAACATCCCACAGCCAGGACAGAGATCAAAATGTGCTGTTCTGAGTGTCAGGACAGGCTGGGAACACCCAGGGCTCCAAATGTGCTGTTCTGAGTGTCAGGACAGGCTGAAGTCACCCCACAGCCGGGCCAGTCCTCAGAGGGAGCTGGCCTTCCACAGACAGGGGTGTTCCAGCAGCCCCAGATTCCTGCAGGAGCAGTCCAGCCCCAAAAGCAGAATAATCCCTCGCTCCTGGCCTGTCAGGGCTCCAGGGTGTGCGCAGAGCAAACCCCAGAGCAGAGGCTGATGGAGGAACCCCCCTGGGATATGTGAGAAGCCCCTGGAGAGCTTCTGGCCCCAGCAGCAAATCCTTCATTGCAGAGGTGGCTGCCCTGGGAGGCTGGGGCTGCTCCAGGGTGGCTGCAGCGATGTCCCTGTCACCTCCCCTCCCTGCGGGCTCACCCAGCTCCCCAGCTCCAGCCTGCAATCTGCAGCTCTCCAGATTCTGAAGCTGCAAGGATGACCCTGGCTCTTTTCACATTCCACCCCCAAAGTCCATATTTCACTCCCTGCAGGATCCCTGGGTTTTCTCCCCGACCTGAGCAAACCCAGCCTGAGCGTTCTTTTCCCGTAGGGGTGGGGAGCTGCTGTGTAAAACAGGAATTGTCATGTGCAATGGCACATGTCTGATGTGATTCAAATGCTTTTCACCCTCCTGGGCATAATTACTGGGAGGAATGAAAAAAAGGTTCCTTGGAGCCACAATTCCCACCCCGAGCCCCTCCTGGTGCAAATGAAAGCAGTTCCATCGCTGTTCCAGTGCTGATCAAATATCAATCAGCCAAAGCTTGGGTGATGCAGGGGATGGTTCCAGAGTGCCACTGCCTCGGTAATGAGCCCCTGTGTGGCACCAAGGAATTGGAGTTATTGAATTCCAGGCAATTTGTACCCTCTGGAAGCTGCTCCAGGCCCGTGTCCCTCTGGCACCGGCTGGATCAGCCCAGCTCACTCCTCCTGCTTCTGTCAGATCCCTGCGGGCACAGAATGGGGCAGAACCTGCAGTGGCTGGATCCTGATCCTGATTCTGGATCCTGTATCCTGATCCTGATCCTGATCCTGATCCTGTTCCTGATTCTGGATCCTGATCCTGATCCTGATCCTGATCCTGGATCCTGATCCTGATCCTGATCCTGATCCTGGTCCTGACCCTGATCCTGATCCTGATTCTGGATCCTGTATCCTGATCCTGGTCCTGATCCTGATCCTGGCCCTGATCCTGTTCCTGGTCCTGATCCTGTTCCTGATTCTGGATCCTGTATCCTGATCCTGATCCTGATCCTGGTCCTGATCCTGATCCTGGTCCTGATCCTGATCCTGGTCCTGATCCTGATCCTGATTCTGGATCCTGTATCCTGATCCTGATCCTGATCCTGGTCCTGATCCTGATCCTGGTCCTGATCCTGATCCTGATCCTGGTCCTGATCCTGATCCTGATTCTGGATCCCGATCCTGGTCCTGATCCTGATCCTGGATCCTGACCCTGATCCTGTATCCTGATCCTGATCCTGGATCCTGCTCCTGGTCCTGGGGACAGTCCCACCGGTGCCACACTGGTGCTGTCACTGTGGAGCTGCTGCTCATGTCCCGGGCTTTGCCAGGGCTCGGTCCCCCCGTGTGGGTCACTGATTCCCTCAGGGGTGGCAGCTCCAAGTGGTGACGGTCCAAGGGCCAATCTGACACCCAAAGAGAAAAGGAATCCGCCCAGAGGCGTTTTCTGTTCGTTATCTTTTCATCAGCTCGGCCCCTTGGCTGCTCTGAGTCACCAGGGTGGGAACAGGGACAGGGACCCGAGGCTGCTTGCAGAGATCTCATCCGTGCCAGCCTGAGGACACAAACCTGCTCTGACCTGGTGCCACCCTCCTCTGGCCCTGTGTGCCACCCTGTGCTGTGCTGCTGGAGCCGTCCCCTTCATCCCCAGCCCTGCCCTGGCTCCCCAGGGTGTCACCCCAGGGCTGGTGTCCTCCCCCAGAGCGGGCTGGGGGCACCAAGGAGCCCTGCCCTGCCACAAGAAAAGGGACATTTTGTCACTCAAAACGATTCCCTGTTCATATTCCCACTCACACTCGTTTAATTCCTCCTGTACCTGTTCAGTCGATCGTTCTGATGGGATTTTTCCAACATTTCCTCCCAGAAGTCCTGGAAGCTGCTGTGTGTCACACAGAGCTGTCACCTCCTGTCCCTGGGACGGTGACACCCGAACTCGGCCTCGTCACCTCCTCCTTCAGCCGTGCTGCAGCTGCAGATCCAGATGTGAATCCTTTGGGGTACAAAGGAGGGGAGCCCCGAGTCTCCAGCTGCCCACGAGAGGAGCTGGATGCACACGTGGAGCTGCCAGGACCTGGCTGGAGCAGCCCAGGGGGAAGAATCAATATTGAGTGATATTTACTGTGGGAAGCCGTGCAGTTGTTCTGATCCTTGTCTCTGTCGTGTCTCTGATAACCCCTCCTCACAGGGAGCTCCAGGTGTGCTTGGGGACAGCATCAAATGTGACATCCTCAGGTCTTTCCAAATTCTGTCACCCCAAAGGGCTGAGGATCTTTATTGAACAACCTCTCCCTAACACCAGTGCTTTATTTCTCACTCTCTTCCCTCCCTGCTCCTCAAAATCTCTTCAGTGGTTTAAAACCCAGTCTTTCTCTTCTTATCAGGTTTTTCACTTTAGCCTCTGTGCTGTTCCTCTCTGAAGCAGATCAGAGCTTATCAAAGCTTGGATCTCCTCCTGCCAGGCTGGGCCTGTGTTTCCAGCCAGTGGGCCCAAACTGACAGCTGAAAATGCTGTTTATTCTGAGTTCATAGAGCTGAGAGCCTGGGGGAAGGCAGGCAGGGCTGTCCCAGCACAGCTGGGGACACAGAGGGACACACACAGAGGGACACAGAGGGACACAGAGGGACACAGAGGGACACAGGGAGGGGTGACCAGCACAGGGTTTGTGCTATCCCAGGGCACCCCTCACAAACTCTGTTTTTAGAGCAGAACCGGAGCAGAAACCCCAGAGACTTTCTCCTGTGTTTTTTTTATTTAGAAACTTCAGGTAAAGTTTTACTTGTGCTGCAGGATTTTGTTGATATATTTTATATATTAGTAAAGGCCTGTCTGCACAAACCAGTCTTTGAAATAAGTCGTGATATTAAGGGCTAAAGTCCTTGAAACCTTCCTGCAGAAGAGAGAGTAGAGTAAAACAAAATCCTTGTGTATAAGAGAAGGAATATAAACTGTGTGTGTTAGCCAATGGTAACTTGCTGAGCCCGCAGACCCTGTGGAACCCTATAAAAGGTGTGCTAAAGACAGAAATAAACAATGTTCACTTTTACTTCTGTGAAGGGTCGTGAATAAACTGGCGGACTCTCAATAGGATTTTGACAGAATTCCCAGCCCCGCAGTTTCAGATCATTTCCATGAGGTGTTGCCAGTCCTGGATAACGGGAAAAGGGAAAACCTGACATGTGAACACCTGAAAACCTGAGCTGAGGCAGAGTGGGGGCAAAAGGGACAGAGGACAAGAAGGACCCAGAGCAGACCCAGCCCGGGAGATGCTGTGCCCACCACGAGGGAAGGAGTCTGGTCCCATTTCCCGGGCACATCCATGATTTCTGCAGGAATTTCTGCAGCTCCCCTGCCCTTCCCAGCATGTCCAGGCTCCTCAGGGAGCCCAGCTGGGCTGTGCCAGGATGCTCCTGTCCCCACCTGGCAGCTCCTACCCGAGCTGGGCCGTTTGCTGCTGTTTCAGGGCAGCTTTGCTCCTCTTCTTCCCCAGCTCCGGTGCTTCCAACGCAGATTTAAATGAGGAAGATTCACATCATTCCAGGCCTGCAATCAATTTTCCTCCACGGTGATTTGTGGCTCCCCTGGAGCTGCACCTGTCTCAGAGCTCTGGGGTTAACTACAGCTCTTTGCAGGCTCCCATCCTTCCCCTGCTGCACAGGGCTCCTCCAGCCTCTGCTTCACAGCACAAATCATCATTTTCGGCTGCTTTGTCATGTTTCAGCTCGATGTCTAAAGAGTTTTGATAGCCCCTGCAAAGTTGCCATTACAGCAGGCTGCCCGTGGATCCTTTCACCGGCTCTGTGCATCCAGGGAATTTTGCTGACATCTTCCCCCTCTCGCTTTGGATGATTGGCACTGCGGAGCTGCCTTTTGGAAATGCACACAAGTGGAGCTGATTTTCAGGCTTGGCTGGAAAAATCTACATTTTTTTTCTTTTTTTTTTTTTTTTTTTTGGTTGTTTTAATGTTTTAACATCTTGCAATTAACATGGAAAATTTCTTTTGAAGAGCTTTTGTCTGGGAGACAGCTCCAACAGGAGCAGACACCTCCCAAGCAGTGCAGGAGCAGCAGGAGGAGGATTTGAGGATGAGGAGTAGGAAAAGGTCAGGTTTGTGCTGGGCTGCAATCAGAGCGAGTGTTTGCTTGAAGACTGGATCATTAAAGGTCCTTTGGCACCTGATGATGTCAGATTATTTCACAGAACCCCGTGCTGGGTCTGGAGGCGTGTCCAGCCCGTTTCACACCCAGTGGCTCTGGAAATGCCCTTTGGGAGAGGTTCCAGCAGCTCAGGGAGCTCCTGATGCCCGGGGATCCTGAGCCAGGACATGTCCAGCTCCCTGGGCAGAGCTCTGCTGGATTCCCCCAGCTCCAGCTGGGAGCTGCGCTGCCAAAATCCGGCGTGTGAGCACAGCCAGGCTCCCAGGGCTTCCAGAGCTGGGCGATCCCAGCTGGATTTGCAGCCCCGGTGCTCTCTGTCCCTCTTTCTCCTCTCCCAACCTCTCCTTTTCCAGCTGGGCTTTGCCCTGTGCCTGCTACAGGAGGAGCTGCCTGCACCTTCACATAATTCATGATTTTCAGAGCTGGGGAGCTGGGGCCAATTCCTCTGATTTTGTTCCAGGGCTGGGTGGAGTCGGGGGAAGACTGAGCGAATTTGACGAACTCTGTTCTTAATTAATTTACATCCAATTAGCATTAATTAACTGCTGGCTACAGTATCACCCCATGTAATTATATATCACAGTAAATAATCCTGGGCTGCTGGGGGAAGGCAGAGCAGGGAAACTCCTCCGGTTTTAGTGGGATGGGCTTCAAAACACCCTAAAAGCAGCTCCCAGCGTGGATCCAACCCCTCCCCGTGATTCTGTTCCCCAAAAAGGGAAGGTTTGCACCCAATCCTTCCCCTTGGGGAGATCATCGGGTTGGGATTGCAGGACTGGGTCAGGGAATCCCTGTCAGGACTCCCCAGTTTAGGATTCCTGATTTTCTCTGCTCCTTTGTGATGTGTGGAGCTTTTCCCCACTGCAGGCCAGGGCAAGCTGAGCTGCAGAAGTGCAGCCAGAAGAATTAATCATTTTAAATCTATTTTTCAATGTGGCAGCAAAGGGGGAACTGAAATGTCACCCTCTGGGGACACACCATGGACAGGAGGCGAGGTCAGGGGGGCTCCAGTCTCGGGGGTGTCCAGGACGATGCAAACAGGACAACAAAACCACAAATACCAGGGAAATAAAGGCTCCTTTTGGGAGCAGGAGAGCACCCACAGCGTGAGGCTGGTTCCCCACCAAGCTGCAGCCCTTTGCTCTGCGCTCCCCTGGCTCATCCTCCCTGCTCCACTCAGCAAATTCAGTGTGACACTCACAGAGGGGCCGCTGGTGAAAAACGGGCAGATTTTTGTCAGGTTGTACAAATGGATTAGCCAAAGTGACACCGTGTGGGAGGCAGAACCACCCGAGGAGGAAGGAAATCGCCTCTCCCTTGCAAGGTCTGGGTTTCACCTTCCAGCCCAGGGCCAATTGGAAGTGGCACCGGGGGTGATGGACTTGGTGAGGTGTTAAATGGAGGAGCACAGGCGGGATAAATAATCTGAGTGCCGGAGGTGTCAGCCAGGGGCTGGGGGAGGCTGCTCTGGGTGCTGCTGCTGCCCCTCACCCTGCTCCAGCCTGTTCTGCTCTGCTGCTCTCCCTCCCTCCCTGCCATCCCTCCCTCCCTCCCTCCCTGCCATCCCTCCCATCCCTCCCTGCCATCCCTCCCATCCCTCCCTCCCTCCCTGCCATCCCTCCCTCCCTCCCTGCCATCCCTCCCATCCCTCCCTCCCTCCCTCCCATCCCTCCCTCCCTCCCTCCCTCCCTCCCTGCCATCCCTCCCATCCCTCCCTGCCATCCCTCCCATCCCTCCCTCCCTCCCATCCCTCCCTCCCTCCCTGCCATCCCTCCCTCCCTCCTTCCCATCCCTCCCTCCCATCCCTCCCTCCCATCCCTCCCTCCCTCCCTCCCTCCCTCCCTCCCATCCCTGCCTGCTCCGAGCCCTTGGGATTCCTTTTCCCCTCGGGATTTGTGTTCGGTGTGGCTGCTGGGGCCTCTCCAGGCTGGAATTCCAGAGCAATCCTGGCAGGAGCAGTTTCCCAGGAGAGCAGGCAAAGCTGGCTGCTGCCACCCCAAGGCTGAGAAATTCCCGATCCCGGGGATTCCCTCATCCTCCGGCAAGTGCAGGGATTCGAGAGCCTGGTCTCCCCAGCGGGACAGGGCCACAGAAACATTCCTTCCAAATTCCAGGGCAGCCCCTGCCCGAGGCCTGCCCTGCTGGAGAGCTCTCCCAGCTCCTGGAATGGTTGAAGCCAGAGGAGCTTTAGGGATGATTCCATCCCCACTTCCCTGCTCCACACAGGAGCCCAAAACGCTCCGGGAAATGTGGCCTTGGCTCTCCCATTTCCTGCCTGTGGGAACCACAATTCTCAAATGTCTTTAGTTTCCTTTTTAAACTTTTTTTTTTATTATTTCTACAACAGCACCACTGCTTTTCCCCACTTCATTCCTTCCCAAGGCTTTAAATCCTGGGGGATTGTCAGCAGGGTGCCACATTTGGGAATCCTGGTGATGGAGGCCCCTCCAGGCTCCAGGGAAAGTGGTGACAAGGTGACCCCATCCAGAGAGGGGTCAGATCCCCCAGGAATGAATCACAGGAGCTGTGGGAGCTCAGCAGGGCCCAGGGGATGAGCCCGGAGCTGCAGGAGCTGCAGGCAAACCCAGACGGGGAATTTGCTCTTTCCCAGCTGCCGAGATCCCCGGAGCCAGGGGGAGGCTTTAGATCCATAATGGTTTGTGTTAGAGGATGGAGAGGCATTTGTGCTCTGACAGCTTCATCAGCTGCTCAGGAGATGGAGCCGAAGCTTCCTCACCTCGTGGTGACTCTGTTGGTGCTGGTGAGAGCTGTTCATCTTTCCCAAACCTTCCTCACCTCGTGGTGACTCTGTTGGTGCTGGTGGGAGCTGTTCATCTTTCCCAAACCTTCCTCCCTCACCTCGTGGTGACTCTGTTGGTGCTGGTGGGAGCTGTTCATCTTGGCCAAACCTTCCTCACCTCGTGGTGACTCTGTTGGTGCTGGTGAGAGCTGTTCATCTTTCCCAAACCTTCCTTCCTCACCTCGTGGTGACTCTGTTGGTGCTGGTGGGAGCTGTTCATCTTTCCCAAACCTTCCTCACCTCGTGGTGACTCTGTTAGCGCTGGTGGGAGCTGTTCATCTTTCCCAAACCTTCCTCACCTCGTGGTGACTCTGTTGGTGCTGGTGGGAGCTGTTCATCTTTTCCAAACCTTCCTCCCTCACCTCGTGGTGACTCTGTTGGTGCTGGTGGGAGCTGTTCATCTTTCCCAAACCTTCCTCACCTCGTGGTGACTCTGTTGGTGCTGGTGGGAGCTGTTCATCTTTTCCAAACCTTCCTCACTCACCTCGTGGTGACTCTGTTAATGCTGGTGGGAGCTGTTCATCTTTTCCAAACCTTCCTCCCTCACCTCGTGGTGACTCTGTTGGTGCTGCTGGGAGCTGTTCATCTTTTCCAAACCTTCCTCACCTCGTGGTGACTCTGTTAATGCTGGTGGGAGCTGTTCATCTTTCCCAAAGCTTCCTCACTCACCTCGTGGTGACTCTGTTGGTGCTGGTGGGAGCTGTTCATCTTTCCCAAACCTTCATCACCTCGTGGTGACTCTGTTGGTGCTGCTGGGAGCTGTTCATCTTTCCCAAACCTTCCTCACTCACCTCGTGGTGACTCTGTTGGTGCTGGTGGGAGCTGTTCATCTTTTCCAAACCTTCCTCACCTCGTGGTGACTCTGTTAATGCTGCTGGGAGCTGTTCATCTTTCCCAAACCTTCCTCACCTCGTGGTGACTCTGTTGGTGCTGCTGGGAGCTGTTCATCTTTTCCAAAGCTCCCTCACTCACCTCGTGGTGACTCTGTTGGTGCTGGTGGGAGCTGTTCATCTTTTCCAAACCTTCCTCACCTCGTGGTGACTCTGTTGGTGAACAACTCTGTCGAGTTCATCTGTTGTTCATCTTGGCCAGCTCTCTGGCAGCTGTGAAATGAGAATGTGTGCAGGGCCCTTTTCCCGGGGTGAATTACCCCCATCCTTCAACAAAAATAACCAGAAAGGACCTTCTGAACCTGTCCCTGGCAGTCACAGGAACAGGGAGCTAAAAACTGCTCTGCAGCTCAGCCTCCCTTCGTCAGAGCCCTGGATGAAGATGGAATCCCTGTGGAGAGGGGAATGGATCCCAGGAACAGGGACAGGAGGAGAGGGAACTCAGGGGGGACAGCAGCAGGAATTTCCCCATGGAAAGGGGATCAGGGAGGGTTGGAGTCCCCATCCCTGGGGGTGCCCAAGGAATTCCTGGAGGTGGCACTGAGGGCTGGATCCATCTCAGCTCGGACTCGATGATCCTGGAGCTCTTTCCCAGCTTCAACAATCCCACAGCTCCGTTCCTTCCGTTATCTCTGTTAGCCAAACACCCCCGGGCGTCTCTTGGGAGTTTTATCCCATTTTCCAAACTCCCTGCAGGAGCTGTGGCTCTGTTCCTGCAGCCCTCACGGAGTTCAGCTGTGCCTGGCCGTGGATCCCGTCCTGCAGCACATGGAGAGACAATTCCAGCCCATCTGGAGCAGCAGCAGCCGGCGGGTGCCGTGCTGTTACACCTGGAGGAGGCAGGATCATGAAAGGGGGGGATGATGCTGCTCCCCCAGCTTTGCTGCATTTTATCACTCCCTGCTTGTCCCTTCTGGCTGCAGGACCAAAGCCCTGCTCTGCAATCTGCGGAACAAAACCACATTTGCATCAGGCAGAAATAAAGAGGGGTGAACCCTCGGAGCCCGAGCAGATGTTTTTCATTAGAAAATAATTTGTCAAAAGGTAGAGAGACTCCTACTCATAATTTTCAGAGCAGCTTCTCTCAGTTTGGAGGGTAACGAGACTCAATTTAATTGCAAATGGGCTGCAGGGCCAGGAGAACAAGGGGAGGGAGAGCGGTGGGAACGTGTGCTGGGCTTTTAATCAAAATGTGTCCTCAGATAAAGAGCCGGGGCTGGGCTCTCCCCGGGACAAGTGCAGGATTCTGCTTTAACATCAGAGCTGCTGCCTGCCCTCCTCGGCAGGGGAAGCACAGGAAAACTTCCCTGCAGCCAGGAAAAGCGGCTGCTGATAGCTGGGGATCCCTGGATCCTGAATATCTGGAGTGGGAGGATCGGGAGTCCAAGCCCTGGAATCCTGGATCGGGAATCCTGCCCAGACACCCCAAGAACCCCAAGCTGTGCCTGGGGCCAGGCTTTTCCCTCCTCCTCCTGCAATCCAATCCCACCAAAAAGAGCCCAAATGATGGAGCAGGGCGAGGGCAGCCCCGGGAATGAGGATGGGAAGGACCAAGGAGCCCCTGGGGGTTTCTCATTTCCTGAGCCAGAGCTCTGTGAGCTGCCCTCAGCAGGTAAAAAAGAGCATTAAAATCCCCCACAGCTCCTGCCTCCAGCTCTCAAAACCTCGCTGTGCCAATTTTAGGGGATGATTCTTCCTCCCCTATTCCTGTGGGGAATTCCTGGAGGGAATTCCAAGTCTCCCACAGATTTCCAGGAGCCAGGATTCCCCTCCAGGGCATTTCCAGGATGTTTTCACAGCGCAAACCAAGCACGGCCCTCGTTCCAGTGGTTCCAGTTCCATCCTCAGGAAATCCATGGAAAGTGAGGATGGTGTCCTTTCAAAATCAGGAGGATATAGCTGGGAGATCATCGCTGACCACTGTTGAATTTGTGGAGGCAAAGACACTGCTTGGACTTCCAGGGAATAATCCCGATTTTCCATGAAACTTTACATGGAAATAAATTGCCCTGGCTGCTTATTGTTGAAGTTTTGTGCATTTTTTCCTTTAAGTTTCAAAGGCTTTTCTCATAATTTCAGGATCTCTTCTGTTTTCTTTTATAATTTCCAGCACACGGAGATGCAGCTCAGGATACCCTGGGAATTTATTTAAGGTGAGAGTTCTATTTCCAGAGCATCTGATTTGTAAATAAAAATGTCTGCTGAAGGAGAAAGACCTGGATTTTCTAAAGGAAGAGATAATTATGGCAAACAGGGGAAAATGCATTTGCTGAGTCTCCCCAGGTCTGTAATGATGCAAACCAAAGTTTGCCTGTTTAATCACCCCAGGGAGACTCTCAGGTCTGTAAAAATGGGGCAGAAATCCCGAGGGGAAAGGATTCCTTACTGCCATCCCTGATGAGGGAACAGAGCTGCTGCAAGAGGAGAAATGACAAGGGGGGGAAAAAGAGACACCCAAACATTTCCCAGCGCTGCTGAAGCTTCCATCATTTGGAACTGATGGAATTTCCACTTGAGATGGGAATTCCAAACCCCCCTGAAAACGGGAGGAATTCCAATCACCTCATCAGGTATTTAACTCTTCTTCTGCCACGGCTGATAAAATCAACCAAAGCCTCTCTGCAGCGTCCTGGGGAAGAGCAGAGAGCACCAGGAGCTCATCGAGAGTCTCATCCCAGCTCTGGGAATACCAGGAGCTCTCCAGGAGTCTCATCCCAGCTCTGGGAATACCAGGAGCTCATCGAGAGTCTCATCCCAGCTCTGGGAATACCAGGAGCTCTCCAGGAGTCTCATCCCAGCTCTGGGAATACCAGGAGCTCATCGAGAGTCTCATCCCAGCTCTGGGAATACCAGGAGCTCTCCAGGAGTCTCATCCCAGCTCTGGGAATACGAGGAGCTCCTCCAGGAGGACTCCTGGGCCTGATTAGGGACACAAATTTGGGGAAGGAGCCTCCTGCCAGGGCTGGGTCTCGCTGCTGTGCCCCTCCAGCCCCTGGCACATCCAGAGCCCAGGAATGGCCATTTCTTCCCCAAACACAGAGATAAACCCGGCCAGGAGCACGGCAGCTCCCAGGAAACGTTCACTGGAGTCATTTCCCACCCGTTCTCCCTGGTTTTACATTTCCCAGTCCTGTGGTGCTCTCCTGCCCCCACCCTGCACAGCCTCCTCCCTCCCTCCACCCTTCTGTGGAGCCCTAATGAACCTTGCTGATTCATTAACGGCAATTAATTTGCCAGACAAATGGTTTTCAGGAGTTCAAGCCCCCCAGCTCTTCTCTCCCTCCCTCCCTGGGAGTGCTGCTTGTGCGTTGTGCACTGCAGGGTTTCAGGGGGTTTGGGGGCTGGTTTTGGGCACTTTGGGGTTATTTTGAGAGGAATTCACAGCCCAGCACCCAGATCCCGCTGGATTTGGGTTCCTGAGGGAATGTCACAGTGGGACACAGAGGAACATCCCCAGTGCCGGCTGGCACTGCCTCCCACACCCATTGCCACTCACATTTCTTACTGATTTTTAAAAAGCTTCTGCTTCCCCACTCTGGCACTTCCATATTCCAGCCCTGCAACTCCTTCATCCACCACTTGCTTTTTATCTCACTATTTCCATTTTTTTTTTTTTTTTTTTTGGCCAGGCTCTTCTTGAGCCTTACATCCTTCTAATTTATCAGTTTGTCCTGGGAAAAAGTAAAATCAGAATAAAGCTGGCAGCATTTATGGCTGGAGCTGTGAGTGTTTCTGCCTCACAGCACCCCCTTGCAGCTGCTGCTCAGTGGCTGGGCTCTCTTCAGAGATGTGCAAGAGAATTTCAGCTTTTTTTAGGTTGCAAAAAGCATCTGAGCTTTGCTGGAGGTGACACATTTAACACCTTGCATTTGTTTGGATGGGGATAATTAAAAATTAAATGGACTTTCTCCATAACGCAGCCGTTATTGGCAGCTGTGCATTAACTGGGGGTTTCAATTAATAGTTCTTCACCAGTGCAGCTTTTCCAGCAGCCGAACTTCCCCCGGAGCTGGTTGTGAACGCCCCTTGATCCTCCAGCTCCCACACAAATCCAGGGCTTTCTCTCATAAACCCCAAAAAGAGCAGCAGAAAGCTTCAAATGCCTCTGTCCTGGCCGGAGCTGATGGAAACCTCTGGATTTTCCTCTCCTCCACCACCCGGGCTCTGCAGAGCTCCCGGCACTCTCCGTCCTCCTCAGGGAGGCTGCCAGGCACGAGTGAAAAGCCAATAAATTCAAATGCTGCCCATTTCAGTCTCCTTTAATTGTTCTCCCCCGGCTGAGGTGGCTGATGGTGATTCATCTCCCGGCAGCAGGTGCCAGACTGCGGGATGGATGCTGGGGAAGGAATGTTCGGGATGAGCGATGCCTGCTCTCAGCACAGGGATTTCATCCTCCCCCCGATTCCCGAACACCTCCGGGCTCAGCTCAGCCCCCAGGAGCTGCCGGACAAACACAGCCGGAGTGTGGATTCGGGATTCGGCCGCATTCCCATCTCCTGGGCTCCTCCCGGAGCTTCCTCTTCTTCCCATCCTCCCATCCTTCCCTCCCATCCCTCCTTCCCATCCATCCCTCCTTCCCATCCTTCCCTCCCTCCCGGAGCCTCCTCTTCTTCCCATCCTCCCATCCTTCCCTCCCATCCCTCCTTCCCTCCTTCCCATCCATCCCATCCCTCCCGGAGCCTCCCATCCTTCCCATCCTTCCCTCCCATCCTTCCCTCCTCTCCTTCCCATCCTCCCATCCTTCCCTCCCATCCCTCCTTCCCTCCTTCCCATCCATCCCTCCCTCCCGGAGCCTCCTCTCCTTCCCATCCATCCCTCCCTCCCGGAGCCTCCTCTTCTTCCCCTCCTCCCATCCTTCCCTCCCATCCCTCCTTCCCTCCTTCCCTCCCCTCCTTCCCATCCATCCCTCCCATCCTTCCCTCCCATCCCTCCTTCCCTCCCATCCCTCCCTCCCTCCCTCCCTCCCTCCCTCCCTCCCTCCCTCCCTCCCTCCCTCCCTCCCTCCCTCCCTCCCTCCCTCCCTCCCTCCCTCCCTCCCTCCCTCCCTCCCTCCCATGATGAGGAGGGGAGAGCTCCACAGCCAGAGCCGGCACAGCCACACCTGGCAAAGCCACATCTGGCAGAGACAGCACAGCCACATCTGCCACAGCCACATCTGGAACAGCCACATCTGGCACAGCCACATCTGGAACAGCCGGCACAGCCACATCTGGAACAGCCACATCTGGAACAGCCACATCTGGAACAGCCACGTCTGGAACAGCCACATCTGGAACAGCCACATCTGGAACAGCCAGCACAGCCAGAGCCGGCACAGCCACATCTGGCACAGCCACATCTGGCACAGCCACATCTTTCACAGCCACATCTGGCACAGCCACATCTTTCACAGCCACATCTGGCAGAGGCAGGAGCCCAGCCCCGGATCCAGCAGCAGCTCAAACGGGGGGAGAAGAAAGGGAAAAAGGCAATTAGGTGTAATTGGATTCAGTAAACTGAATTATCTCCCCATTAAAGGCGCGCTTGTGTTTCAGATAGCGGGACATTCAAACCATCAAAGGCGTTCATTGATTCATTCCCTTTTCAAGTGCTTTCTCAACAGTGCCTCCATTCAGGAGCCGCAACCTTTTGTTCCCGGGGGGAATGGGAATTATCCAGCCCGTGTTTATGTCTTGGGAGCTCTATTCACTCCGGCTTTTTGTCGTGCTGCTGTTTTTACTCAAAGAAAGCGAGCCGAGACTTAATGGAAGGTTTATTTCTTCTCTCGCTCTGCCTCCAGTGCTGCTGGGGATGTGATTTGGGCAGGGGGTGTTTGGGGCTGATCCTGAGGCTCTGGAATCCAGGGAGCACCAGGGCAGCTCGGGCTGGGGGCTCTGCACATCCCCAGCGCTGCACCCCCGCAATTCCTGAGCCCTCTGCAGCCACAGGAGACACGGGATAAAGAATCTTCCATCCCAAAGGGTTCCTGGGCTGACCCCAAGGCAATAAACATCAACATTAAAATAATAAACGTTTAAATAAACATTTCTGCGCTCCTGCAAGGGCGGTTCCGTAGCCAGGGGTGCCCAGGAATTGTCCTGGGGCTCTGTCCCTGTGCAGGGCTGGGGATGAGGCCCCTCGCAGCCCTGTCCCTGCCCGAGTGGCGCTGGGAAAGCCTCGGGAAGCGGCTCCGAGGGGTTCTTCAGGCAAACTGAAAGCCTGATGTCGATTTGATGGGCAGCGTTTCAGGCCGGAATGGTCCTATTGGCATTTCCCTCCTTCGGAATCAATAACTCCTAAAGGATTGCAATTTAATTTTTAAAGGGTAATTCAATCAAGAATTTGAAAACAGAGGACATTCTTAAAATTAAACTTTAATCCAATTTAGGACTTTTTAAAAATTGTACTTGCAGAAGAAAGGAGAGCAATTTCCCAACTCACCTTGGACTGAAAGGGGAAACTGCTCCTTTATTCCTGGTAGGAATCTGTCCCTCTGCTTACCTTGAGCTGCTCTTGCCTTTAATTCTTCAAGGAATCAATGTTTCCATTAATTCCTTGAAGAATAAAGAATTCTATTCAATAGAACCAATTCAATAAATTCAATAAAGAATTAAAAACAGAGGTTCAAGGGGGTCCCTTTGCCCTGATCCTGGCTGGCAAGGGGTGACAGACCCAGGCTTTGCTTCCCTCTATTCCCACAGCTCTGCACCTGGAATTTCCTTCTGGCCACGCCAGTCTGAAGGTCGAGAATCATCAAAAATCAGATCTGGACCCTGCAGCTCTGATCTAATGGTGCCAGGAGTCCCTGGGAATTTAAATCTCCTTTATTCCCTCCCGGTCACTCATTCCTGACTCAGCCTCCTCGTTAGGGTTTTTTTCCCCTGTGGCAAACCCTGGTTTTATCCAGAGCTCTGCCTTCCGTTTGGTTTAAGGTCACTCTCAGGGTTTTTCTGCAGCTGTTGTGGCAGCTGTCCCTGCCCTGGCACAGCTGGAGCCCTGCAGGGCTGTCCCCAGCGCTGGCACCGTTCCCCTGCAGCTCCCAGAGCCTTCCCCGACACCAGAGGTGGGGCTGGGAGCAGAGAGGGGACAGAGCCCAGCCTGGGGACAGCCTGAGCTCTGGGACCTGCTGGTGATGGGCTGGTGGCCACAGGCTGGGCAGTGCTGGGCTGGTGGCCACAGGCTGGGCAGTGCTGGGCTGGTGGCCACAGGGTGGGCAGTGCTGGGCTGGTGGCCACAGGCTGGGCAGTTCCGGGCTGGTGGCCACAGGCTGGGCAGCGCTGGGCTGGTGGCCACAGGCTGGGCAGCGCTGGGCTGGGATCCAGCTGGGAACTGGGCCCAGTGTCATTCCAGAGCTGGGATCAGATTGATCCCAGAGTCATTCCAGAGCCCTGGACTGTGCTGGGATCAGATTGATCCCAGGGTCATTCCAGAGCTGGGATCAGATTGATCTCAGGGTCATTCCAGAGCTGGGATCAGATTGATCCCAGGGTCATTCCAGAGATGAGAACAGATTCATCCCAGGGTCATTCCAGAGCCCTGGACAGCTGTGCCAGGTCTTGATCAACCTTTCAGTGAAGGAATTTTCCCCAATATCCAACCTGAGGCTCCTTTTCTCCAGGCTGAGCTCAGGAGCTCTCCAGACCATTCTCCTGCTGCTCCAGCCCCGCTGCTGAAGGAAAAACCGGAATGAAGCCCCTGAGCCCAGCCCAAGCAGCTGAGAGTGGAATCCCTGAGTGCCACAGGTGAGCCAGGCTGGAGCCACCCTCAGCTTCACCTGCAGGGACCTCCCCGAGGGATTCCGACCTCCGGAATGGGAACGGGGAAACTCAGGCACCCAACATGATGGGAAAACCTGCTGGCTTTGGTACTGGGAATGTTTATCCCTTGTTTCATCCTGGAGAACCTCTCCTGGGGTGTTTGTGGAGGAGAAAAGAGCTCGGAGTAGAGCGGGACAGCGGCATTAGCGTGGTGATCAGATCTGCTCTGAAACCCACGCCAAGAACAGCTCCAAATGAAACCCCCACAGCAGCTCTGCAGCGCCAGGGT
The DNA here is from genome assembly GCF_030490865.1 of Poecile atricapillus. Classification (NCBI taxonomy): domain Eukaryota; kingdom Metazoa; phylum Chordata; class Aves; order Passeriformes; family Paridae; genus Poecile; species Poecile atricapillus. Next base: position 685,380 of record NC_081272.1, read on the forward strand.
TTGAGGAGAGCAAGCAGCTCCAGGCAGCAGAGGCCTGGCTCTGATGAATTTAATCAGCACTGGGAACTTTGTATGAGACAGAAGGAACAGCCCAGAGCCAGTTGCTGGAGCATATTGTGGTGAAACATATTTTATTTATTACTGAGCACTGTATCAGAAAGAATTTTCTTCAGATCCTCCCTTTGCTCCTTGTTTTTATTTTGTTTCTCTTATCTGTTCATCTCTCCTCGATGTTTGATGCATTTTTCATCCTCTGCCTTCGCTGGGCTTTGCCTCTCTCCCTCTTTCCTGAAGTTCTGCTGTGTGGGTGTAGCCCCAGGAATTTGGGGTTCTCACGGAGGCTTTTCTCAGGAAAATTCCCCATCAGGGAATTGGAGCTGCATTTCCATGAGAGCCCCAGTCCGTCCAGCCCAGAGCTCCCTGGGAATTCCAGGCACTGGTTCCATGAGGAAGAAGACACGAGGGGCTGTTCAGCTGCGGCAGAACTCGAGCCAGGTTGGGACATTCCTCCTCAGGATCCCCAGGAAGGCAGAGAAAACATTTGGGCTTTAGGATGGGTCTTTTTAGAGTCAATTCTGTGGCTGTGTAGGGAAACCCCCAGGAATTCTGATTATTTCCCTTCACTCCGAACACTTTTAGGGAGCACAGGCAGCTGCTGAGCCCTGGCTGTGTTTTATCCTGAGGCTGGAGAGGGTCTCTTGAGCCCTGGATTTGGGAAAAGCATCTCCAGCTCAGGCTGGGCTGGCCACGGAGAGCTGAGCACCCTGGAGAAGTTGTTTTCCCTTCCACCATGGACGGCCAGAGATTTGGAGATGTTTAAATGAATCAACAATTCAGTGCACACACAAAAAAATCCTCACGGTGGAGCAACCAAAATCTTTATCCAAGTCACTCCAGAGTCTGTGAGAGAGCCTGGACGTGGCAGGAAAAGTCCAGCCTGGATCACCTGGGGATGGTTTGGGACTGAATTTCCTGTGCTCAGGTCTGGGACTGAATTTCCTGTGCTCAGGTTTGGGAAAATCCAGCCTGGATCACCTGGGGATGGTCTGGGACAGAGCTGTGATGACTTTGCCTCCTTTAATCCTGTTTCTTTTTTATTTCTGTGTTTGCCCATCAGCTCTGCATCCACAGGGCTCTGCCTTCAGTTGCTGTAATCTTTTATTTTGGTACAGGGCGGGTCCTGCGTCCCCTTGGCCTGAGGAGCTCCCCTGGGCTGTTCAAGAGTCCTTCTGTTTGGGTTTCTTCATCCAAGGCCTTCCCCATCCCGGATTTCCATCCCAATCCCTGCTTTCCCCCAGCCAGGAGGGAATGAAGGTCACTTGGGAGGAATTGCACAGTCTTGGCGTGACGGGGGCAGCAGTGACTGGCAGGGAAAGCTCGGGGTGCTTTATGAGAGCAAACCTCGTTCCCATTAGGGAAATGCAGATCTGTTGTGACACTGCAGGGCTGGGCTGGGATGTGCTCAATATTTCCTTGGGATATCTGGCAGCTGGATCAGTGTTTAATACATCCATTAAATGCTACATCGAGATGTAAGAGCAGCCAATAAAACTTGTTTATTTACCTGTGAAACCTCTGACAGAGCAGAGCCCATCATTCCCTGGATAAATTTCCCCGTTCCCGTCTCCCAGCTATCGGGAATGACGGCAATAAAAGGAAGAGCCGTAGATTTTCTCTCCCAGCCTTCGTTTCCCGTGGACAAAACAAAGCCGATCAAAATGGGTTTATTTATTTATCTCTCCCTGGAACTCACCCAGAGTGCAGCTCCTGCAGGGAGTGTCCAGGAGGGACCAATCACCCCCATCCTCACCAAGCCCTTCCCAGGATCCATCTCCAGGAAAAACAGAGCCTTTTGGTTTTATTGGCATTTATGGCCGTGTTTGTTGTCCCTGTGCTGGGACAGATGAGGCTTCCCTCGGGATCAGGCTCAATCCTCCCCTCCCAGCACCTCCCAGTTATCAATTCCCCAAAAACGCCTCCAGTTCTGAACCTGTAACACCTCGAACAGGAGCGGGGAAATGGAACCGAGCTCTGAGCCAGCCTGGTGGGTTCAGACAAGTGTTCAGCTGGCAGGAATAAACCTGGAATAAAAATATTCCTTCCCTTTGCCGCTTGGTGAAGGTGACAGTCTGCCAGTGCCTGGCTCCCATCGCTTTCTGGTGTTTTCCCAGCGCTGTTCCAGGCTCTGGATGCAGGGGATGGCTGAGGAGGAGCAAAGGGCAGCCTGACCTTGGTGTTGAATCACCAAATCCCCACAGTTTGTAGGGGCTGGCAGAGGGGCTCGTGACTCCCTCCATTCTCCATCTGGCTGGATTCTCCATCTGCCTGGATTCTCCATCTGCCTGGATTCTGGATCTGCCTGGATTCTGGATCTGGCTGGATTCTCAATCTGGCTGGATTCTTGATCTGGCTGGATTCTGGATCTGGCTGGATTCTCCATCTGGCTGGATTCTGGATCTGGCTGGATTCTCCATCTGGCTGGATTCTGGATCTGGCTGGAGCTGGACAGGGCTTGCCCATGGGAGGCTTTGTCCCTGTGGAAGAGCCCTCAGATCCCACCAAGCCCCTGGAAAATCCAGCTGCAGATTTTGCTGCAGAAACAACGATTCCAGAGCGGCGCTGTTTGAGGGAGAAGGATGTTCCCGACTCCTGGGCCTGACAGTGGATTTATCTCTTGTCCAGGGGCCACATCCACATGGGGAAATCCTTGTGCAGGATTATCCCAGTGGAGCTGTGCTTCCCTTCTCCCAGCTCACTCGGGGGCTCCTTTTCCAGGTAAAACCTCTCTGAGGTGGGAAACAGCCCCTGCCAGCAGCCAGGGAATCACCAGAGGGATGGAAAATGAGCCGTGGAGAGCAGGGCCCGGCAGGGACTGTGCTAATTGCTGTGCTAATTACAGCCAGGGGCACGGTGAGATGAACTCCTGCTGGGAAAGGGGCGATGTTCTGGAACAATCCTCGCTGCAGGGAGCGCTGGGATCACCTCTGGCTGCTCTCCCGAATAAACGGGCAGGAGGAATCATCCAGCAGCTCCTGCAGCCGGGCAGGGACTGTCCCCTGCCCCTGGGGAACTCCATCCCATCCCATCCCATCCCATTATCCCATCCCATCCCATCCCATCCCATCCCATCCCATCCCATCCCATCCCATGGATCCCATCCCATCCCCTGTGTCCTCTGGGCTCTCCCTGGATCTTTCTCCTCTCCAGGTGAGCCCCCCTGGCTCTCCCAGATTTTCCCAGGACAGGTTCCTGAACCGTCCCCACCCCTCTGGCCCTAATTCTGTGTTTTGACAACACTCCCCAGTCACTCTCCATGTTTTTGTTCCTCATTCATGAATATTCTGAGCAGAAAACTCATCCTGAAATTGTTTCCTTTTTGTCTCCTCTTCTAGGAAACGTTTGTGTGCAAAGTCTCCCTAATTTATGTAAATACGGAGGCGGCGGAGTTTCCACTTCATTGTAACAAATTAAAAGTTCACCCACATTTCCAATCAGCTGGAGAGAAAAACACCTCTGAAAACATCCCAGGGCCGGCAAACGCAGCGTTCCCATCGCGACAGGCGACAGAGGAGGCTCCGGGGAAAGGGAATGGGGGATTGGAGCCAAGGGATGGCTGAAAACCCGGGAACACGGGCAAGGGAATTTCTGTTGGGGTTAAACCCAGCTTGGCACTGCCCCTCAGAGAATCTTGGAATGTCCTGAGTGGGAGGGAACCCACAGGATCCACAGGATCGTGGATGCAGCTCCTGGACCCCAACAGCCCCAGCCTGGGCATCCCTGGAGCTCCGGCAGCCTCGGGGCCGTGCCCATTCCCTGGGGAGCCTGGGCAGTGCCAGCACCTCTGGGGGAAGAACCTTTCCCTAAATCCAGCCTGAGCCTCCCTGAGTCATTTCCAAGGCTCTGCGGCTGTCTCAGATTCCAGGAACATCCCATTCCCATTCCCATTCCCCCTCCCATTCCCATTCCCATTCCCATTCCCATTTCCCATTCCCATTCCCATTCCCCCTCCCATTCCCATTCCCATTCCCATTCCCATTCCCATTCCCATTCCCATTCCCATTCCATTCCATTCCATTCCCATTCCCATTCCTGTTCCCATTCCCATTCCCATTCCCATTCCCATTCCCATTCCCATTCCATTCCATTCCATTCCCATTCCCTGTCCCATTCCCATTCCCCCTCCCATTCCCGTTCCCGTTCCCATTCCCATTCCCGTTCCCATTCCCATTCCCATTCCCATTCCATTCCCATTCCCTGTCCCATTCCCATTCCCATTCCCATTCCCATTCCCATTCCCATTCCCATTCCCATTCCATTCCCATTCCCATTCCCATTCCCATTCCCATTCCCATTCCATTCCCATTCCCATTCCCATTCCCATTCCCATTCCCATTCCATTCCCATTCCCATTCCCATTCCATTCCCTGTCCCATTCCCATATTCCCATTCCCATTCCCATTCCCATTCCCATTCCCATTCCATTCCCATTCCATTCCCATTCCCATTCCCATTCCCATTCCCATTCCAATTCCCGTTCCCGTTCCCATTCCCATTCCCATTCCCATTCCATTCCATTCCATTCCCATTCCCATTCCCATTCCCATTCCCCCTCCCATTCCCGTTCCCGTTCCCATTCCCATTCCCGTTCCCATTCCCATTCCCATTCCCATTCCATTCCCATTCCCGTTCCCGTTCCCATTCCCATTCCCGTTCCCATTCCCATTCCCATTCCCATTCCCATTCCCATTCCCTCTCCCATTCCCATTCCCATTCCCATTCCCATTCCCATTCCATTCCCATTCCCATTCCCATTCCTGTTCCCATTCCCATTCCCATTCCATTCCCATTCCCATTCCCATTCCCATTCCCATTCCCATTCCCATTCCATTCCCATTCCCATTCCCATTCCCATTCCATTCCCATTCCCATTCCCATTCCATTCCATTCCCATTCCATTCCCATTCCCATTCCCATTCCCATTCCCATTCCCTCTCCCATTCCCATTCCCATTCCCATTCCATTCCCTGTCCCATTCCCATATTCCCATTCCCATTCCCATTCCCGTTCCTGTTCCCATTCCCATTCCCATTCCCATTCCCATTCCATTCCCATTCCCATTCCCATTCCCATTCCCATTCTCATTCCATTCCCATTCCCATTCCCATTCCCATTCCCATTCCCATTCCATTCCCGTTCCCGTTCCCATTCCCATTCCCATTCCCATTCCCATTCCCATTCCCATTCCCATTCCCATTCCCATTCCTGTCCCATTCCCATTCCCATTCCCATTCCCATTCCATTCCCATTTCCATTCCCATTCCCATTCCCATTCCATTCCCATTCCCATTCCCATTCCTGTCCCATTCCCATTCCCATTCCCATTCCCATTCCCATTCCCATTCCAGCCCGCTCAGCACCCGGAGCCAGCGGATCTCTCCCTCCCAGGGATGATTTTATTCCCGTCCCACCCCGAGCTCGTCCCTCTCCTCCCCAGGCCAGGTCAGAGCTCGGTGCTGCTGTTCAATACAAAAATAAAAATCTCATTTATTTCGGGCAGAAATATCGAGAGCTCCGTTCCTTCCCCCTCCCTCCTTCTCCTTCCTCTTGTAATCTTTGATAAAGAAAAAAGTGTTCTCCCAGAAAGGGATGCTAATTAACAATTAATTCTTTTATCTTCCAGCACCGAGGCTGGGAGACCTGAAGAAGACGTAGAATAAAATTAGTGGTAATTAGCTTTTTAGAGCATTAAATAAACAGCGACATGAAGGATGGAGAATTAACGTTATGCATTTATTTTTAACAATATTTATCCAGGCGGTTTTTGAACAAGGCCCCGTGGCATTGGCTCCCCCCAGCACCGAGGGATAATCACACTGGGGCTCGTTCAGACATGCAAATCAGGGGAATAACGAATCCCTCTTAATGGGCTTTGGTGGCTCTGTGCTCAGATGTCACATCAGGGCTTGGTGCTCCTCCGGAGAAGCCGGGAATTGTCACCCTCTGTCATTCCCAGCCACCAGCACTGCCTGGGGACCGCCAGCAGAGTCTGGAGAGGTGGCCTGGGGACATCCTGGGGACATGGGGACATCCTGGGGACATCCTGGGGACATGGGGACATCCTGGGGACATCCTGGGGACATCCTGGGGACATGGGGACATCCTGGGAACATCCTGGGGACATCCTGGGGACATCCTGGGGACGTCCTGGGGACATCCTGGGGACATCCTGGGGACATGGGGACATCCTGGGGACATCCTGGGGACATGGGGACATGGGGACATCCTGGGGACAGCCTGGGGACATCCTGGGGACATCCTGGGAACATCCTGGGGACATCCTGGGGACATCCTGGGGACGTCCTGGGGACATCCTGGGGACATCCTGGGGACATCCTGGGGACATCCTGGGGACATGGGGACATCCTGGGGACATCCTGGGGACATCCTGGGGACATCCTGGGGACGTCCTGGGGACATCCTGGGGACATGGGGACATCCTGGGGACAGCCTGGGGACATCCTGGGGACATGGGGACATCCTGGGGACATCCTGGGGACAGCCTGGGGACATGGGGACATCCTGGGGACATCCTGGGGACATGGGGACATCCTGGGAACATCCTGGGGACATCCTGGGGATATCCTGGGGACATGGGGACATCTTGGGGACATCCTGGGGACATCCTGGGGACATCCTGGGGCCATCCTGGGGACATGGGGACATCCTGGGGATATCCTGGGGACGTCCTGGGGACATCCTGGGGACATCCTGGGGACATGGGGACATCCTGGGGCCATCCTGGGGACATGGGGACATCCTGGGGACATCCTGGGGACATCCTGGGGACATCCTGGGGACATCCTGGGGACATGGAGACATCCTGGGGCCATCCTGGGGACATCCTGGGGACATCCTGGGGACATCCTGGGGACATGGGGCCATCCTGGGGACATCCTGGGGACATCCTGGGGACATGGGGACATCCTGGGGACATCCTGGGGACATCCTGGGGACATGGGGACATCCTGGGGACATCCTGGGGACGTCCTGGGGCCATCCTGGGGACATGGGGACATCCTGGGGACATCCTGGGGACATCCTGGGGACATCCTGGGGACATCCTGGGGACATGGGGACATCCTGGGGACATCCTGGGAACATCCTGGGGACATGGGGACATCCTGGGGACATGGGGACATCCTGGGGACATGGGGACATCCTGGGAACATCCTGGGGACATCCTGGGGACATCCTGGGGACATGGGGCCATCCTGGGGACATCCTGGGGACATCCTGGGGACATGGGGACATCCTGGGGACATCCTGGGGACATCCTGGGGACATGGGGACATCCTGGGGACATCCTGGGGACGTCCTGGGGCCATCCTGGGGACATGGGGACATCCTGGGGACATCCTGGGGACATCCTGGGGACATCCTGGGGACATCCTGGGGACATGGGGACATCCTGGGGACATCCTGGGGACATGGGGACATCCTGGGGACATGGGGACATCCTGGGAACATCCTGGGGACATCCTGGGGACATCCTGGGGACATCCTGGGGACCTTGCCAGGGAAGGACACAGAGTCCATCTCCAGGGGCAGGGACCGTGGGATAGCAGAACATTCCAGGCTGGAGGGACTCACAGGGACGATGGAATCCTGGCCCTGCAGCAGGGTAGAGATCACAGGACACTGGAATATTCACAGGGATGATGGAATCCTGGCTCTACAGCAGGGTAGAGATCACAGGACACTGGAATATTCACAGGGATGATGGAATCCTGGCCCTGCAGCAGGGTAGAGATCACAGGATATGGGAATATTCACAGGGATGATGGAATCCTGGCTCTACAGCAGGGTAGAGGTCACAGGACACTGGAATATTCACAGGGATGATGGAATCCTGGCCCTGCAGCAGGGTAGAGGTCACAGGATATGGGAATATTCACAGGGATGATGGAATCCTGGCCCTGCAGCAGGGTAGAGGTCACAGGACATCAGAATATTCCAGGCTGGAGCCCCAGGGATGATCCCAGTCCAGCTCCCAGCCCTGCAGAGCGAGGCAGAGATCACAGAATATCCCAAGCTGGACCCACAGGGATCATGGAATCCAACCCCTGGCCCTGCACAGGCACCCCAAAATCCCGCCCCGTCCCTGAGAGCATTTTCCAAGCACAATTCCATGTTTCAGTCTCAATTCCCTGCTGGAACACCCAATGTTGTCCCCTGATTCCCAGCGGGCTCCTTGCTGTCCCCTGGAATTGTGCAGAGGTCACATTTTCCATCGACCTTCCCGAGGAGCCTCAGTGCCTGGAACATCCCGGGATCTTCCAGTTTGGGATTCAGTCTCGGCACAATCTCAGGAGCAGCCTGGATCCCCCTTCCCCCGGATGGGATCGATTCAAGCTCTGCTGTGCCACCCCTGACACGGGGGCGCTTTTATCCAGGGATGTGCTGGGTTTTATCCCCCGGGGCTGCAGGATCATCCCTTGTGCTGCTTTTATCCAGGGATGTGCTGGGTTTTATCCCAGGATAAAATGCAGGATCATCCCTTGTGCTGCTGGGGATCCCAGGTCCTGGCTGGCACCGGAGAGCTCCACAAACCCCTCCACCCTGGAGTCCAGCTCTGTCCTCGGTGACAGCGTGGATGTGCTGCCTCAGCCGGGGGGATCCTGTGTCCTGGGGGGGTTTGGGGTGAGTCCGGCCCCTTGCACTGCAGATTTTCACCTGTACAAGTGCTCAAGCCCATTTTCCCTGACCCTGTTTCCTGTTCTCTTTCAGGATCAGCTCCTCCAAATGACTCCAGTGGTCCCTGGAGCAGATCTGGGGCTCCCCAGCACCTCCACCCTCCGGGGAGCAGCAGGACCTGAACTCCTGCTCCCCGTCCCCTCCCTGGGGGCTCCTGGTGGCTGCTCCTGCTGCTCCTGCACCGGAGAAATTCCGCTCCCGATCCCTGGATCATCTCCCAGCTCCGCCCTCGCTGAGGGGAGAAATTTCCTCCCTGGCCAGGGAGAAGCTTCTGCTGTGCAGCTGAGCCCAGCGGCGTGCCAAAGGAATCTCAAAACAAAAATGGAAAATAGAGGGAAAGGAATGAGAAAGGGTGGGAATGGTGAGGGATGGAAACCTGGGAGGGTGGGAATGGTGAGGGATGGAAGGTGAGGAGGGGAATGGTGAGGGATGGAAGGGGAGGGTGGGAATGGAAGGCTGGGAAGGGAATGGTGAGGGGTGGAAGGTGAGGAGGGGAATGGTGAGGGGTGGAAGGCTGTGAGGGTGGGAATGGTGAGGGATGGAAGGCTCGGAGCGAGCAGCAGTGGCACAGCCGCGGGATGAGCTCCGGGGTCACTCAGGGCTTGCAGGGGGATGCTGTCCCCAGTGTCCCTGGGATCCTCTGGATCAAACCCAGCTCCAGCTCGGTGCTGCTGGTTCTGGGTGGTGCCAAAGCAGCCCGGTCACCTCCTCCTGCCCCGCTGCCACCCTTGGCTGTGACAAGGACCTTGGGGACCGGTCCTTACACTGAGGCAGCTCCCGGTGCTCTGGATTCCGGGAGCGGCCGATCCCTGCGGCCAGCCCCAGCTGTGGGAGCAGCCTCGCTCCTGCCGTTCCTGCACAGAAATCCTCATTTAACCATTCCCTGGCACGGGCTGCAGCCCTTTCCCAGCGCTGCCAGGGAGCACCGGCCGATCCTTGACTGCTGAGCTCTCCCTTTCCTGCCCGATTCCCTTGGAATTCCTGACAGCTCCCTGCTCTCCCTGCGCGGTGCCCTGGGGCTCTGCTGGGATCCAGGGATGCAGGATGCTCCAGCAGCTCCTCTCCCCCCGTCCTGCCCGGGAGCTGCTCAGGAATCCTCCGGGGCAGGGGGAGGATGATCCCTGCGGGCAGCCGAGCTCTCCAGCAGCCCTGGCACTGCCAAGCCGGGTCCCTGGGGCTGCTGCTCCGGGTGCCAGGGCGAGGGGAGCGGCGCCCGGCGCTTCCCGGCCTCTCCTGGCTGCGGAAGGGAGGGGGAATTTCATCAATCAAAGCCGCGATTTTGCCTCCCCCGCTCTCCTCCCTCGTCCCTGGCGTTTGAAAGGCAGGATTGAGAGCTCGCAGCCCGGGGGCTGCTGCAGATGTGGAGCGGGGCCGCTCCCCGGGAGTGCTTCCAGCAGCAGAATTCCGATGGGAGGAAATGGGCCGGCGACACCCCGCAGACAATGAATGCTCCATTGGAAATATCCTCTGCAGATGTTCCTCCTCCTCAGCAGCGCTCGCCATCCTCATTGAGGCTCCTTCCCCCCTGCCCCGCGCTCAAAAGGGGCTGAGATTTCATCTTGGGCTCCTTCCCAGAAGGATGAAATGAGGAGGGAAGGGGAAGAAAGGGGGAGCAGCCGCTCCCGAGCGGGAGGATGAATGGGAATTCTGGGTCGCTTCCACCGAAGCTTTGCCAGGCAATTTCTGGAGCTCAGATGGAGCCGGGGCTGGAGCTGGGACGGGGCTGGGCTCATTTCACACTCCCAATAAAGGATGGAGCAGTTTTTTTTCCCTCGGAACTTCCTGTGAGTTGGTTTTCGCTGCTCCCCCGAGGTGACGGCAGCCTTGAGAATCCCAGGATCACCCAGGCTGGAAAAAACCTCCGGGATCATCGAGTCCGAGCTGTGCCCGGTCCTCACCTTGTCCCCAGCCCTGAGTTCACATCCAGGAATTCCTCGGACCCCTCCGGGGATGGGGATTCCAAACCTGCCTGGTTTGGACTGAGAGGCTTTTTCCACCCTCGGCGATCCTGGGATTCTGAGATCCCATGGAAGGGAGGTGCCGTGGGGCGGCGTTTTGGGAGCTGCAGCAGAGCAGGGCTGGAGACAGAGCTGGAGGGGATGGAGCTGCCTGGAGCTGCTCTAGAACGGGGCTGGAATGAGGAGAACGGGGCTGGGATGTGGAGAAAGGTGATGGAATGTGGAGAAAGGGGCTGGAATGAGGAGAACGGGGCTGGAATGAGGAGAACGGGGCTGGAATGAGGAGGGAGAGGCCGGAATGTGGAGAACAGGGCTGGAATGAGGAGAGAGATGATGGAATGAGGAGAGAGATGATGGAATGAGGAGAGAGATGATGAAATAAGGAGAACAGGGTTGGAATGAGGAGAGAGGTGATGGAATGAGGAGAGAGGAGCTGGAATGAGGAGAGAGATGGTGGAATGAGGAGATGATGGAATGAGGAGAATGGGGCTGGAATGAGGAGAAAGATGATGGAATGAGGAGAGAGAGGCTGGAATGAGGAGAGAGGTGATGGAATGAGGAGAACAGGGCTGGAATGAGGAGAGAGAGGCTGGAATGAGGAGACAGGTGGTGGATGGAATGAGGAGAGAGGGACTGGAATGAGGAGAGAGATGATGGAATGAGGAGAACAGGGCTGGAATGAGGAGATGATGGAATGAGGAGACAGGTAGTGGATGGAATGAGGAGAGAGGGACTGGAATGAGGAGAGAGGGACTGGAATGAGGAGAGAGATGGTGGAATGAGGAGAGAGATGATGGAATAAGGAGAACAGGGTTGGAATGAGGAGAGAGGTGATGGAACGAGGAGAACAGGGCTGGAATGAGGAGAGAGAGGCTGGAATGAGGAGAGAGAGGCTGGAATGAGGAGAGAGATGGTGGAATGAGGAGAGAGGGACTGGAATGAGGAGAGAGAGGCTGGAATGAGGAGAGAGATGATGGAATAAGGAGAACAGGGTTGGAATGAGGAGAGAGGTGATGGAATGAGGAAAGAGAGGCTGGAATGAGGAGAGAGATGGTGGAATGAGGAGATGGTGGAATGAGAAGAACAGGGCTGGAATGAGGAGAACAGAAGGAAATCTGCAATTCCCAGCTCCTGCCACAGAGACCTCAAGGAGCAGGAATTCCCATTGCTGGTGCTGATCTCTGCAGGAAGGTCTGGAGCTGTGGGAGGGAAAGCCCCAGAGCCCATCCCAGAACTTCCTGAGGAGATGAGGCAGGAAAATCTCTGGCTGGGAGAGTTCCAGACAGGGGGAACATTTTGTTAACCCACGGCAGCTTCTTTAAGGGTGAGGAGCAGGAACCTTTGGAAAACCAAACACAAGGAAACCCCTTGGCTCTTCCAACACCTTGAATGGCGCTGGCTGTTTGTTTTCACCCAAATCTGGGCATTTGGAGCTTTTGTTTTAAGCAAAAAGCGTTTTTTAATGTCTCTGTCTGTGCCCTTCTTCCCCATTGTCTGCAGAACCAGCTTCTTTTTCCCAAACAACATTTTTCCAGTCCCCAAATCCCAGCCAAAACATGCTACATTCATTTGAATTCTCAGTTATTTTCTGGTGGTTCTTTCTGGAAAGTGTTTTATAATTTTTTTTTTTTTTGTCCCTTTTGTGCTGGAGTTCAAATATTTTCAGAGCAAAACAGTGACAAAACATTTTTAATAGGGAGCTCTTTTATCCAAATCCTTCATTGAGGAAACAGCTCCGGTGTGGTTTTATTTCCCTGCATCTAATTTAATGTATTAAACCTTCTGAGCACCGGCTTTCATTTAAATGACCTTTTTTTCTTTATTTGATTCAGGGAGGGTGAGTGGGGAAAAAAAAAAATCCGATTCTTTTTTGATGGAACAACTGCAGGAAAAGGTTTCTGTCTTGAGCAGAATGAAAATTAGGATCTGAATGCTCTCTCCCACCCTGGGACTTGTGGAGAAGCTTTAAAAACCACAAAACCAAAAGAAAACAACAACAAAAAAAACCAACACCCCGACCTCAAAGAGTTCTTTCCATTGGAAATGGTTTGGTTTGTTCTTCCCTGAAATAATCCCGAGCCTCTGGATGCCCAGACTGTTGGGAAATGATGGAATTGCAGAGTGGAAATGGCTGGGAAAATCCTCCAAGAGCATCGAGACCAAACCTTGCCTGAATCCCACGGAATCTCCAAGCACCACATCCACTCGTTTTTTGGGCTGTGATTTTTGGGCAGGGATGTGACTCCAGCACTGCCCTGGGCACCCCCTTTCTGTGATAACTCCTCTTTCCATGAGGAAATTCCTGCTGAGGCACAGGAACCTCCCTGGGCACGAGCTGAGCCCTTGGCCCAGCGCTCCAGGAGTGGCTCTGCCTTTGGGAGGACACAGGGATGCTCCCAGAGCCATCCTGGAGTGAGGGACACGGTTATCCCAGCTCCAGGAGTGGCTCTGCCTTTGGGGGGACCCAGGGATGCTCCCAGAGCCATCCTGGAGTGAGGGACACGGTTATCCCAGCTCCAGGAGTGGCTGTGCCTTTGGGGGGACCCCGGGATGCTCCCAGAGCCATCCTGGAGTGAGGGACACGGTTATCCCAGCTCCAGGAGCATCCCTGGGGTGTCCCCATCCCTTGGCTCCCACATTCCCCTGGATGTTGTGTTCCCCCCGGTGCCAGCAGCCCTTGGACACCACATCCCGTTGGATTTGGTGTTTCCTTGGATGCCACACCTCTCTCTGGGCTGGGCTTTCAGCAGCCCCAGGCTCCTGTTCCCCAGCCCCAGCCCTTCCCAGGGGGTTTTCCCTGCGGGAGTTCCGGGTCTCTGCTCCTGTCAGTGGCCACCAGGGTGAACCAGCTGGGATCCCTTGATGTGGGCAGAGAATGGAGGGCAGGAAAAGCGGCTTTGCTTTCCCTTGTCCTCCTCCTGCGTGGAGATTTCCAGCCAGGATCAAGCAGATGATCCCTGGGATCTGAGCTCCAGCCTGTCCCTGGGAATCCCAGCGTTCACGGGGGGCTGGCTCTGCTCTCATCCCACCAGGAGCTCTCCTTGGATCCGTTTTCCTCCTCCTCCTCTGCTCTGGACAAAACAAAACAACAACAAAGCCAGGCAGCTTCGTTTTGTGATCTCCAGGGATGTGGGAGCGGGGATGAAGATCTCGTGTTCCCAGGAAATAAATCAGATGTTGATTGGTGAGTGAAATCCTGCCCAGCCTGCCTGGAATTCCAGATGAGCCCTCCCATGGCACGGCTGGGGCCGTTCCTGTTCTCTGATCCATTTCCAATCCGTTCCTCCGATCCTGCAGGACCAATCCCACTTCCCAATTTCCTCCTGGACAGAAGCGCCGAGCACGAGCTCTCCTGGGCCCCTCTGGGTTGGGATTTCTGGGGGTTTGGAAGGCTCTGGGTCTTACAGAACCATTGGCAGCAGATTCCAGCAGCTTGGATTTTAATTTTTCCATCTCTGGTGGCTGTGGTGAACATCCCCCGGAGATGAGGGAAACCACGAGCTGCAGTTCCCAGACATTCCATGGGAATGAATTCCATCAGCCTCGTCACACACCGGGGAAGAGGCAAAACCAGCCCTGGGGACATCGAGGGCTGGAGTGACAAAATCAGGAACTGCAGAGGGAATAAACCCCCAGCCTGAGGATCGGCAATCCTGGAGATCAGCACCCGCGAGGGGAGCGGGAGCAGGAGCAGGAGCAGGAGCAGGAGCAGGGGCAGGAGCAGGGACAGGAGCAGGAGCGGGAGCAGGGACAGGGGCAGGAGCAGGAGCAGGAGCAGGAGCAGGAGCAGGAGCAGGAGCAGGAGCAGGGACAGGGGCAGGGGCAGGGGCAGGAGCAGGAGCAGGGACAGGAGCAGGGACAGGAGCAGGGACAGGAGCAGGGACAGGAGCAGGAGCAGGAGCAGGGACAGGAGCAGGAGCAGGAGCAGGGACAGGAGCAGGAGCAGGAGCAGGGACAGGAGCAGGGACAGGAGCAGGAGCAGGAGCAGGAGCAGGAGCAGGAGCGGGAGCAGGAGCGGGAGCGGGAGCGGGAGCAGGAGCAGGAACAGGAGCAGGAGCAGGAGCAGGAGCAGGAGCAGGGACAGGAGCAGGAGCAGGAGCAGGAGCAGGAGCAGGAGCAGGAGCAGGAGCAGGAGCAGGAGCAGGGACAGGAGCAGGAGCAGGGTCAGGAGCAGGGGCAGGGGCAGGAGCAGGAGCAGGAGCAGGAGCAGGAGCAGGAGCAGGAGCAGGAGCAGGAGCAGGAGCAGGAGCAGGGACAGGAGCAGGAGCAGGGTCAGGAGCAGGGGCAGGGGCAGGAGCAGGAGCAGGAGCAGGAGCAGGAGCAGGAGCAGGAGCAGGAGCAGGAGCAGGAGCAGGGACAGGAGCAGGAGCAGGGTCAGGAGCAGGGGCAGGGGCAGGAGCAGGAGCAGGAGCAGGAGCAGGAGCAGGAGCAGGAGCAGGAGCAGGAGCAGGAGCAGGAGCAGGAGCGGGATCTCCCGTGGGATCATCCCTAAACACCAGCCCAGGAAAACTCAGCTCCCAGAGCGGAGAATCAGAGCAGCGGGGAAACAGGGAGGGCAAAACCTGGGGATTGGGGCTCGTCTGGGGAGGAACCAGCAGCGGGTTCCAGATGCAGGACAGGGGTGAGAAGGACAGGGAAAGACAGGGAAGGGCAGGGAAGGACAGGGAAGGACAGGGAAGGACGGGGAAGGACAGGGAGGGACAGGGAAGGACAGGGAAGGACGGGGAAGGACAGGGAGGGACAGGGAAGGACAGGGAAGGACGGGGAAGGACAGGGAGGGACAGGGAAGGACAGGGAAGGACGGGGAAGGGCAGGGAAGGGCAGGGAAGGACAGGGAAGGATACAGAAGGACAGGGAGGGACAGGGAAGGACAGGGAAGGACAGGGAGGGACAGGGAAGGATACAGAAGGACAGGGAAGGACAGGGAAGGACAGGGAAGGACAGGGAGGGACAGGGAAGGGCAGGGAAGGACAGGGAAGGGCAGGGAAGGACAGGGAAGGACAGGGAAGGACAGGGAAGGACAGGGAAGGACAGGGAAGGACAGGGAAGGACTCCCGCGGGCCCGGCGGTGGCCGGAGGATGAAGAGGGAGCATCCCCTGGATGCAGGGAGCGAGTCCCGCAGCCTCCAGGTCCCGCACACCCCGCGGGGCAGCGCATTTATTGATTGATTGATTGATTGATCTCTTTATTTATTGATCCATTTATTTATTGATCTCTTTATTTATCGATCCATTTATTTATTGATCCTCTCCACTTTGCTGGCTGCACTGGCTGAGGATCGCGGCTCGGGGAGGAGCGGCTCTGGCGCTGCCATCAATTACCGGGACAGGGACAGGGGACAGGGATGGGACAGGGATGGGACAGGGACAGGGACAGGGACGGGACAGGGACAGGGATGGGACAGGGATGGGACAGGGACAGGAACAGGGGACAGGGATGGGACAGGGACAGGGACAGGGACAGGGGCAGGGACAGGACAGGGACAGGGATGGGACAGGGACAGGGACAGGGACAGGGACGGGACAGGGGCAGGGACAGGACAGGGACAGGGACAGGGACAGGGACAGGGACAGGGATGGGACAGGGACAGGGACAGGGACAGGACAGGGACAGGGACAGGGGCAAGGACAGGGACAGGAGCCGGGCTCGGGGCGCCGGGCTGTTTTTGGGTGCCAGCCCCGATCTGTATTCACGTGGGGACATCTAGTGAGCACGGCGACAAGCGCACAGCACCCCGGGGATGGGCAGCCTCCTTCCAGCCGCTTTCACTTCCCTCCCTCATTTCCAGCAGGAAAGGCTCTGTGGGGCTGAGGATTTTCCATCTCTGCCCTAAAGGCTGCACTTCAGCTCCAAAACCACTTCCATTTACCATTTTATCTTCCTCCCCCAATTTACAACCGCCTTAGATTTTTCCCTTCCACCTGCTGCTATCAAGATCTTCCCCGCACAGGTTTGAAATTAATCCTTTCTTTCCCAAAGCAGACCTTGCTATCAGTAATTAACTTTTTTTCCAATTAGCTGCCGGGGCACAGTGGATAATTTATGGGCACGGTGATAAAATCCCCAATCCAGGTGATTGCTCTGGAGGAGCAGGAAAGGGCAGGGAGTGATTTCCCCGGGGAATTATTCACTTCGTGCTGTTCTGGAAGGTCCAACAGCAGAATCCCTGAGATTCCAGGGGGATCCAGGTGGGATCACTGGGCCAGGAGCTCCCTGTGTCACCGGAGCCCTGCCAGGCCGTGCTGAGGTGCTGAATTCCCTGCTCCCAGTTTAGGAGGAATGGGGAATCCCCAGTTCCCAGCCCTGCCATCCTTGCCTGGATCTGGGGCTTCTTCCCCCGAGGGCAGGAAGAGTTTTTATCATTTTTTATTCATTTTTATTCATTCTTGGGATTCACTTCCTCCACCCAGGAAAGGGGGGAGCCAACCTGGTGCCCCCCCGGAGCCGCTGAGGGCAGGGAACCGCTCCCATTCCCATTTACTGGGATCCCAGTCCGATTCCAGAGCCTGCAGGAAAACCCCAATAATTCCCGCTGCGCTCCCCACCCCTCCGTTAGCGGCAATTACAGGGCGTGAATGTTACAAATTGCTGCTGAAAGATGGCAGCCCTGGGTTTAATTGAAAGCAGTTTTTAATTTGATTACTAATTAGTAACCGCGTGTTGTGATATCCGTGCCCTGCGGGAGGAAATCGCTTCCCCAGAGGGAAAAGAGCTCCGGGCTTCCCACGGCTCCAGCTCCAGCGGGAGGCAGGGAAAAGCAGCCAAGGACTTTTTATCTAAAGGACAATAATCTATAAATTATTTTGCCTGGAGGTCTGAAGGGACCTGGGAATTGCGGTGGAGAAGTGGAAAGAGGGAGTGGGGTCTGTGCAAGGTCACAAAGTTACGGAATGGTTTGGATTGGGAAGGGCGCTCCAAGCTCATCTGGGCAGCGAGCAGGGACATCCTCAGGAGATCGGTTTGTGTCCAACCCCACCCAAAGCGGCCCGGAATATTCCCAGGGATGGGGCATCAGCAGTTCTCGGGAAAATCGGGAAGGGAAGGGAAAGGGAAAGGGAAAGGAAGGGAAAGGGAAAGGAAGGGAAAGGGAAAAGAAGGGAGTTCCCTGTGTGCAGCAGGATCGTTTCACCCTCCCGCATCCAGACCTCTCCCGGGGCATCCCAGCGGGATCTGGGACATCCCAGAGGGGTTTGGGACATCCCAGTGGGATTTGGGACATCCCAGCAAGATCTGGGACATCCCAGCGGGATTTGGGGCATCCCTTCAGGATCTGGGACATCCCAGAGGGGTTTGGGACATCCCAGCCGGGTTTGGGACATCCCAGCCGGGTTTGGGACATCCCAGAGGAATTTGGGACATCCCAGCCGGGTTTGGGACACCCCTGCAGGATTTGGGACATCCCAGTGGGATTTGGGACATCCCAGCGGGGTTTGGGACATCCCAGCGGGGTTTGGGACATCCCAGCCGGGTTTGGGACATCCCAGCCGGATCTCGGACATCCCAGTGGGGGTTTGGGACATCCCAGAGGGGTTTGGGACATCCCAGCCGGGTTTGGGACACCCCTGCAGGATCTGGGACATCCCAGCGGGATTTGGGACACCCCTGCAGGATCTGGGACATCCCAGCGGGGTTTGGGACATCCCAGCCGGGTTTGGGACATCCCAGCAGGATTTGGGACATCCCAGCAGGATTTGGGACATCCCAGCCGGGTTTGGGACATCCCAGCCGGGTTTGGGACACCCCTGCAGGATCTGGGACATCCCAGCCGGGTTTGGGACATCGATGCCGTTGGGTTTTGCAGGATCTTTTGTTTCCCAGATTCCCTGAGCTGAGGGGAAGCTCAGGATTCTCCTCTGCCGGTCCCGCTGCCCCTGGGCGTTCATTAATGAAGCCTAATTAGAACGTCAGAAGCCCGGTGACTAATTGGCTTCGGGGACGGCTTTTGTTGTTTTAAGGGGAAGGGAGAAGAAGGATTGGTAATTAGTTTCGTTCTGCTTTATCTGCAGCACAGCCCCGAATATTCCTCACAGAAACAATCCCGCCTGACAATGGATCTGGAGCACCGGGAACAAAAACTCCTTTTGATTTTTGTTATTTATGGCCCAGTCTGAGGTCGGGCTCCTCGGGGGAGGGAATTTCCTGGGAGAGGGGTGATCCAGAGTTTAGCTGGGACTGGGGATTTAGTGAGCAATAACCCGGGAAATCCGGAGATCTCTCCTTGACTGATGGAGGGGAGGGGTGGGCAGAGAAACTTTTGGGAAAATGCTGAGCAAAACGTGGAGATAAAGGGAAGATAAAGGGGAGATAAAGGGGAGATAAAGCTCCTCTGTCCAAGGGATAAGAGGATGTGAATGAGATGATTTCCCCCACTCCGGGGCCTTTGGAGAGGTGGTGTTTTCAGGCAGCCTCCTCAGCACTCACACAAAGGACGACGCTGGCTTCCCAAATTTCCAGCAAACTTTTAATATTTCCCCCAAACCCAAACCACATCTGCTCTGTGACACTTCTGAACAGGCCGAGTTGCCCCAAAAAGCTTTTCTCACGTAGTCTCAAGTATAAATACTTTGATACAAAACCCCCCAAACCCATAAAGGAACCCATAAACCCCAAAAGGCTCCCGAGAGCAGCCGCTGGTGCCGGGGGCTCGGTGGCAGGGACAGGCAGAGCTGCTCCCAGCCCACATTCCCGGGGATCCAGGAGCAGCAGGAGCTGCCAGCTCTGTGCTGAGCTCGGGAGCTGCTCCCGGCTCTGGGCTGAGCCAGGGAGGGCGCAGGGATCGAGGCTCTGCTTCCAGGGCAGCTCCAGCAGCATTCCCGGGCTGGGGCATGGACTGGAGCTCCAGCTGAGGGTGTGGGGACACAGCTGGGCACATCTGGCTGCTGGCAGGGCCACAGAGGGTCCCTGAGCCCTGCCAGGGTCACCCAGAGCCGGGCACATCTGGCTGGTGACACTCAGGGTCACCCAGAGCCTTCCCAGGGTCACCCAGAGCAGGGCACATCTGGCTGGTGGCTCTCAGGGTCACCCAGAGCCTTCCCAGGGTCACCCAGAGCCGGGCACATCTGGCTGGTGACACTCAGGGTCACCCAGAATTGGGCACATCTGGCTGGTGACACTCAGGGTCACTCAGGGTCACCCAGAATTGGGCACATCTGGCTGGTGGCTCTCAGGGTCACCCAGAGCAGGGCACATCTGGCTGGTGACATTCAGGGTCACCCAGAGCCGGGCACATCTGGCTGGTGGCTCTCAGGGTCACCCAGAATTGGGCACATCTGGCTGCTGGCACACACAGGGTCCCTGCAGGCTCAGCCCAGGCTCTGGGGCACTGCCAGCATTCCCCTGGGAAAGCTTTTCCCGTGGCTGTTCCTAAGCCCAGCCTGAGCAGCCTGGCCCAGCTGCAGAGCAGGCTCAGGACCGGGACTAAAGCTCACCTGATCACTGACAGCGACAGCAGCTCAGCTGTGGAGCTCACACCCAGCAGCTGAGGGTGACACCGAGTCACCCCGACTTTTAAATTAAATTATCTCATGCATAGGAACAAAAGCTGCAGCAGAGGATTCACAGAACTCATCATCAAGTACTCATTAATTAACATACTCTCTATATATTAAGCTTTAAATAATAAAAAAAAATCTTTCTGTTTTTTTTTTGAATATATGCACTCTATGGGATGCAACAAACCTGAGCCTGGCCTGTCACACCCTGTGCTCTGCCCTTTATAAAAACTCTACTGTAATAATTCTTCCTTTTAAACAAATGCAGGTAGCCTAGACCTTAAGAAAAGCTGCCCAGAGCCCTGGGGCTGAGCTGTCCTCCCTGAAAAGTGGAGCAGTTCTGGTTCTGTTACTTTGGGAAGGAGGTGGAAATCTGCTGGGGAGGGGTTTTAGATGATCTTGTTCTCCAGGGCTTCGATCCTTTTGGCCACAGCTTCCAGTGAGGAGGAGTTAAGGAGGAAAAATAACTGGGAATGTTGAGAGACTTTTTTTTTTTTTATGTGGGCACAGAGAGATGGGGCAAGGTTTGTACTGAAAGAGGAGAGATTTGGGTGGGATCTTGGGCAGGAATTGTTCCCTGGGAGGGTGGGGAGGGGCTGGGCTGGAATTGCCAGAGCAGCTGTGGCTGTCCCTGGATCCCTGGCAGTGCCCAAGGCCAGGCTGGACATTGGGGCTGGAGCAGCCTGGGACAGTGGGGGTGACACTGGGACAGTGGGGGTGACCCTGGGGACAGTGGGGGTGACCCTGGGGACAGTGGGGGTGACCCTGGGGACAGTGGGGGTGACCCAGGGGACAGTGGGAGGTGACCCTGGGACAGTGGGGGTGACCCTGGGGACAGTGGGGGTGACCCTGGGACAGTGGGGGTGACCCTGGGGACAGTGGGGGTGACCCAGGGGACAGTGAGGGTGACCCTGGGACAGTGGGAGGTGACCCTGGGACAGTGGGGGTGACCCTGGGGACAGTGGGGGTGACCCTGGGGACAGTGGGAGGTGACCCTGGGACAGTGGGGGTGACCCTGGGGACAGTGGGGGTGACCCTGGGACAGTGGGGGTGACCCTGGGGACAGTGGAGGTGGCCCTGCCATGGCAGGGGTGGCCCTGGATGAATTTTAAGCCCCCTCCCACCCAAACTTTGCAATAATTCCAGGATCCCAGTCCGGCAGCGCAGGTGAGGATGGGAGCAGGAGCAGAGGGAATCTGTCCCCATCCCCTCTGGCGTTCTCACCTTCCTGAACCTGGCCCAGCTCCTTCCCCCTGGAGCAGAACTTTCCCTCTGGAAATCCCAGCCCACCCAATCCTGGCCAGACTTCCAAAGGATATGTTTCTGCTGCAGGGAATTGATGAGCTCCTCTACCTTGGTCTGGAACTTCACGATGGATTTGCACTCGCACGGATCTTCCTCTGTGGGTCACAACAGCAAGAGTGGCACCAAAAAAATGGATTTAATCAAAATCCCTGAGCCCAGTGAAACAGAACAATTCCTGTTTTCTACGTCAGAAATGGAAGGAAATAAAAATATAATTATTTCTAATTATCTGATTGATCTCTCCTGGCTTTAACCTCAGATGAACAGAGAATGCCACATTTTTCTGGTATTCCAGCCATGAAAAGTCTTTCCACTGAGCTCTGCTCCTGATGCTTCAGGTTTGCCCTAAAACTGGAGTCTGACCAAATAAAAGAAACCTCTGTCTCCCCAACAACACCCAGTAAAAACTGGAGGCACCGCTGCCATCAAAACTGGTTTGAGCTTCAGCAACCCCAGCCCTTGAGGGGTGGAACCGTGAGCGTTAATCAGTTTGCTAATTTAGTAACTTTGCTAATTTATGTCACTGATTTGCATCTGTTCTTCAAGGAAAATTAACTTAGGAAGGAACAGGAGGCAAAAGATGACTGGGAAAGGAATGAGGGGTTCCAAGGCCACTCCGAGCTGAGCAAAGGAGGAAATAAAAGAGAATTTTTAAAGGGAATGAGTCACAGGCACCAAAACACAACAGGTTTAAACCAGCCAGGACTAACCTAAAGCTGGAGATTAACAGAAGATTTCCAGGCAGCTGTTGAGAAATACAAACTGGCACTGGCAATCAAAGAAATGCAAATATCTCCTTGTCTTCCTTTTAATACTCAAATGTAAACATGTTTACCCAAACTGATATTTTACAAATAGTTTTTCTGAAATTTACTTTTTTTTTTTTTTTTTTTTTTTTTTTTTTAAGATTGAAGCCTAAATGTGTTTGAATGATTTTTAAGTAGAATTTGTTGGTGGTTTCACATAGATTCCATCCTCCTGTTCTTGGATTGATCCTAATTTTTAAAGGAGGCTTGGAAAGGAGTCTCTGCCTTGCAATCTTGGCTCTGGAGACAGGGGGAATTATCCCTCTCCAGCTTCTCCAGGAGGAAAGGAAATGCCAGTTTCAGGAGCCTGGAGACAAATTCACCATTTCTGGAGAAGAGGAAGGGCAGGAAGGTGGAGGGAAAAGGAAGGAGAAGGGGATTTGGGAGAGGGGGACACGGCCTGAGGTGTGGGGGTTGCTTCAGGTGACCACCCAAAATATTGACACTGATGTGTCCTGATGTCCCGGGTGTTCTGCCAGCTCCACACGCTGGGGACAGGGACAGGGACATTTTCAAGCCTTCAAACACCGGGACAAAGCCCAATCCATCCCAACCCCCTGTCACCAAGAGAGTTTGAACATCTGCAGCTTCCTCAGGGATATTTTCATCTCTCCACTCCAACCTTCAAACACTGGAACAAAACCCAATCCATCCCAATCCCCTCTCACCAACAGAGTTTGAACATCTGCAGCTTCCTCAGGGATATTTTCATCCCTCCAGCCTTCAAACACTGGGACAAAACCCAATCCATCCCAATCCCCTCTCACCAAGAGAGTCTGGAGACCTGCAGCTTCCTCAGGGACATTTTCATCTCTCCACTCCAACTTTCAAACACCGGGACCCAATCCATCCCAATCCCCTCTCACCAGCAGAGTTTGAAGACCTGCAGCTTCCTCAGGGACATTTTCATCACTCCACTCCAGCCTTTGGGTGCTGTGAATAAACCTCCACCCCAAGCCCCAGCACGGAGCATCTGCAGCTCCTCCGAGGGCGTTTCCATCCCTCTCGTCCCGAATGCTGCGAGCGAGCCCCAGTCCCTCCTCACCAACACAGATCTTCATCTGCAGCTTCTTCCCGATCCTGCTGATGGTCCTGAAGTCAGCGGTGTAGAAATAATGCTCAGCCACCGGTTCTGAGGCGATCTCCCTCAGCTCATCCTCCACGGCGTTGCCGACCCCCACGGCAAACATCCGAAATCCTGCGGGGAAGGGGATCCCGTCAGCGGCCCGGAGCTGGCACAGTGCCACCCTGCCAGGCTGGACATCCTCATCCTCCCCCTCCATCCCTCCCCAGCTCCAGGTGCCAACTGGGAATTCCCTCGTCACCTCTGCCACCCCAGACTGCCTTCAGCCAGGTCAAACTGGCCCAAAATTATTTAATTACAATTTACCAGACCGTGGGCACCGTGGCCACAAGAACAGGGTTTTGGAGAAGCTCCTTTCAGCCAGGTCAAACTGGCCCAAAATCATTTAATTACAATTTACCAAACCTTGGGCACCGTGGCCACAAGAACAGGGTTTTGGAGAAGCTCCTTTCAGCCAGGTCAAACTGGCCCAAAATTATTTCATTACAATTTACCAGACCGTGGGCACTGTGGCCACAAGAACAGGGTTTTGGAGAAGCTCCTTTCAGCCAGGTCAAACTGGCCCAAAATTATTTCATTACAATTTACCAAACCGTGGGCACTGTGGCCACAAGAACAGGGTTTTGGAGAAGCTCCTTTCAGCCGGGTCAAACAAGAGGCCGAAATATTTCTGCGGGCAGAGTTTAACCAGAATTTCCCAGCCAGTGCCAGCTAGAAGAGGATTTTGGAGAGGTGAGAAGGGGCAGGTGATGGTCACCCCATCCCACTGGAATGGGAGTGATAATGGAGCGAAAGGAAACTGTGAGGGTTTCCAAAAGAGGCTCAGCCACTGTTAATTAACCCCTGTTAAGGACCCCCTGAGGGGAAAATTCCCCCTGCAGAGGAGAGCTGGGAGAGCAGCACTGAGCTGAGCCTGTCTAAAACTGCAGCATCCCCCCGGGAGTGAAGAACTTGTCCAGGGATCCTCCTGCTCCGCCAAGAGGCTGATCTGCATCAAACCTGCTTCTACTGAACGGAAATGCGATTTTCCCATTTTGGGAGATATTAATTAAGCCCTGATTTGAAATATTTGTCTCTACCTGTCCGTGCCCAGGCACTGGGAATATTTCCCTGCTCCCCCTTTTGCCTTTCTCCGGATATATCCAATATTGGTTGTTTTCTCCAAGGCTCAGCTCACCGAACAATTTTGCAGCCTCATTTTAAACACTTGTTTATCCCACAGCAATAACTTATGGACAGATAAGAGATTTCCTTGCAGGGACAGGAGAGGAGGGAGAGACAAGGCACAGTTTTATCACCGGGGAGGAATAAATTCTATAAATACACTTTATAGGAACCTTTTGTTTTATAAGAGCTGAGCAGCCCTGTAAGATGTCGGAGTGCTTTGTAAACATTGGTTTTTCACGAGCTCCCTGACCTTCCTGGAGATGTGCTGGCCCCGAGTCCCATCTAGTGGTGGAGAGCGAAGTTAAAGGGAAGGGAAGGATCCAGCAATTGCTGACTGAATTCCCAGGGGCTGGATCCATTTAACACGGAGGTGTCAGAGGCTGGGAATGTGCTCAGCGGGTCAGCAAAGGGGCAGCTCTCCAGGCATTAATATTTCATGGGGCTCTGGCACAGAGATCCGTCAGTGAGTGGCCACTGAGCGCTTTTCCTACAACAGCAGCTGAGGAAAGTTTCTCATGAATGTGCCTGGGGCTCCTCCTCAATCCGTGTCTGTGCTTTGTTTGTTGTTTTGTGGCTTTTTCTTGGCCTTTTCTGAGCCACACTTGGCCCTACAGCTCCTGGGATTTGGTGTCCTTGTCCCCTGTGCCTCTGGTGCTGGGCTGGGGTTCCTGACCAAGCCCAGACAAATCCAGACTGGATTTGGGTTAGGAGGGACCTTAAAGCTGCTCTTGTCTCACCATCTTCCACCTTCCCAGGTTGCTCCAAGCCCTGTCCAGCCCTGGAGGTGCTGAAACCTCCGACTTTGAAATTCCCCTGCTGTTTCCTTCCACATTTGTGTGGAGCAATTAGACCTGGGTTCCCTTTCCAGGGGGGTAAAATTCCACCGTGTCCATCCCATTCCAGGGACATGAAACTCCATCCTGTCCATCCCATTCCAGGGGGTGGAACTCCATCCTGTCCATCCCATTCCAGGGGTGGAACTCCATCCTGTCCATCCCATTCCGATGGGGTGGAACTCCACCGTGTCCATCCCATTCCAGGGGTGGAACTCCATCCTGTCCATCCCATTCCAGGGGGTGGAACTCCACCCTGTCCATCAAATCCCAATGGGATGGAATTCCACCCTGTCCATCCCATTTGAATGTGGTGGAACTCCATCCTGTCCATCCCATCCCAATGGGGTGGAACTCCATCCTGTCCATCCCATTCCAGGGGCATGAAACTCCACCCTGCCCAGCAGAAACTCCTCCAGAGACACGGAGGGGAAGTAAAACCAGCTCTTGGCAACCCTGACCCCAGGCTGAGGTGCTCCGAGGTCTCTGCGAGCTCCAAGCAAGGATAGTCAGGGAGCGCCTCCCCAGAATTAATGATTAGAACCCGTCTGTATCCCAGGAGACGGCCAGGGGAAAGGTCAGAAAGGAGCCCTGGGAATTCAGGAGCCCTACCTGAGTCCTTGGCTTTCTTGGCAGCGTCTGAGATATAATCCTGCGAGCGCCCATCGGTGAAGACAATCCCCACCTTGGGGACCCCGGGGCGCGCCCCATTGATGGCAGCAAAGGAGCTGTCAACGAGGTACTTGAGAGCCTGGCCTGTCATGGTCCCCTTCTCCATGTAGGACATTTTCTTCACCGCTGCTTTGATGTCCTTCTTGTTCTTGAACTGCCCCAGGGGGAACTCCTGCCGGACAGAGCTGGAGTACTGCACCAGCCCAACCTGCGCCTGCTTGTCCGACACCTCCAGCGAATCCACGATTTGGTTGATGAATTTCTTCACCAGCTCGAAGTTCTCGGGCCTCACACTCTTGGAGCCGTCGATGAGGAACACGAGATCCAGAGCAGACCCCAAGCCACCGCTGCAAGCTGAGGGAAAACACCAGAACAGGGCAGAAGGAAACAGCAGCAAAGACCTCAATAAATGATGCAGGAAAATAGAACTTAATGCCATTTATTACTGAGAAGATGGAGTTAACCAAAGAAAACCCAACAAGAGATCACAGCAATGCTTTGAAATCCTGCTTGTGAGAGCAGGGTTTCCCTTTCTGCCTTCTGGGAGCAGAACATCCCCGAGCTGTCCCCGCCGTCCCCTCCGGGCTGGGCTCAGGCACCCCTCACCTACCGGTGCAGGTCTTGCCGTCGCTGTTGAGGCTGAAGCCGTCCCTGCAGGCACACCTGTAGGTCCCCGGGGTGCTGACACACACCTGCTCGCAGTCGTGGTCCCCCGTGGCACACAGGTCGGACACCACTGCCAGGAGAGGAGGAGGAGGAGGAGGCTTCAGGCAGGACGAGCTTTCCAATCCCTCCCACCCAAACCATCCCGGGATTCTCTGCAAAGCTTCAAGGTCCTTCCCACCCAAACCATCCCGGGATTCTCTGCAAAGCTTCAAGGTCCTTCCCATCCAAACCATCCCGGGATTCTCTGCAGAGCTTCAAGGTCCTTCCTGCCCAAACCATCCCGGGATTCTCTGCAAAGCTTCAAGGTCCTTCCTGCCCAAACCATTCTGGGATTCTCTGCAGAGCTTCAAGGTCCTTCCTGCCCAAACCATTCTGGGATTCTCTGCAGAGCTTCAAGGTCCTTCCTGCCCAAACCATCCCGGGATTCTCTGCAAAGCTTCAAGGTCCTTCCCACCCAAACCATGCCCAGTTTCCCGCTGGCTGGCAGGGACTCACCACAGAAAGCCTCCTGGAACTTGTGGGTCAGCTTCTCGATGACGCTGTAGCTCTCCACGTAGTCCACGTGCTCGTCCAGGGGCTCGCTGGCCATCTGCCTCAGCGTGCCCATGTCCACCCTGCCCACGCCGATGGCGAAGATCTCCACGCCCGCGGCCCTGGCCCGGGCGGACACGTCCTGCACCCCGTCCTGGGGCCGGCCGTCGGTCACCACGATGGCCACCTGCAGCGGGAGGGACGGGCTGGGAGGGCAGCCGTGGCCTCAGTCACATTCCCGTGCTGTTCCCATGGAATTTCCCCTTTCCATGGAACGGGCTGGGGTAGGAGCAAGGGTTGGCATTTCTAAAACTAAAGGAAAAGGGAATCCACCAGCTCTTCCCATTCTCTGGAGATCACACAAACCATTTTTATTTATTTATTGTTATTTTTTTTAGGTGGAATTAGTTTCTTTCCGAGCTGGAAAAGTTAAACTTTTCCAAGGATTGAATGGTTTCATCAAGAGACAACTTCCAGGGATTGATGGTTTCACCAAGGGACAACTGCTGCATCCCCCTCTAAGGAAACAAAACTAAAATTTAAGTTGTTCATAGCCAAACTCCAGCTCAAGACAAGCTAAAGATCTTCAGGGACACTCAGGACAAGCCCAGATGAGTGTGGGACTTCACAGAAGCTCAGGAAATGTCATGGAAACGTGAGATGAAGGCTCCATCCCAGTTACAGGCGGAGGAGCTGAAGGATGGAAGTGAAACCATCTCCATGGGGAGAGAGGGGAGGAGGCCCGAGGTCCCCCTGTGAGAATCACAGGATTTGTGATTCTCTGGTCCAAAATAAACAGCAGGGATTAAACCCCAGCCCTGCTAAGCCCAGCATTAAAGTGGCAGCTGGTTTAAGTGGGACCCGGATTTCAGCTTGGATTAAACGGAGCCCTGAACCAGTTAAAAGCCTCCCAGGGTTGTGCTTCTGCTTTGTCCATTTTCCTCTTTATTTTTCTCCTGAAAGAGACTTTGTCACAGGACCTGAATTCTTGCTCTTTGCCAATTCTTCTGCCCCTGCCACTTTTCCTTACAACTGATTTATTGAGACACGGCTACCGACTCCAAAGGAATGGCTCGGGCTGGAATGCAGAATGGGGAAAGAGCTTCCCCTCTGTAAAAAACGGGAGAAACAGGAAAAATGTGGAAAAATGTTTACAATCTGATTTCAGCTGTTTATCTGCTCTTCCTGAGGGCTGCACTATTAAAAATTCCCAGGAGCATCACAATTCTGCAATTGGTGCTTCCAAGGGGGGAAAAAATACACAAATTCAAATCTTTCTCTTCTAGAGTGGCAAAAATAAAGCGAAGCATCGCCTGTGGCAGGTGTGGGGGTGTGGGGTGCGGGGAATGGGGATGGCAGAGGAGATCCGTGGTTTTCCTGGGGTGGATCCACCCTGCAGTGGAGCTCTCTGCCAGGAGAGAGAGCCCTCGGCTCAGGCTCAGCTCCAGCCGGGCCTGTGCAGCGCTGCAAAGTGAGCGAAAAAATCCGGGAATGAGAGGTGAAATCAGGGATTGGAGGAGTTATCAAATCCGGGAATGAGAGGTGAAATCAGGGATTGGAGGAGTTATCAAATCAGGGAATGAGAGGTGAAATCAGGGATTGGAGGAGTTATCAAATCCAGGAATGAGAGGTAAAATCAGGGATTGGAGGAGTTATCAGATCTGGGAATGAGAGGTGAAATCAGGGATTGGAGGAGTTATCAGATCTGGGACCAAATCAGGGATTGGAGGAGTTATCAGATCTGGGAATAAGAGGTGAAATCAGGGATTGGAGGAGTTATCAAATCTGGGAATGAGAGATCAAATAGGGAATGGGAGGAGTTATCAAATATAGGATTGGAGGAGTTATCAGATCTGGGACCAAATCAGGGATTGGAGGAGTTATCAAATCCAGGAATGAGAGGTGAAATCAGGGATTGGAGGAGTTATCAAATCAGGGAATGGGAGATGTTACCAAATCAGGGACCAAACCCTAAATCTCTTCCTAAATCAAGGAATTCTTCAGGTTTTATCAGCTCCTCTCCATCTTCAACTAAGCCTGAACCCCGTCAAGCCCGAGCCCAGCTAAACCCGAGCCCAGCAAAGCCCGAGCCCAGCTAAGCCAGAGCCCAGCTAAGCCCGAGCCCAGCTAAGCCCCAGACTGGGTGGAGCTGCAGCATCCACACCTGGGTGTGAAGGGTGAGATCCTCACGGTGCCCTTGTGGAAATCTGCCATAAAGAACTTTCTACTCTGCTGGTGGAGAAAACAAAACTTCTGGATATAGAGTGGGGATTGGGAATTAATCATGGGGGAAATTAATATAACAGCGAGAGGAAGCCAGGGGACCTGTCTGTGACAGCCTGACAGAGCATAAAAAATACCTCTTAATATCACATTTGGTTAGCCCAGTCATCAGGAAATCCTGGTTTGTAGTTTTTTTCCCTAGGATTCCCACCAGAGATATTTTCCTTGCATCCAGCCTGAGTCAATGTGAAAAAATGTCCTTTTTTGGCTATTATTCTCATTTTCGAACCTACCTTCACATTGTTTGCAGTCTGGGGATCTCTGCAATTCCCTGTCACTGGAAAAGCTGAGTCCTGGTTTTTTGGGAAAGGCTTGGAGGGCAGGAGCAGCCTCTGGATCCTGGAGGGGCTGGCACTGCTCAGCCACGGGATGGGAATTATGAAAAGGTGAAGCTTCTGCTGCCCCCAACAGCTGAATTTCCCCCTGACCCTCACTTGTGCCCTGGGAAAGCTCAGAAGTTTTGCTTTTCAAGGTCAAACCTTGTGCTCATTTAACCAGCAGCTTTCCCTGTGAATTCCTGTGAATTCATTCTGGATCCCTCATCCTTCCACCAGACAGAAATCCCACGTGTTCTGACACGATTTATTCCTGGCTATCTCTGACACCCGAGAATTCCTGAACATTCCTGAGAATTCCTGAGCATTCCTGAACATTCCTGAGCATTCCTGAGCCTTCCTGAGCATTCCAGGTATTCCCAGCCCCAGGCTGGCATTTCCCGGCCATCCCGCAGCTAATGAGGGAGCGATGGCTCATTACGCCCTGGGAACGTGATGTTCCAGCAGCCCTCCAAGGAAGCTGCACAAAGCCCTGGATTTGCTCAGAAATTTGCCAATTTATTTGTTGTTCTTCCCTGAAAAATAAGGTGAAGATAATTGGGCTCCCCGCGGGTCTCCAGGACGGTGGGAGCGGGTTTTTCTCGCAGCTCCGAGGGAAACAAATTGTGCTTTTCCCTGCCCGGGGATGACATTTGCTGCACAAAGCAAGAGCAGAGCAGCGTGTGATGTTTTGGGATGTTGACAACCGGATTTGTTGGATTTCTGCTGTGGGAAGGAGCAGGGACCGTGTTCGGCGTTTCTGGAAGCTTCACCTCCCTAAATCCCTGCATGACCTGTTCTTCCTCCAGGCAGGGGATGGGGTCACCCTGAGCAGAAGGGAAAAGCTGCCTGGATGTCAAGACTGAGGAAAAAAAACCAAATAAAACAACCAGGGAACCGAGAATACGAAAGGTTGTGGAGTTTTCCACCTTGGAGACATTGAAAAGCCACCCAGACATGGTCCTGGGCAGCCCCACCAAGCACAGGAGGAGCTCCAGAGACCTCTCCCAACCCCTCCCTGTGGTTCTGCCCCTTGGATCAGCTCCGGAGTGGAAGGAAAGAGGGCAAAGCAAGGAGCGATTTCCCTTTTCCCCCCGCTTTTTTTAATGCCTCAGATAAATCACTCCAAAGCCCGCTGCTCTCAGCTTTTCCAGCTGTCCAGGAGAGGTTTCAGGGGGACCCTGGAATAATAATTTGTTCCCAGGATAATTTGTTCCACACAAGCAGAGGTGACAGGGATCAGCGAGGCTTGGGGGGCTGGCTGGCAGCAGGAAAGGGGTGCAGGAGGAGAGGGGAGACTGGATGGTGTGGAAGGGATTCCAGAGATGAGATCCAGCGTTTTCATGGACAGCTCAGTGGAAATGTCCCTCCAGTCTCCAGGAGTGGCCAGTGCTGGGTGTAATTGTCAGGCTGAATTCACAACAAAATCTGAATGTGTTACAATGAGTTTTGTATTTTCTTTCACTAAGTCCCAAAGATGAGCTGCTTTTTCAGGAGGAATTGAGAGGTCTGAACTTCCCAGAGGTTTCCAAGGAGATTTGAGAGGTTTGAGCCTCTTGGATGTTTCCAAGAATTGAGAGGCTGGAACCTCCCAGAGATCTTCAAGAATTGAGGGGTTTGAACCTCACAGAGGTTTTCAGAAGGAGTTGAGAGGTTTGAACTCCCCAGAATTTTCCAAGAATTGAGGGGTTTGAACCTCCCAGAGGTTTCCAAAGGGAGTCGAGAGGTTTGAACTCCCCAGAGATCTTCAAGAATTGAGAGGTCTGAACCTCCCAGAGACCTTCAAGAATTGAGAGGTTTGAACCTCCCAGAGGTTTTCAGGAGTTGAGAGGTTTGAACTCCTCAGAGTTTTCCAAGAATTGAGGGGTTTGAACCTCCCAGAGGTTTTCAGGAGTTGAGAGGTTCAAACCCCCAGAGGTTTCAATCCCCCAGAGGTTTCCAAGAAGAATTGAGAGATGTGAACTTCCTGGAGGTTTTCAAACCTCCCAGAGGTTTTCCTCACGTGTCCACACACAACCAAAGCCCAGAGAAGAAAACCTCCCCTTCCTGCTTTTCCCAACCACCCCACCATGATCCCCACGCGCGGAGCTGGAGGCTCCAGACCCTTCCCTTGCCCCCTCACCTTTTTGAAGTTGGCCGTGCCGTCCCTGCCGCCCTCGGCGGCGCCGAAGACGCGGCTGAGGGCGAACTGGATGGCCAGGCCGGTCATGGTGCCGGTGGAGAGGGGCTGGATCCTGCGCACGGCCTGCAGCAGGGCCGCCTTGCTCTGGGGGCTGTGCAGGGCCAGCTCGCTGCGCACGGCGCTGGCGTAGTTGATGATGCCCACGCGGGTGGCGTTGGGACCCACGTCCAGCGCCTCGATCACCCGCGACACGAACACCTTGATCCTCTCGAACTCGTGCGGCCGCACGCTGCGCGAGCTGTCGATGATGAACACCAGGTCCGTGGGCTTGGTCCGGCACAGGGAGCCTGGGGACGGAGGGGAAATCAGAGGGAAAGAAGGGAAGGGTGTCCCAGGAGGGACCCTTTTTACTTGTTGTTCTTCCCTGAAAAATAAGGTGAAGATGATTGGGCTCCCCGCGGGTTCAGGGACAGCGGGAGCGGGTTTTTCTCACAGAACGGGGCTGGTAAAGCCGCGCTGGGCGGGGAGGAGCTGCGGGTTCCTCTCCTTTATCTTTTTCACAGCTCTAACTGAGAATTTAAATGTTCTTTTTGCTTTCCTAGGGAAGCACCTGGGGAGGAGCAGAGCTCCTGGGGGGGTGACATGGACTGGGGATGAGCAGGGGGTCCCCTGTCACCCCGGGCTGTCTCTGAGGGCTGCGGGAAACCTCATCCCCTGTGGAGAGGAGGGAGGGATAAAAGTGTGGAGAGAGGGAAGAGGGGAAGAGAAAGCTGAGGAAGGGAGGGAGGAATGGCAGCACTGATGGAAGGAGAGAAGGAAGAAGGAAGAGAAGGAGGAAAAAAGCTGTGGACCAAAACCTGAGCTGCATTTCTGCATCCGAAAAAGGCTGGAAAGGGATTTAGTGCACCTGGAGAACCAATCCCCACGGATACCAGTTAATGGGAACGGGGCCAGAACCAGGCTGGACACTCAGCAAATGTTCCCAGGTTAAACCCCAGCACAGAACCAGAGCCCACAACAGCACCAAAAATAAACCCCAGCAGCTCCTCACAGAGCTGGCTCATGGTTTCGAGAGAAATCTGGAACTCATCATTGGTAATTAATAATCGATAATTAATCTTTACCGCCCCGTGAATACCCACAGTGAAAAGGAGAGGCTATAAACAGGAGGCATCAGCAATGAAACAAACTGAATTTATTATTATTATTAATAATTATTATTTTATGTTTTATTATTATTAACAATTATTTTATTATTTATTATTATTTTATTATATGCAATATCATATATAATATATCATAAATATTCTATTATATATGCTATTATATATAATATATTATTATGAATATTATATAATATATTATATATTATATATTATAACTATTATATATGTTATATGATATAATATATTACATATGATATAATATATAATATATAATATATAATATATAATATATAATATATAATATATAATATATAATATATAATATATAATATATAATAATATATAATATATAATATATAATATATAATATATAATATATAATATATGTTATATATTATATGTTATATGTTATATATTATATGTTATATGTTATATGTTATATATTATATATTATATATTATATATTATATATTATATATTATATATTATATATTATATATTATATATTATATATTATATATTATATATTATATATTATATATTATATATTATACATTATATGTATTATACATTATATATATTATATATTATATCTTTATAAATTTTATTATTTATTATTAATAAATTATTATTATTTTTTTATTATTATTTTAATTTCTCGCTTTCACCCAATTTTCCATCTTCATTTTCAGCTGTGGCAAAGCATAAAACCAGGCCTGTTGTTTTTTATGATTGCCTGAATGAATAGCCCCATTTCCCCCAGCAGATGTGTGGCATCCTGTTCCTTTCCATTTTTTTTTCCTCTCATTTAGCCTGTCTCTGTCAGTGCTCTGTTAATATTTGATTTCTGCAGGGCCCAGGGAGTTCCTGTCATAAAGGAGATTTCTGTGGACAGATTTTTAAATGGGAGCTTTTGGGCCAACAAATCTGCTCCAAAATGATGACATAAATATTGCAGCTGGTCCTCGGTGTGAGATCTAATGGGGCTTTCAGTCTTTGAAGCAGATAAAAATAAATACCCCGCCATGGATCTCTAAAGGAAATGATCAGGTTTGTTCCCTGAGAGGCATCAAGGCAGAATCTGCTCCAGAAAGGTCTGGGAAGGGGAGAGCAAAGCAGGCATTGGTCACTTTGTCTAATTCCCACTAAAATCCCTGGATTGAATTTAATTTTCCCCCTCATTGCAGAGGAAGGAAAGCCCCCTGGGAGATCCATCTGCAGCACTGGAAATCCCTTCTCCAGGGGCTGCCTGTGCCCCGTTTACAGGTGAGAAATGAAGCTCCAGGGAAAGGCTCAAAGCCTTGCAATTAATTCCTCCAGAAATAAATCACAAATCCCCATTTGTGCTGATGAATCATCCCTGTATTTAGTGACAAACCAAGCAGGTAAAGTTATTTTATTTCCCTAAGAACAGCTGGAGCCAATAGAAATTTTGAAGTCTATCTATTTTATTTATTTCTGCTCTGTGATTTGGCCCTAAATAGCATTTTTTAACCTCTTTTTATGAGAGTGGAGTTTATTTCAGAGAAGAGTAAAGAAGGGAGATCAGGTGGGAGAATTTTGGGATTCCAGCCACAGTCAGGATCTGCAGGACAGGCCCTGAATTCTCTCCAGTCACTTGCTCTGGCACCTTGACTCAGCACAGTGTGAGAATGTGCTGGAATTGAACCAGAAATAAAATCTTCCTCCATATTTACAAATATCCACATTAGGAATTATTCAGGAATGGCTGAATTAATGCCCTGACTTAGCAGAAAATCCCTCTCAGGGCATCTTTAATATCCATTAAAACACTGGGGCACAGCAGCCCAGGACTGAAAGGGGTTTATTTGAGAGAGGCGACTGCTCTGTTTCATTTCCCAGCTTTGCACAGCAGAAAGAGCCAAATTTCCCAAATTCCTGAGGAGAGAGGGGTCAGTTTGTCTCAAATCCTCCTCGCTCAGCCCCAGGAAGCTCTGCACTCACAGCTCAGGCTGCCCATGGCTGGGGGAGAGGCATCATCATCATCATCATCATCATCATCATCATCATCATCATCATCATCATCATCATCAATCAAACACTCCAAACATTTCTAATTCCCCAAAGTTTGGCCTTGCAGCCCAGTTTGCCTCTGAACAGAGATTTCTCCAGGCTGCCTGGAGCCCAGGGAAGAGCAGAGATGCTCCTGAGGAGCCCAGGGTAGGGCAGAGATGCTCCTGAGGAGCCCAGGGTAGGGCAGAGATGCTCCTGGGGACCAGACCCTCCCTTCCCTGGGTGTCCATCCCTGTCCATCCCTGCCCTGGATGTCCATTCCTGTCCTGAGTGTCCATCCCTGTCCATCCCTGTCCATCATTTCCCTGGGTGTCCATCCTTTCCCCAGGTGTCCATCCCTGCCCTGGGTGTCCATCCTTTCCCTGGGTGTCCATCCCTGCCCTGGGTGTCCATCCTTTCCCTGGGTGTCCATCCTTTCCCCGGGTGTCCATCCCTGTCCTGATTGTCCATCCCTGCCCTGGGTGTCCATCCCTGTCCTGATTGTCCATCCCTGTCCTGGGTGTCCATCCCTGTCCATCCTTTCCCCGGGTGTCCAGCCCTGCTGGCTCTCATTCCAGGCTGGCTTTAGAGCCCGTGCAAGCTGCAGAGCAGGCAGCTCCTGGCTGTCCTGTTCCCCACCAGAGACAGAGCTGCATTTGCTCAGGAGCAGATGAAGGAAATCCAGGGAAAATCCTGTTCCCAGCATCCCGACCCAGCCGCGCTGCTCGGGAGGTGACCCGGGGGTGTCCGGCCGATTCCTGCTCCGGTGGAGCTGGAGAGGGAAGGGAAGGCAGAGCCCTTGTCCCAGCCGGTGTCCCCCAGCCCAGGGGTGACCCGGAGCTGCCCGTGCTGTCCCCACCTGAGCCATCCCGAGGGTGACCCGGAGCTGCCCGTGCTGTCCCCAGAGGATCCACCCGGGGGTGACCCGGAGCTGCCCGTGCTGTCCCTACAGGATCCATCCCGGGGGTGACCCGGAGCTGCCCGTGCTGTCCCCTCGGGATCCAGCCCAGCCCCGGCCGCCTTGGGCAGGCACCGAGCGCAGCTTCTCCTCTTCCCTGGCTGCTGCTGGCCATTCCCTGCTGGCCATTCCCTGCTGACCATTCCCTGCTGGCCATTCCCTGCTGTCCATTCCCTGCTGGCCATTCCCTGCTGTCTATTCCCTGCTGGCCATTCCCTGCTGGCCATTCCCTGCTGTCTATTCCCTGCTGGCCATTCCCTGCTGGCCATTCCCTGCTGGCCATTCCCTGCTGTCTATTCCCTGCTGGCCATTCCCTGCTGGCCATTCCCTGCTGTCTATTCCCTGCTGGCCATTCCCTGCTGGCCATTCCCTGCTGGCCATTCCCTGCTGTCTATTCCCTGCTGGCCATTCCCTGCTGTCTATTCCCTGCTGGCCATTCCCTGCTGGCCATTCCCTGCTCCCTCCCGTGCCCAGGACCCCCGGCGGCACTCACCGCGGGGCTGCGGAGGGGCCCCGCAGGCGCCCAGGCTGTGCAGGAGCAGCAGCAGCAGCAGCAGCAGCGGGGCACAGCGGATCCCGGCCATGGCCGTGCCGGAGTGCGGCCCGGGGGGCTGGCCCCGGGTATTAACCTGCCCTTCCCGGAGGCTCCGAGCCAGCCCCCGCCACGCCGGGCCCGGGGGGGCAGCGAGGGGAGAGGGGCAGGGAGGAGATGCTGCTGCAGGGTGGGGAGGGGGCGATGGGCAGCCCTGCCCTGCCGGCCCCCAGCCCCCCACAATGGCCCCATTGCTGCCGAGGGCACGGGGGGCTCCGCAGGGCCCCGGGGCGGGGGAAGGTGGGGAATGTGGGGCTGGAACAGAGGCAGCAGTGAGAGAGAGCAGCCCCAGGAGCCGGGGTGGGGCTGTCGGGCAGCGGCTGCTGCCTGCGGGGCTGGGGGAGCGAGGGGACAGCGCCGGTGTCACACGGGAACCTCCGTCCCCACCTGTGCTGCCCTGCTCTGAGTCTCCATCTGTCCTGTCCCTGTCCCTGTCCATGTCCATGTCCATGTCCCTGTCCCTGTCCCTGTCCCTGTCCCTGTCCTGTCCTGTCCTGTCCTGTCCCCTGTCCCCTGTCCCTGTCCCTGTCCTGTCCTGTCCCTGTCCCTGTCCCTGTCCCTGTCCCTGTCCCTGTCCCGTCCCTGTCCCTGTCCTGTCCTGTCCTGTGTCCCCACCTGTCCTGCCCAGCTCTGAGTCTCCATCTGTCCCTGTCCCTGTCCCTGTCCCTGTTCCTGTCCCTGTCCCTGTCCCGTCCCCTGTCCCTGTCCTGTCCTGGGTCCCCTCCTGTCCTGTTCCGTCCTGTCCCCTCCTGTCCTGTCCCCTGTCCCTGTCCCTGTCCTGTCCTGTGTCCCCACCTGTCCTGCCCAGCTCTGAGTCTCCATCTGTCCTGTCCTGTCCTGTCCTGTCCCCTGTCCTGTCCCTGTCCCTGTCCCTGTCCCTGTCCCTGTCCCTGTCCCTGTCCCTGTCCCTGTCCCCTGTCCTGTCCTGTCCTGTCCCCTGTCCTGTCCTGTCCTGTCCAGTCCCCTGTCCCTGTCCCTGTCCCTGTCCCTGTCCCTGTCCCTGTCCTGTCCTGTCCTGTCCTGTCCTGTCCTGTCCCCTGTCCCTGTCCCTGTCCCTGTCCTGTCCCCTCCTGTCCCCTCCGGGTCCCCTCCTGTCCTAGCCCGGGACAGAATCGGGTGTGCTCGGGGGTTTTTGCTGCCCCGGGAGAAGCTCAGGAAAGCCGAGGAGGGTTCGGGAGCAGGGCTGGAAACTCGGGATGCGGAAACTTCCTGCAGGGAACAGGAGCTCCTGTGGGGGGGAGCGGGGAGAGGGCTCCAGGGACAGACGGACAGGAGAGGCTGGGGATGGACAGACAGACAGACGAACAGGAGAGGCTGGGGACGGACAGACGGACAGGAGAGGCTGGGCACGGACAGACAGAGAGGAGAGGCTGGGGACGGACAGACGGACAGGAGAGGCTGGGGACGGACAGACAGAGAGGAGAGGCTGGGGACGGACAGACAGACAGACGGACAGGAGAGGCTGGGCACGGACAGACGGACAGACGGACAGGAGAGGCTGGGGACGGACAGACGGACAGGAGAGGCTGGGCACGGACAGACAGACAGACAGAGAGGAGAGGTTGGGCACGGACAGACAGATGGACAGGAGAGGCTGGGGACGGACAGACAGACGGACAGGAGAGGCTGGGCACGGACAGGAGAGGCTGGGCACGGACAGACAGAGAGGAGAGGCTGGGGACGGACAGACAGACAGACGGACAGGAGAGGCTGGGCACGGACAGACAGACGGACAGGAGAGGCTGGGCACGGACAGGAGAGGCTGGGCACGGACAGACAGACAGATGGACAGGAGAGGCTGGGGACGGACAGACAGACAGCCGCGGGGCAGTGTCCGGCTCCGGACACAGGAGGGAGATGCGGCTCCTGCCGGGGAGCACAGCAGCCTCATCTCAAGGCTGAGGGTGCTGCAGATGAGGAGGAATCCGATGTTTCCTTTGTGGAGGAGCCGCGGGGAGCTTTGGCAGCGGGGGAAGGGAGGTTTAATGATGGTTTTGTGGCAAAGCAGAGCATCTCTTTCTGTTTTCTTAGCGACTGCTCCACGCCGCTGTCGTTTGATTAAAGCCCTTCTCCTCGCACGGATTAGGTTCTGCTCACCTTTTCCAGCAGCACATCCTGGGATCCCTCATCCATTTAATCTGCATTGTGTGAGTGCAGGGCCATGCAAAGCGTCTTTAACTCAAAGCCCACTTTCTCTTCCCTTTTCCAGGGTCTCTCTTTCCTCCAAAAGCTCTTCAGCAGCCTGGGAGCTCCTGGGGAGAAAAGCTCTTTGATGAGGGGAAAAAAGGACCTGTCCTCACTGAAGCTCCCAGGCTCCTCTGAACTCTTTAACATTAAAAATGTTAATTAAAATGCCAAAATCTGGCGATGTTATCATGCAAAATCAGCATGGATTTGTCCCACTCTCTTCCCACAGCACCAATGCCAGGCTCTCAGCCAGCTCTGGAGCTGACAGCTCTGGGGATTTTCAGCCAGGAGGAGGAAATGCTCCAGGTGAGGGATGGAGCAGCTCTGCCATGAGGAAAGGCAGGATTGGGATTGTTCAGAGAGGAGAAGGTTTGGGGTGACCTCACTGAGACCTCCCAGTGCCTGAAGGAGCTGCAGGAAAGGTGGAGAAAGACTTTGGACAAGGGATGGAGAGACAGGACACGGGGAATGGCTTTAAACTGAATTAGAGTGGGGTTAGATGGGATGCTGTGATGGAATTCTACCTTGTGAGGGTGAGGAGGGGCTGGGCTGGAATTGCCAGAGCAGCTGTGGCTGTCCCTGGATCCCTGGCAGTGCCCAAGGCCAGGCTGGACATTGGGGCTGGAGCAGCCTGGGACAGTGGGGGTGACCCTGGGGACAGTGGGGGTGACCCTGGGACAGTGGGGGTGACCCTGGGGACAGTGGGGGTGACCCTGGGGACAGTGGGGGTGATCCTGGGACAGTGGAGGTGACCCTGGGACAGTGGGAGGTGACCCTGGGGACAGTGGGGGTGACCCTGGGGACAGTGGGGGTGTCCCTGGGGACAATGGGAGGTGTCCCTGCCGTGGCTGGGGTGGGATGGGACAGGATTTTTTCCCTTTCCCTTCCTCTGTGGATGCTTTCATGGATATATTTATAAAGTCAGGGATTCAGGGCAGTGCAAACACAGCAGTCCCCTCCCGTGTTCACACACACAGAGCCTGCTCCCCAAACACCTAAACCTGCCCCACCCATTTATGGACCATCAGGGCCCAGAGTGAAATAAACCCTGAAATTTGGGAGATTTTGCCCAGGACCCGTCTGGGCTGGGGTTTCTGCTCTTTTCCTGCCCTGCACACAAGGATCTCTTGGTGCAGACAGCACTTGCTCCCCGTGAATGGGAATCATTCAGAATCCTCCATAAATGAAGCCTCTATGGCTGTTCTTGCGGGGAAAATATAAAGTTGCTCTGTGTCATTCTGCTGTTAATTAGCAAAGATAAATACATTTCAGGTGGGAATTTTCACCAGCAGAGCTTGTGGCACATAAGCAGCATTAAAGCCTTGGAAAGAGGGCGAGAGGCAAAGGTGTGCTGGGAGCTCTGGGGCTGCATTGATGCCTCTGGAAAAGCAGTGTTTATTTTTAAAATATGAAACATCATTTCTCCCCAGGCCCCCGAGAAGGAGAACACTGGAGTCAATATTTCAGGAGGAAAATGTGCATTTCGAGCTCTTCCCCAGCCTGCAAGGTAAACACAGGAACCGTGAACAGCCCGTGCTGGCCCCAGCGTGGCCCTGCTGCTGTTGTGGCCTTCACGTGTCCTGGCCTCTCCTCCAGCCCCTCAAATCCATGGATCCTGACTCCAAAGGTGCTGCTTTCAAACACCAAATCCACACTTCCCCTTCACTGATGGGCAACCAGAAAATTTTGGTCCCACCTTGCTCCTGCTGAAGGCAAAAGGTTCAGAGTCCCCCGTGCCGGTCATCGGTGAGGACACACCTGGAATTCTGGGGGCAGTTTTGGAAAAGGAGGACATGGAGTGGCTGGAATGAGTCCAGGGCAGGGAACAGAGCTGGGAAAGGGCTGGAGAATTCCTGAGGGAGATGGGAAAGGGCTGGAGAATTCCTGAGGGAGCTGGGAAGGGGCTGGAGAATCCCTGAGGGAGCTGGGAAGGGGCTGGAGAATTCCTGAGGGAGCTGGGAAGGGGCTGGAGAATTCCTGAGGGAGCTGGGAAGGGGCTCAGGCTGGAGCAAAGGAGGCTCAGGGGGAATTTCTGGCTCTGCACAAGTCCCTGGCAGGAGGGGACAGCCGGGGGAATTTGGGCTCTGCTCCCAGGAACAGGGACAGGAGGAGAGGGAACGGCCTCAGGCTGGGCCAGGGGAGGCTCAGGGGGGATATTTGGGAACATTTTCTCAGGGAAAGGGCTGTGAGGCATTGGCTCAGGTGGAATCAGGGATGTGGTGGAGTCCCCATCCCTGGAAGGTCCTCAGAGGGTGTGGAGGTGGCCCTTGGGGACGTGGCCGGTGGTGGCCCTGGTGGTGCTGGGTGACAGAAGGACTTGGTGATCCCAGGGGTCCTTCCCAGCCTGAGGAATTCTGTGATTCCAAGACTCCAGAGTGAAGGAATAAACAATGTAAATTCAGATCTTCCTCCATCACAGCCCTTCCCAGGAACGCTGATCAGAATCATGCTGATCACAGCCAGGGAAAACAAGGCTGGATTTTCCCGGGGACTGACAGCTCTTGTTCAGAGGCGGCACCGCACTCCTGCCATTCCTTCTGCTCGAGTTTAATTCAAAACTGAATTTTACCTTGGGATTTCCATATTTCCAATAAACACCCCCTGATTGCATTTAATGTCTCGCTATAAATTTCACCCTGCAGCGAGCCCAAGCGTTAAAATCAAAATGCAGCAGCAGTCCCTGAGGCACTGCCATGGAAATGACCCAGAAAAATGGGAAGGGAAAAAAGGAAATCAGGAATCTCAAGATGTTCCCAAACTTCCAGTGGAGGCAGGATAAGGAAATCACCTCAGGTTGGACCAGGAGAGGTTTGAATGGACATTCAGAAAAATTTCATCATGCAAAGGGTGGTCAGGAATTGGCACAGACTGCCCAGGGCAGCGATGGAGTCAAACTGGAACTGCTCAAAACACGTGTGGGTTGGGCACTTTAGGATGTGGTTCAGTGCTGGCCATGGCTGGACATGAGGATCCTAAAGGCTTTTTCCAACCTGAACAATGCCATGAGTTACATATTGGATTTTTCTTTATTTTTTGTAGCCCTGGACCAGAAATTCCTCTCCAAGGGGATCTGGAGGGTGCCTGAGTTCCACAGGTGAGGCAGAATAAAAAGGCTGGGAAGGGAGCAGTGGCCAAACTCTGAGTTGTTTGCTGTTGGTTTTTATTTCATTCCAAACAAACCTGGGACTTGTAGTAAACACAGCTCTGCTGCCCTCCAGCCTCCAGAAAGCTCCAAGGTTTTACAGAATGCTCCAAAATTTCTGCCTATTTCTGGCTCCCTTTGATGTTCCAGGTGAGTGTTCCAAGCTGGATTCCCAGCTCCACTTTTCACCCCGCAGAGAAATGATGACAAAAGCTCCAATTCTTGTGTTTTGCCCCCCTAATGTCTTTATTTTGGTTTGAGGGATGGAGGGAGCCCCTCCCAACCTCCTGCATCCCCATTTCCCACCCTGGCAACACGGAATGACAGCAGTGGGGGCAGAGCAAAGCATCCAACAAATGATGCTGGGGAGGCAGGAGTGGCTTGGAAAATAACCCCTGGGCCGAGTCAGGATCAAAGGAATTTCTGTTTATCCCTCCAGCTGCAAAGGGCTGGCAAATATCCCTGGGGCTGCTGCTGGAAATAGCAAAAGCTGTTTATGGCTGGGCCTTGTTTGTGTGTTTTATGGGTCACACTCATTTCACAGGGATCGCTTTTTGTTTGTTTTTGTTTGCTCCCCGTGCCCACAGCTTCCCCTGGGACCGAGCTGCCTCCTGGGCACGGTTCCTGCCTCTCCTGCTGACCACTGCAGGGTTCTGCTCCTCCATCCTCACCTGGAATTCTCCTCCTGTGCAACTCCTGCCTGGCCCAGGCAGCAGCCAGCCTGCTCCTGTGGCCTGAGCAAGGCATGTTCAGCAACCAGTTTAATTCATAATTCAAAGATCATTTTCAATCTCTCCACAGAATAAAGCAGGAGGCTGGGCTGGGCCTTGCTGCAGTGATCTGTCCTGCAAGGTTTCCTGGCTGGATTTCGAGTTGCTCTCTTGCTCTTTGGTTAAACAATTGGCAGAGGTGGGGGCAGCGAACGAGTGGTTTGTGCTTTTGGGGGTGATTTCTGAGTGTGTTTAAAAGCACTGGAGATGTCATTTAAAACACCTGAGATGTCATTTCCCAACTCCAGGTCTGGGTGGAGCATCCTGGTGCCCAGAACAAGGAGATGGAGCACAGAAAAATGGAATTATCTCCCCTCAATGGGAAAATCAGCTGGAAAATACACAACCAACCTCCTCCCCACTACAGAAATGCACATCCAGTGAAAAGAGCAGGGACAGCAGCACATTTCTTATTCATCCTCTGCAAATATTCCATTGAAGTTTGCTGTTCAATATTGCACTGAAGCCTGGGTTCAGAGCAGCCCCCCGGGCTGTGATCCAAGCTCTGGATGAGGCTGGGATGGAGACTTCACTAAAGACTGAGAAAACTCCTCTTTTTTCACACTGAGATGCTTGAAAAGAGCAGGAAATGATCCCGAAGGGGGAGCAGGTGTGGAATTCCAGGGACATCAGTGACATTTGCAGGGCCTGAGCTGTGCAGAGTCACTGCTGAACAGGCCACGGCTCCTTATCACTGCTGATAAGGCAGAGAGGCAGATTTTGAGAGGAAATTGAAATAGAAATATCAGCTTTTCCTTTGCAAGCAGCACAAGCATGAGAAAAGATCAGGCCAAGGTCAAAGCACCATTTTTTCTCGCTCATTTTTTTAATAAATCAAATAATTTCTTCCTTCACTCAGCAATCAGGAACCCTCAGAAACCAGACTCACAGTTTGGAAGCCATTAAGGTTTTTATTTTAATTGAAACTCGTCTTCCAAGTCCCACAGAAGCACAGAAAAACGCACCCACTCGGGTATGAAACTGCAGAGCAACGCTGGGCTGGATATTCTGGGTCTCTGTCAATCACCACAAGCAGACAGGGGGAGAGCTGCAGTTCCTGGGGGGGTTTGGCTGATCCCTTTTCTCTAGGAATTCTGGCTGTGGGAGCTGCAGGGCTCGCTTATCCCAGGGAAAATTCCTTCCCTGCTCATCCCTTAATCCCAATTCCTAAAGGGCTGAGCCAGAGGAGAAGGATCCTGGAGGCACCGAGCGGAGCTGGCAGGGCTCAGCACCCTCAGCACCTTCCTCAGCATCCTCATCATCCTCAGCATCCTCAGCACCTTCCTCAGCACCCTCAGCACCTTCCTCAGCATCCTCAGATCCTCATCATCCTCAGCACCCTCAGCATCCTCAGCACCTTCCTCAGCACCCTCAGCATCCTCAGCACCTTCCTCAGCATCCTCAGCACTCTCAGATCCTCAGCTCCTCAGCTCCTCAGCATCCTCATCATCCTCAGCATCATCCTCAGCATCCTCAGCATCCTCAGCACCCTCAACACCCTCCTCAGCATCCTCAGATCCTCAACATCCTCATCATCCTCAGCACCCTCAGCACTCTCAGCACCCTCATCATCCTCAGCACCCTCAGCATCCTCCTCACCCTCATCATCCTCAGCACCCTCAGCACCCTCCTCACCCTCATCATCCTCCTCACCCTCCTCACCCTCAGCACCCTCAGCAGCCAAATCCCAGCTCCCAGGGCTGGGAACCAGAGACGGGAA
Source organism: Poecile atricapillus (assembly GCF_030490865.1). NCBI lineage: Eukaryota > Metazoa > Chordata > Aves > Passeriformes > Paridae > Poecile > Poecile atricapillus. The sequence continues at coordinate 729,915 of NC_081272.1, forward strand.
ATGGAGATGCCAGAGCGGGACAAGAGCCCGGCAGTTCCCTGGAAGGATCTGGAAAAAGCTGGGAAGTGCTCTGGAGCAGGGAATGGGCTCTGCCAGGAGGGGAGAGGCACAGCAGCAGCAGCCAGTGCCGCCTCTCCCCTGGGCTGGGCTCAGATGGACACGTAGGGAGGGAGGGAATCCTTGGAAGGCAATTCCAGGGCTTCTTCATAGGACGGCAGCACGGCCTGGAAGAGATCAAAGGTGATGGGAACACAGGGATTTGATGGATTTCATCCTGGAGGGTTCCTCTGCTTCAGGGAAGGGACAAAGGGCAGGAATCCAGCAGAGCTGGGGGCAGCAGGGATTGGATCCACCTTGTTCCAGTGCCACCCCCATTCCCTGGACAAAAAATGGCCCAAGGCTCCTGGAGGTGCAGGATCCCAACCTCATTCCCAAGGAAAGCTGAGGAATTTCAGAGAGGCACAGCTGGGGCACCACTGCCAATCTGGCTCAGCAGATTTACAAAGATAAAAACCCAGCATTCCCCATCCCTCAGCATTCCCTGTCCCTCAACATTCCCATCCCTCAGCATTCCCATCCCTCAGCATTCCCTGTCCCTCAGCATTCCCCATCCCTCAGCATTCCCATCCCTCACCATTCCCTGTCCCTCAGCATTCCCTGCCCTCAGCATTCCCATCCCTCAGCATTCCCATCCCTCAGCATTCCCATCCCTCAGCATTCCCATCCCTCAGCATTCCCTGTCCCTCAGCATTCCCATCCCTCAGCATTCCCATCCCTCAGCATTCCCATCCTTCAGCATTCCCTGTCCCTCAGCATTCCCATCCCTCAACATTCCCATCCCTCAGCATTCCCATCCCTCAGCATTCCCATCCCTCAGCATTCCCTTTCCCTCAGCATTCCCTGTCCCTCAGCATTCCCATCCCTCAGCATTCCCATCCCTCAGCATTCCCATCCCTCACCATTCCCATCCCTCACCATTCCCTGTCCCTCAGCATTCCCATCCCTCACCATTCCCTGCCCTCAGCATTCCCATCCCTCAGCATTCCCATCCCTCAGCATTCCCTGTCCCTCAGCATTCCCATCCCTCAGCATTCCCTGCCCTCAGCATTCCCATCCCTCAGCATTCCCATCCCTCAGCATTCCCATCCCTCAGCATTCCCATCCCTCACCATTCCCATCCCTCAGCATTCCCATCCCTCAGCATTCCCTGTCCCTCACCATCCCCATCCCTCAGCATTCCCCATCCCTCAGCATTCCCTGTCCCTCAGCATTCCCATCCCTCAGCATTCCTCATCCCTCAGCATTCCCATCCCTCAGCATTCCCATCCCTCAGCATTCCCCATCCCTCAGCATTCCCATCCCTCACCATTCCCATCCCTCAGCATTCCCTGTCCCTCAGCATTCCCATCCCTCAGCATTCCCTGTCCCTCAGCATTCCCATCCCTCAGCATTCCCTGCCCTCAGCATTCCCATCCCTCAGCATTCCCATCCCTCAGCATTCCCATCCCTCAGCATTCCCATCCCTCACCATTCCCATCCCTCAGCATTCCCATCCCTCAGCATTCCCTGTCCCTCACCATCCCCATCCCTCAGCATTCCCCATCCCTCAGCATTCCCTGTCCCTCAGCATTCCCATCCCTCAGCATTCCTCATCCCTCAGCATTCCCTGTCCCTCAGCATTCCCATCCCTCAGCATTCCCATCCCTCAGCATTCCCATCCCTCAGCATTCCCTGTCCCTCACCATTCCCATCCCTCAGCATTCCCATCCCTCAGCATTCCCTGTCCCTCACCATTCCCATCCCTCAGCATTCCCATCCCTCAGCATTCCCATCCCTCACCATTCCCATCCCTCAGCATTCCCTGTCCCTCAGCATTCCCTGTCCCTCAGCATTCCCTGTCCCTCAGCATTCCCATCCCTCAGCATTCCCTGTCCCTCAGCATTCCCATCCCTCAGCATTCCCATCCCTCAGCATTCCCATCCCTCAGCATTCCCTGTCCCTCAGCATTCCCATCCCTCAGCATTCCCATCCCTCAGCATTCCCATCCCTCAGCATTCCCATCCCTCAGCATTCCCCATCCCTCAGCATTCCCTGTCCCTCAGCATTTCCATCCCTCAGCATTCCCTGCCCTCACCATCCCCATCCCTCAGCATTCCCATCCCTCAGCATTCCCATCCCTCAGCATTCCCTGTCCCTCCCTCTTTCCTTCCCATCCATCTTCACAACACTGAAAATTCAAAACTCTCAGGCAGAAAGGTGAAGAAAAAGCTGATTTTAAACACTTTGAGCTATGGAATTCCATCTGGAATTCAATCCAAATTCCTGGATCCGGGATCACAGGGAATTTATTCCCATTTATCTGCTGGGCCTGATTTTCACCTTCCTTGAATATTGACTTTAAAGATTTTATGCAGAAGTAAAATTAAATGGATATATTGTAATTAAAAACTGATTATTAGCGCTTGCTACCGGGGATTTAAAGGGTTGGAAATTCTCTCTGATCCCAAAACAGCAGAGATAAGGATCATCAGTCTAAAGGATTCCTGTTCATGGAATAAATTCACTTTTCCTCACCTTTCCCACTGCTTTTGAGTCCATTTTTGGGAATAATTTCACTTTTATGCCCCTTTTCCACTCTTGTGGTTCCACTTTCAGGAGTAAATTCACTTTTCCTCACCTTTTCCACTGCCGGTGTCTCTGCCTTCACCTCCTCCCTCCTGCTGGCTTTGATGTACTTAAAGCAGCTCAGGACACACTGGAACATGTAGGCCTGGAAAAGAGGGAAGAGGGAAAGGAAAGGGAATTTTTCCCATAGGGAAAAGAGGGAATTTCCACTTCTGCCACCAGCCTGGGATTTTCCTGCTCTTTTCTGTGGAGGGAGAAATTTGGGATCGCGATCCCAGGGTCTTAAATCTGTGTTTCCATCCTTCCCTAGGGATGTGATGATTCCATGAATGCAGAACAGCATTGGGGTGGGCCTGGGTCAATAATCCGGTAAATATAAAGTGATTAAACAGCAAATCCATTAAAACACAACACTGAGGCTTCCCAGATCACAATATCCCCAGGTAGGAAAGGAACTCGTGGCTCTGATGTCATTTTTCGGAGCAGGTGACAAAGTCTGGATGCCTCAGGAAAGCACCAGAGGCACCACAGAGCTTCAAGGACTGCCCCAAAAATCCCTTCATTCAGCAAAATCCCATTTTTGCACCTCCCTGACAGGACCTCCTGGCACCCCATGGATTTATCCATGCACTAAATGGAGCTTTTCTGAGGAAAAAGGATTTATTGAGGGGCTGTGGCCCAGGGAAATAAGCGGGGTCTGTGGGGCTGGCCCTGTTAAATCAATATTTTCCCTGCTCCAAGCAGCACGGCAGAGTCGTGTGCCTGGTGTTTGTGTTGGCCTGGGAATGTGCTCAGGAACAGTTGGGATTTTCAGGGAGCACAGGGAGCCACAGAGCCCAAACTCGGGCTGGGCAGCTGAGCATTCCCGGGACAATGAGGGCAGTTTGTGTTGACACGAAGCCAAGACAAAGAGAAAAAAAAGGAATGAAATATCTGAGCTGAAAAAATCGATCTCGGCATTCCAGAGATCGGAGGTAAATCCAATCTTTGAGCATCTTTGGAGAATATTGCAAAGCCCTTCCTTGCTTCCAAAGCCTCTTCATCCAGAGAGCAAATCTGGAGCCATCGTAGAAACTGGCTGAAAACCTCTGCTCATCCATGAAAAAAACCCCAGTTAATCTAAAAAATAAATAAAATTCACGCAGCAAAGGTTGGCGTTCCCTGACATGGCTGCGCCCAGGGCACCCCCTGCTTCCGGGAAAAATATGGCGGTACCCATCTGGTCACATGATTCCGGGAAAATATGGCTGTGTGTGTCCGGTCACGTGATTCTGGGAAAATATGGCGGTGCCCATCTGGTCACGTGATTCCAGGGAAATATGGTGGAACCCATCTGGTCACGTGATTCCGGGAAAAATATGGCGGAGCCCATCTGGTCACGTGATTCTGGGAAAATATGGTGGTACCCATGTGGTCACGTGATTCCGGGAAAATATGGTGGTACCCATCTGGTCACGTGATTCTGGGAAAATATGGCGGTGCCCATCTGGTCACGTGATTCTGGGAAAATATGGTGGAACCCATGTGGTCACGTGATTCCGGGAAAAATATGGTGGTGCCCATCTGGTCACGTGATTCTGGGAAAATATGGTGGAACCCATCTGGTCACGTGATTCCAGGGAAATATGGCGGTGCCCATCTGGTCACGTGATTCTGGGAAAATATGGCGGTGCCCATCTGGTCATGTGATTCCAGGGAAATATGGCGGTGCCCAAGGAACGCGCTCCCTGATTTTGGTTTTGAAATAAATAAAAATCACAAGGAATGTTTGATTCCCCTCAATTTCCTCTTGCTTGTCCCTGCGGTGCGGGATTGAGGATCCCAAAGTGAGACACAGATTGTTGGAATATTCGCCCACCTCCCATCCCTGGAAGCGGGAGAGAATTCCAGCTGCATTTCCTGGGGGTGCCTCACTCCGGAGCCTGTTACCTTGAGGACGAGCACGGCCACGAAGGCGATGGTGAAGGTGATCATCACTTTGGCGTATTCCTCTGCTGGCAGCGACTCCAGGGCTGGCACAGAGCCCTGCGGGAAAAGGGAGAAGCTCTCAGCCCCAGAGCCTCCTTCCCTCTGCCAGGGGCACCCACAGAGCTTCGGGCAGAGCGAGGAACGAAGGATTTTCACAGGATCACAGCAGGATCACAGGGATATTGTTTTCTCCCTGCTGTTTCCACTCCTTGGCACAGCCCTGCTTAAATGAGAACCTTTAAAATTTTAATTTCCGCTCCTGCCACCCGCCTGGGATTTTCCTGCTCTTTTCTCTGGAGGGAGAAACTTGGGATCGTGATCCCAGGGCCTTAAATCTGTGTCTCCACCCTTCTGTAGGAATGTGATGATTCCATCCATTCCTAACATCACCGGGGTGGGATTTATTAAACATGACTGTTTAATAAAGATGAAATTTGAGGCATTTTCCACGCAGGCAGCTCCATCTGAATCACTTTGCTCTGCAATTTGCATCCATCAGATTGCTACAAGGAGAAACACGGTGTGTTTTTAGGGAACACGGGAGCTGTCAGTCAGGAACAGCGCTGGGAGAACACGGAAAACCCTCTTGGCTGTCAAAGCCAGCGGTTCTGGGTGTTCCAGAGAAGCTGCACAGCCGTGGAATGGGAATTTACAGGAGTTCCCGGTGTGGAAAATGAGCGGAGCTGGCTCCAGACCTACCCTGCTGTCCCCGGGCTTGAGGCTGAGGTAGGTGGGCACCTCCATGTAGGAGCTGCAGAGGGTGAGGATGCTCAGGCAGAAATCCAGCAGCTGCAGCGCCAGCAGGGGAATCCTGGAGTGGCCCTGCTGAGGGGAACGGGAATTGGGTCACAATCACAGGATTGGGTCACTTCTGCTCATTATTCACCTTTTACACAGAGCCTGTGGCTGGTTCACACAGTCTAAGCCACTGAATTCCCTTAAATTCAACCCAAACCTTCCCTTATCTGGCCCAAAGAGTGAGCAAACCGTCTGTGGGGCCTTGTCTGAGCTCCACAGAAACCTCTGGCCGGAGCAGTGACAATCCCAGTTTATCTCACCCAGAGCCACCTCCCTCAAAGCCAGGAGAAAATCCACATTCCAAGACAAGGGGGAATAAATAATCCCAGCTGCCACTGGTTGCCTTCAGCCTCCAAGGATTCTCCAGCCTTGGAGAAACCACCTCGCACCTGGATTCAGGATCATCCCTCAAGTCTTTTCCAAACGAAAGGATTCCATGACAAACCAGAGCCCAGGACAGCAATCCTTTATTACAACCTTCCAGGATTCCAAAGGTCTTTTCCATCCTGAATTATTCCCTGGAGAACAGCCACGATCCTTTGCTCCAACCTGAATTCCATGAATTCCACAGAGAACCATCCTGAGGTAATGATCCTTTGCTCCAACCTGAATTCCATGGATTCCCTGATTCCATGGAGAGCCACCCCAAGGTAGAGATCCTTTGCTCCAACCTGAATTCCATGGATTCCATGGAGAACCACCCTGAGGTAACAATCCTTCTTTGCTCCAACCTGAATTCCATGGATTCCAAGATTCCATGGAGAACCACCCTGAGGTAACAATCCTTTGCTCCAGCCTGAATTCCATGGATTCCATGATTCCATGGAGAGCCACCCCATCCAGCGATCCTTTGCTCCAACCTGAATTCCATGATTCCATGGATAACCACCCCATCCAGCGATCCTTTGCTCCAGCCTGAATTCCATGGATTCCATGGAGAACCATCCTGAGGTAACAATCCTTTGCTCCAACCCAAATTCCATGGATTCCAAGATTCCATGGAGAACCACCCCATCCAGCGATCCTCCATCCCCCGCATTCCCCAGCTCTGGAAAGGCAGGAGCCCCTGGAGGAGGAGCTGTCACCCACCGTGTGGCCCAGGGAGGACACGGAGATGATCACGGGCACCTGGATGTAGGAGCTGAACATGGTCAGGAGGCTGAGGAGGAAATCAATGACTTGCAGAGCCAGGAAGGGGATCAGGAGCCGCTCCCTCTCCTGAGGAGGAGAAGCAGTGCCGGTTATTTTCATTCCAAGTGGGAAATGAGACCTGCTGGCAACGCCTGGAAGGACTTAGGTGGTGCTCCAAGAATTAACACTTCCCTGGAATTTCTGACTTCAGTGACGACTGATCCAGAGAAAACAGAGCATCAACGCTGATTTTTTTCACCCCTTTGGAAAATTCCTGTGAATTCTCACTCCGTGACATTGGCACTTCCCATCAGAGCTGTCATCCCACTGTCCCTAAAATTCACCTCTGCAGAGGGAGAATTGGGTTATTTGGGTGATATTTAATGCTTAGAACTCTGCCAGATTCCTGGGGTTTCCACCCCAAGGCCTGGTGATTCCTCCTCCTGAACTGGGAAATCAGTCCCTGGTGCAACAGGGCAGTGACACTTCTCTGACAGGACCTGACTTGCAACAGAGCACGGAAATGAGGCAAGAAAACCTTTCTAAATCATAAAATCTCCTTCATTTAACACCAAACATAGCCTGGATGGAAATCTTGCCCAGATTTGGTAAATCTGGGTGTTTGAAGCTTTTCACAAGAACCTGAGGCTTCAAACCAGTCCCTCTTTCCCTCTGGGTGCAGGAGACGTTTTTATCTGCCTTTTTTCCTGGTGGGATTCTGGAATTCTGGGATTTTTATTTGCCTTTTCCCCCTGTGGGATTCTGGGATCCTGGGATTTTTATTTGCCTTTTTTCCTGTGGGATTCTGGGATCCTGGGATTTTTATCTGCCTTTTTTCCCTGTGGGATTCTGGGAATATGAGATTTTTATCTGCCTTTTCCCCCTGTTTGATTTTGGGATTTTTATCTGCCTTTTTTTTCCTGTGTGATTTTGGGGGTTTTCCTGCTTTTTTTGACCATAATTCCAGTGAGCACCATCCAAACCCTGAGTGTCATTTGTGGGGAACGCACCTTGAGCACCCCGAGCAGGAGGTGCAGGCTGATGACAAACAACATGAGGATCAGCAGGAAACTGGTGGTGACATCAGCTGAAAAGGATAAAAATGATAAAAGGAATCACCACATCACCAAAAGCTGTCCCAACTCCATCACACCCCTAAGGGACAGTTCAACCTGGCACAAAGAGTTGTGTCTGTGGAGGAATTAATGCCATGCAGCTGGAATTAACCCTTTTTTCCCTTTTTACACCCATTTTTCATCTCTCTTTGAAGTTCCTGGATCCACCAGCCTGTGTGGGTTATGAACTCAAGGCCTGAAATGTTAAATATCCCAGGCTACAAAATGAAGCATTAAAAAAAAAACAACCCAGAGGGCTTTTGGCTCATAGCTCTGAGCTGGAAATTATTTAGAGACTGAAAGGCAGGTAAAGGAACCAGCAGTGAAATGCTGAAGGACCTTCAGGATCCCTCAGAGAAGAGCAGGAATTTTAACCCCCCAGCACTGCTGAGGGCAGGGAGGGTCAGGGGGGATCTCTCCCCCCAACTCTGCAGCTGTGGGATGCAAGGGACACCTCAAAGCCACAAGGTGAGGGGGTTTGGGGTGATTTTTGGCAGCTGCTTTGGGTGCAGGGGTGGTGTTTTATATCCATGGAGTTCCTGCTCAGCCTTTGCCTGGATGCAATTTTCCCTGCTGGAATCACAGCCTGCCCTGCTGCTGATTCACCTCTCCAGAGGAAAAACTCTGCTTTTTGTTTTGTTTTGTTTTTTTTTATCTGCCTCTGCACAACCTTCCCAGAGCCTCCTCCAGCTCCTTTCCTTCTGCTTCAGCTGAGTATAAAACAGCACCGGCCAGTTTGGGCTCTTCAGTTCCTGAATGCTTCAAGAAAGGGTTTAATTCTGCTAGAAAAGATCCAAACTTTTAAATTTTTCTGTCTTTTTTTTAAAGCAGCTGATGAGGAGCACAAAGGGCAGCTCCCTCCAAAGGCAGCCACTGCTGCTTTCCTCCTGCTCCCAGGGGTGTGGGAAAGCCAGAATTCCAAGGTGGAACAACACCCCCACCTTTGAGGAGCAGGGGAGCAGAACCAAGGCTGGGATGTGGCGCCCAGAGAGCCAAAGATCAACAGGAAACAGCCTAAACCCAAAACAGAGATTAACAAAGGAGCCAGAGTCAGCCTTTGTGGGACCAGCCCTGAAGGAGCCAATCCCAATCCCATTAAAAACCCAAACTCCCAAAGCCTTTTCCCTAAAGGAGCCAATCCCAATCCCATTAAAAACCAGACTCCCAAAGCCTTTTCCCTAAAGGAGCCAATCCCATAAAAACCCCAGCTCACAAAACGTTTCCCCTAAAGGAGCCAGTCCCAATCCCATTAAAAACCCAAACTCCCAAAGCCTTTTCCCTAAAGGAGCCAATCCCAATCCCATTAAAAACCAGACTCCCAAAGCCTTTTCCCTAAAGGAGCCAATGCTAATCCCATAAAAACCCAAACTCCCAAAGCCTTTTCCCTAAAGGAGCCAGTCCCAATCCCATAAAAACCAGACTCCCAAAACCTTTTCCCTAAAGGAGCCAATTCCATTAAGGCCCCAGCTCCCAAAGCCTTTTCCCTAAAGGAGTTGACCCCAATCCCATAAAAACCCAAACTTCCAAAGCCTTTTCCCTAAAGGAGCCAATCCCATTAAAGCCCCAGTACCCAAAGCCTTTTCCCTAAAGGAGTTGACCCCAATCCCATAAAAAACCAAACTTCCAAAGCCTTTTCCCTAAAGGAGCCAATCCCTTTAAAACCCCAGATCCCAAAGCCTTTTCCCTAAAGGAGTTGGCCCCAATCCCATAAAAACCCAAACTCCCAAAGCCTTTTCCCTAAAGGAGCCAACCCCAATCCCATTAAAACCCCAGCTCCCAAAGCCTTTCCCCTCTCCCAGCATCAGCACTCAGGAGTTTTCCCAGAAAGGATTTCTCTCCTCATCCCGGGATTTTCCTGCCTCTCTCTCTCTCTCCATGGATTCCTGCTCCAGCTCTCTGGCAGGATCCCTAATTAATTGGGAAGTGGCCATTGCCAGTTAATTGCCCAGCTGGATTTTCCAAGCAGAACCTGGATCAAAGCCCCCCCAAAGCAAACAAGAAAGAAACAAAACCCCCACAAACACAAAGGGATGGAAAGAAAAGGAAAACCAAGGGAAAACAATTTCCCGTGAGCTGTTTGTTCTCAGGGAACAGGATCGTCCTCCCTGCTGGAACAGGGATGGGTTGGTGCCATGGACAAAAAACCAAACAAACACAACCAAAAAAAAACCAACCCCAACCCACCCAAACAAACAAAACAAAAACCCAAATAAACAAATGAAAAACCCAAATAAACAAACAAAAACCCAAACAAAAAGCCAAATAAACAAACAAAAACCCAAACAAAAGGCCAAATAAACAAACAAAAACCCAAATAAACAAACAAAAAAGCCAAATAAACAAAATCCCAAATAAACAAACAAAAACCCCAAATAAACAAACAAAAAACCCAAACAAAACCCAAATAAACAAACAAAACCCCAAACAAAATCAAAATAAACCAAAAACCCAAACAAAACCCCAAATAAACAAAGAACCCAAACAACAACCCAAATAAACAAAGAACCCAAACAAAAACCGAAATAAACAAAACCACCAAACCAACAAAAAAACACCAAACAAAATAAAAAACCCAAACAAACAAATAAACAAAACCCAAAACAAACAAATAAACAACAAAAAAAAAACAACAAACCCAACTCAAACCAGAAAACAACTCAAAAAACCCCCACAAAACAGCAAAACAACAAAGCCAGAAAGAGGAAGGAAACCCTTGAGGTCACACTTGCATCAAGTGCTTCAATTCCCATCAGAAATTGGAAGTTTGAACGCGTTTTAAAGGAAAGGATGGATGCTCCTGGTTTCCTTGTGCTGATCCCAGCCCTGGCTCTGGAGCCTGCTGGGTCATTCCCTGCTGGGTCATTCCCTGCTGGGTCATTCCCTGCTGGGTAATTCATTCCCCCTGAGTTATTCCTTGCTGGGTCATTCCCTGCTGGGTTATTCCTTGCTGGGTTATTCCTGCTGGATTATTCCCGCAGCAATTCCCTGCTGGATTATTCCCTGCTGGGTCATTCATTCCCTGCTGAGTTATTCCCTACTGGATTATTCCCTGCTGGATTATTCCCTGCTGAGTTATTCCTGCTGGGTCATTCCCTGCTGGGTCATTCATTCCCTGCTGGATTATTCCCTGATGGGTTATTCCTTGCTGGGTCATTCCCTGCTGGGTCATTCCCTGCTAAATCATTCCTTGCTGGATTATTCCCTGCTGGGTTATTCCCTGCTGGGTCATTCATTCCCTGCTGAGTTATTCCCTGTTGGATTATTCCCTGCTGGGTCATTCATTCCCTACTGGGTCATTCCCTGCTGGGTCATTCCCTGCTGGGTCATTCATTCCCTGCTGGATTATTCCCTGATGGGTTATTCCTTGCTGGGTCATTCCCTGCTGGGTCATTCCCTGCTAAATCATTCCTTGCTGGATTATTCCTTGCTGGGTTATTCCCTGATGGGTCATTCCCTGCTGGGTTATTCCCTGCTGGATTATTCCCTGCTGGGTTATTCCTTGCTGGGTCATTCCCTGCTGGATTATTCCCCCTGGGTCATTCCCTGCTGGATTATTCCCTGCTGTGTCATTCCTTCCTGGGTTATTCCTTGCTGGGTCATTCATTCCCTGCTGGGTCATTCCTTGCTGGATTATTCCCTGCTGGGTCATTCCCTGCTGGATTATTCCCCCTGGGTTATTCCCTGCTGGGTTATTCCCCCTGGGTCATTCCCTGCTGGATTTTTCCCCCTGGGTCATTCCCTGGGGTTTGCACCCTGCACTGGGGGCTGAGCAGAGCAGAGCAGCCAGGATATTTGGATATAACCCAGGGATATTTGGGAATTTTGCTCCATGGGAACCATTGCATTGCCCCTTGCTCGGCTCCCTCTCAGCAGGACTCACCCAAATTCCAAATTCCCAATTTTTTCTCACTGCTGATGCCCTTCCCCTTGGAACTGGGTGATGAAATCCCTTCCAATCCAGACACTCCGTGATTCTGTTGGATGAACCAAACCTTGGAGCGCTGATGCCAAAGAGCCCTGGGGGATCCCAGTGATGCCTCTTTCCTTGGAAAAACGTGAAGCCAGCTTTTCCAGCTTCACCAGGAAGCGCCTGTTCCCGCTCTGGTGCTTTTCCCTATTTCTGACTCCTGTCCTGGGGACAGGGGAGTCTGGAATGTGCAGGAATCCGTACTCAGTCTCCTTTTCCTCCACACACACAGGGAATTTTCAGCCCAGGAACAGCAGGGAACAGCAATTCCTGGCTGGAATTGGAAGCCCTGCCAGGGGTTGTGGTTTGCTCTCCGTGGGCAGGGAGGGGGCCTGGGTTCCTTTTTTGCTCCCAGAGTTATCTCAGCTCGTGGTTTTACACGGAAAATGACCCAAGAAAGGAAACCCCCCCCCCCTGCAGCTGTTTCCAAGCAGAACATCCTGGTTGGGCAAGGCCTGAGGGCTGCGGGGTTGGGTTTGAGATGGAACCTCACAAGACAGCCCCAGGCCCTTGTGAGGATCTGAGCTGGATCCTGCGGGAGGAATTCAATCCCTCAGGAGCTGTGAGCTGTGGGACAGCTCGGCCTCTTCCAGCCACCAGCGCTCCGGAAAAATACACCAGGGGCTGGGAAAATCTGGGAATGGGGGCACGGGGGGAGGGAGGCAGGAGATCCATGGGAATGGATCCATGGGAATGGCCCCATGGGAATGGTTCCATGGGAATGGCCCCATGGGAATGGCCCCATGGGAATAACTCCATGGGAATGGATCCATGGGAATGGATCCATGGGAAAAACTCCATGGGAATAACTCCATGGGAATGGACCCGTGGGAATGGCCTCATGGGAATGGATCCATGGGAATGGCCCCATGGGAATGTTTCCATGGGAATATTTCCATGGGAATGGCCCCATGGGAATGGCCCCATGGGAATGGTTCCATGGGAATGGATCCATGGGAATGGCCCCATGGGAATGGCCCCATGGGAATGGTTCCATGGGAATGGCCCCATGGGAATGGTTCCATGGGAATGGATCCATGGGAATGGCCCCATGGGAATGGATCCATGGGAATGGCCCCATGGGAATGGATCCATGGGAATAACTCCATGGGAATGGATCCATGGGAATAACTCCATGGGAATGGATCCATGGGAATGGCTCCATGGGAATGGCCCCATGGGAATGGCTCCATGGGAATGGCCCCACGGGAATGGCCCCATGGGAATGGATCCATGGGAATGGCTCCATGGGAATAACTCCATGGGAATGGTTCCATGGGAATGGCCCCATGGGAATGGATCCATGGGAATGGATCCATGGGAATAACTCCATGGGAATGGATCCATGGGAATAACTCCATGGGAATGGATCCATGGGAATGGCTCCATGGGAATGGCCCCATGGGAATGGATCCATGGGAATGGATCCATGGGAATGGCCCCATGGGAATGGATCCATGGGAATGGCCCCATGGGAATGGATCCATGGGAATGGATCCATGGGAATGGCCCCGTGGGAATGGCCCCGTGGGAATGGATCCATGGGAATGGCTCCATGGGAGTGGCCCCATGGGAATGGCCCCATGGGAATGGTTCCATGGGAATGGATCCATGGGAATGGCCCCATGGGAATGGCTCCATGAGAATGGATCCATGGGAATGGTTCCATGGGAATGGCCCCATGGGAATGGCCCCATGGGAATGGCCCCGTGGGAATGGCCCCATGGGAATGGCCCCATGGGAATGGATCCATGGGAATAACTCCATGGGAATGGCCCCATGGGAATGGCCCCATGGGAATGGATCCATGGGAATGGCTCCATGGGAATGGCCCCATGGGAATGGATCCATGGGAATGGCTCCATGGGAATGGATCCATGGGAATGGTTCCATGGGAATGGCCCCATGGGAATGGCCCCATGGGAATGGATCCATGGGAATGGCCCCATGGGAATGGCTCCATGGGAATGGCCCCATGGGAATGGATCCATGGGAATGGTTCCATGGGAATGGATCCATGGGAATAACTCCATGGGAATGGATCCATGGGAATGGATCCATGAGAATGGCTCCATGGGAATGGCCCCATGGGAATGGCCCCATGGGAATGGATCCATGGGAATGGCCCCCAGCCCACACATCCATGGGATCAGTGTGGGGTGGGATTTGTCCCTTCTGTCCATTGAGGAGCTCTCAGACACTTCAGTGTTTCCCTGGAAATGGAACTGGGAAGGAAGTCAGGAGCGTGTGTGAGGCTGGAATGATGCACAGCTGGGGAAAAGGGAGAGGAAGGGAAATCAGGATTGCCAGGGGAATCCACAGGAGATTCCAGAGGGAGCTGGAGGACTCTGGGGCTCATCCTCTGAAATGAAAACCCAACACAGCCTTGGCCTAGAGCAAACCCCACACAGAGCCCAAACTCCCTCCTGAGCTTATCACCCAGAACTCCAAATTCCTTGATGGAGAAGGCAGAGGGAGTGGTGCAGGACTGGGGGATCCCTGCCCACATTCCCAGGACCCACCAATTCTGTAGGAATCCTTGTCCAGGTCTTTGCAGAAGCCCTTCCCGTTGGCCACCTCCAGGGAATACTCGATCAGCAGCAGGACGCTCATGACCTGGAGAACAAAGCAAAAAACACAATTCAGGGGCCTTGGGCCAAATCCCCAGCAGGGAATTTACTTCCAGGGAATGATGGATGGATGAGTCTCCAAGTGAGCCAAACACAAAGGGTTCAAATCCCAGGAAATTCTGAGACAACAGTTATCAGTTTATTAATATTTTGGATTTAACTGCCAGCAGAAGGAGGATGGAGAAATGGCAAAGTCAGTGGGTTTGTTTCAATGGTTTTTATCCTGGTTTTATGTTTTGGGATTGCCTTTTGCTCTGGAGTTGAGGGAAATGCAACACCAGTATTCCAAAGGGTAAAAAAAAAACCACAAAAAATATTCAAGATTTCCCTGTAGGTGTAGCTGTGCCACTCCATTGACAAAATCATCACTTTCCTTCTTTTATTATTTGAGGAAAACCTCCAAATGTTCTTTTTGCACATTGAACCAGAATGATTTCCCCCAAGTTTTCCAACTGGACCATCAAACCCAGCCTGCAGGGTTGGTTCTGTCCTGAGTTTAACGAGCTGGGAGGTGGAGGGAGCTCCAGAGCTGTGGGCTCAGGCCTGGCCCTGAACCTCTGCACACAGCCAGGGATGGTCTGAGAAATCCATGTGTGAGCCCAGGTCAGGAGATCTCCAGGGAATCAGGGAATCACACCAAGGATGGAACTTGCTGGGTTTTTCCCTGTTTTCCACCCTGGGAAAGCTCTGCAGGAAGGGGTTTGCAGCCTGCACTGGGGGCTGAGCTGAGCGGTCTCCAACCCCTCCACAGGAATTTTTGGGAATAATGATCCATGGGAAACATGGGAACTATTGCCCACACTTGGAAGGGCTTTGCCCTTGGGGTTGGAAGGGATTGGAAAGCTTTTCCCATCCCACCCTTGCCATAGCAGGAACACCTCCCACTGTCCCAGGGTCACCCCCACTGTCCCCAGGGTCACCCCCACTGTCCCCGGGTCACCTCCCACTGTCCCCAGGGTCACCCCCAATGTCCCAGGGTCACCTCCCACTGTCCCCAGGGTCACCTCCCACTGTCCCAGGGTCACCTCCCACTGTCCCCAGGGTCACCTCCCACTGTCCCAGGGTCACCTCCCACTGTCCCCAGGGTCACCCCCAATGTCCCAGGGTCACCCCCACTGTCCCAGGGTCACCTCCCACTGTCCCCAGTGTCACCTCCACTGTCCCCAGGGTCACCCCCAATGTCCCAGGGTCACCTCCCACTGTCCCCAGGGTCACCTCCCACTGTCCCAGGGTCACCCCCCACTGTCCCCAGGGTCATCCCCACTGTCCCAGGGTCACCTCCACTGTCCCCAGGGTCACCCCCACTGTCCCAGGGTCACCCCCACTGTCCCAGGCTGCTCCAGCCCCAATGTCCAGCCTGGCCTTGGGCACTGCCAGGGATCCACAGCTGCTCTGGCAATTCCATCCCTGTGTGTGCCCCCGTGTATCCCTGGCTGTCCCTGTCAGTCCATGGCTGTCCCTGGCTGTCCCCTGTTGTCCCTGTTTGTCCCTGTCAGTCCCTGGGGTGTCCCTGTGTGTCCCTGGGTGCAGGGAGGGTCCGATCAGGACCAGGCTCTGCTCCAGGCCCAGCAGTGACACCAGAGCAGGGGCTGAGCCCAGGAACTGCAGAACTGCCCTGAGCAGAGCCCGGAGAGGGGCTGGGGTCTCGTCCCTGGGATATTCCCGAGCCACACGGACACAGCCCCGGGCTCTGTACCCTGGGATGGCCCTGCTGGAGCAGGGGGTGGCACCAGTGACCCTCTGGGGTCCCTCTGGCTCGGTGACCCCGAGCCCTGTGGCCCCACAGTGATGCAGAAACCAGGCCCCATCTGCCACCCACAGCAGCACCAACAACTCTTCCAGCAGAGCTGCACCAAGCCTTGGCTTCAGCTGTGGCACCGCCAGGCTTGGGGCTGGGGTTTGCAAACCAGGACTGCAGGAACAGCACAGAGCCGGCTGCTGCACGGGCTGGGCTGGGCACAGAGCAGTTCTGTGTCCTCAGAGGGATCCAGACACGGTGTGGGCAGCAGAGCGGTTCTGTGTCCTCAGGGGGATCCAGACACGGTGTGGGCACAGAGCAGTTCTGTGTCCTCAGAGGGATCCAGACACGGTGTGGGCACAGAGCGGTTCTGTATCTTCAGAGGGATCCAGACACGGTGTGGGCACAGAGCGGTTCTGTGTCCTCAGGGGGATCCAGACACGGTGTGGGCACAGAGCAGTTCTGTGTCCTCAGGGGGATCCAGACACGGTGTGGGCAGCAGAGCGGTTCTGTATCTTCAGAGGGATCCAGACACGGTGTGGGCACAGAGAAGTTCTGTCTTCAGAGGGATCCAGACACGGTGTGGGCACAGAGCGGTTCTGTATCTTCAGAGGGATCCAGACACGGTGTGGGCACAGAGAAGTTCTGTCCTCAGAGGGATCCAGACACGGTGTGGGCACAGAGCGGTTCTGTGTCCTCAGAGGGATCCAGACACGGTGTGGGCACAGAGCAGTTCCCCTTCAGAGGGATCCAGACACGGTGTGGGCACAGAGCGGTTCTGTATCTTCAGAGGGATCCAGACACGGTGTGGGCACAGAGCAGTTCTGTGTCCTCAGAGGGATCCAGACACGGTGTGGGCACAGAGCGGTTCTGTGTCCTCAGAGGGATCCAGACACGGTGTGGGCACAGAGCAGTTCTGTGTCCTCAGAGGGATCCAGACACAGTGTGGGCACAGAGCGGTTCTGTGTCCTCAGGGGGATCCAGACACGGTGTGGGCACAGAGCAGTTCTGTGGGATCCAGACACGGTGTGGGCACAGAGCGGTTCTGTCCTCAGGGGGATCCAGACACGGTGTGGGCACAGAGAAGTTCTGTCCTCAGAGGGATCCAGACACGGTGTGGGCACAGAGCGGTTCTGTGTCCTCAGGGGGATCCAGACACGGTGTGGGCACAGAGCAGTTCTGTATCTTCAGAGGGATCCAGACACGGTGTGGGCACAGAGCGGTTCTGTGGGATCCAGACACGGTGTGGGCACAGAGCAGTTCTGTGTCCTCAGGGGGATCCAGACACGGTGTGGGCACAGAGCGGTTCTGTGTCCTCAGGGGGATCCAGACACGGTGTGGGCACAGAGCGGTTCTGTGGGATCCAGACACGGTGTGGGCACAGAGCAGTTCTGTCCTCAGAGGGATCCAGACACGGTGTGGGCACAGAGCAGTTCTGTATCCTCAGGGGGATCCAGACACGGTGTGGGCACAGAGCAGTTCTGTATCCTCAGGGGGATCCAGACACGGTGTGGGCACAGAACAGTTCTGTGTCCTCAGAGGGATCCAGACACGGTGTGGGCACAGAGCGGTTCTGTATCTTCAGAGGGATCCAGACACGGTGTGGGCACAGAGCAGTTCTGTGTCCTCAGAGGGATCCAGACACGGTGTGGGCACAGGACGGTTCTGTGTCCTCAGAGGGATCCAGACACGGTGTGGGCAGCAGGGATGCCCAGCCAGGGCTGCTGAGCTGCTGGGAGGGAATTCTGTTCCCCCAGGAAGGGGGAAGCGAGGCTGGGAGTGCCAGGAGCTGAGCACAGCCCCTCTGCCTCTGTGTCAGCTGCAGAACTCCTGGGAATAACATCAAACCAAATTCATGAACTATCTGAGCCTGCAGCTCCCAGAAGAGCTGTGGCACCAAGAGCCAGCAGCCACCAAGCCACGCTGGGCTGCAGAGAGCCCCTGTCCCACCCTGTCCCTCTGAATTTAAAATTCTGTCTGGAGTCTGAAAGAGAAGGAAGGATGTGTCAGGTTTTCCCTGGGCCTGTCTGGTACCAGCTCGTTCCAGAGTCACTCTGCTGTCTTCCCTTTTTTCCATGAAGTAAATGAACTTTGCAATTTGCTCCTGAGCTGGCAGGAAGAGGAGGAATATCCAGATCTCATTACACGAGGACACGAGAAAGTTAACACGAGTTCAGCTTAATGGAACAGCATTTCAGCTCCCAGGGCAGCTCTGAACCCTGTCAAGGATGAAATTGCATCGATCCAAAGTGCCTTTACGGCTGCTGGTGCCCCTTGGGAGGGGAGGGATCTCCTAATGAAGACACATGGAGATCACACCTGACTGCAAGGTGCCTGAGAGCTTTCGTGTTCAAGCTCCCAAACAGGTTTTGCCGCCTTTATTTCTGCTGTTGGTCCAACCCCTCAATTGCCAGCGTGGGAAATACGGGCAGAAATTGCTTTTTTGGGTTTTCTTTAAAAGGAGGCCTGAGCAAAATGGATGAGCTGGGCCCTGAGTACCAGCTCTGTTCTGAAAGAGGAGTGGGTGAGAGCAGGACAGCAAACCCAGACTCTCCCATCCCACCCAGCAGCTCCAGGGGCTGAAGTTCAGCATGAGGAAGCCTCTCTGATGTCTGTCACAGAAAAATGAGGGCCTGGTTTCCTCACTGCTGTGGAAATGAGCCACAAAGGCCAGAGCAAGTGCAGCCACACCAGATACAGACACGGCAGGAAGCCCCAGCCCAGCCTGAGAGGTTCAGGAGACTTTTAAGGCAAAAGTTGGTTCAAAATTTTCCATTTTGTGTAGAAAAAAGGAAGAAACAGTGAGCTGTGAGCGGGCAGAGACCTGCAGGCCTTTCCCTTGGCATGGAGAGCCAGGCCAGCACCAGGACACCTCCCCAGCAGCTTTGGCACGCTGGAATGTGGAGCCTGCCTTATTCCTGCAGGGAATGCACATCCAGGGCATGAACCCTCTGCCCAGCACACCCAGGATTTATTCCAGCTGTCTCTGA
This sequence comes from Poecile atricapillus, assembly GCF_030490865.1. NCBI lineage: Eukaryota > Metazoa > Chordata > Aves > Passeriformes > Paridae > Poecile > Poecile atricapillus. The sequence continues at coordinate 748,877 of NC_081272.1, forward strand.
AGGGATCAGAGCGAGGCAGAGCTGGTTTATGGGAGGAGAAGGCGTTGCCACAGAGCCTGAGAGCTCTTTGAGGTCACGGCTGGGGTTCACCCCTGGCACCTGCAGCAGGAATTTATCCTGATCCAAACCCCCAGCACTGATGGAGTTCTGGAGCCAGGGAATCTCCTCTTCCTCTCACTGCACCATCAGAAGGGAGGAAAGAGGCAGGGGAAGACGGTTGGCACGGTGTGATATCCCTTCAAGAAGTGAGACAAGGCCCATCCAAAAATCACCCAGTTTTCCAGGGGCAAAAGGGGTGGTACAGCTGCTGCTGCTCCAGGGAACAGGGGGGACCTTGGAATGTCCTCCCATGGGATTTCTGCAGGCTGCAGGTCCTCCCAGTGCCCCTCTGCTGGGCAGGGAGTGGTGAGAGCCCCCTTGTCACCCTGAGGACCTGAAACCCTGACTGTGCACACCCAGAGCTCTGGGGGACCTTGGAATGTCCTCCCATGGGATTTCTGCAGGCTGCAGGTCCCCAGCTCCCCCTGAGCTGTCCAAGGAACCTGTGAGAGCCCCTGAAACCCTGACTGTGCACAGGATTATTTTAATAACCCAGCCAGGCAATAAACCACATCCTCGGCATGGCTGAAAGCACCTCGAGCTCCTCAGTGCAGCCAGGAGCGCGGCACAGAGGGGTTTCCAGGCTCTCCTGCTCTGCCATCCCTGCCCTGAACAGCTTCCCCAGCTGCCTGGGAAACGTGGCCTCCATCCCAATGGAAACCAAGAGGGACATGAAGGAGGCAGCTCTGCCCATCACCCTCTGCTCACCCAGCTCCCAAATCCCTCCAGTGCCCCATTCCCACCCAGCAGCTTCGGGATGCACTCGGCTGGGAGCAGAAAAACAGGAAGCTCAGTTTCCCTGAGCTCCAATTGGCAGGGCCAGGGGAAAAAAATCATTCAAAACCCCTCCCAGTACAGCCAATTCCTCTTCTCCCTCTCCCCCACCACCTTTTGTTCATCCCTCTGAGCTCACTGGGTTTTCCTCTTGGGAACAGCGAACATTCCAGTGTCAGGGAGCCCTGTGAACCACAACAACGCTCCTTCTGGAGAGGTTCCACCTCTGTTTCCTTCTCTCCCTGTCCCTGTCCCCTTCCAGGCCCAGCACTCACCATGTGGAAGATCCCCAGGGTCGCCGTCGCTGTCTTGATGTTGAAGCAGCAGCATTTGGGGGGCTCAGGGGGGGTTTGGGGGGTCATTTTCGGGTCTCTCCTGAGTTAATGAGGTCGAATTTGGAGCTGCCCCACGGAAAGCGAAGCAAGAGCAGCTCAGCTTCCTTCCTGCTCTCTGAATGTGTGAAGTCATCTGCAGAGTCACATGAGGCCTTTGGGTTTCTCAATCACAAAGAAAGCAAAAGTGGGGGGCTTCCTGAACACGTCCAGCCTGGGAACCAGAGCCCCAGCACGGCTCAGGTGTCCAGCACGGGGCTGTCAGGGCAGGAGGATCAGGAGCAGGACGTGATCTTGTCCCACAAAACTCCTCAGGAGCAAAAGCAGTGTCCAGGAATCTCACCTCAAACTCACCCTGCTGTTTTTGCAGTGAAGCATCCAAGTTCCTCCCTTTGGACCTGGCGTTCCCTGCCAGCAAAGGCACCATTCCCGGGTTTCACACTTTTGTAAGTCTGGCCCATTTGCACATTGGGGTTAATCTCCCAATTCCAGCTCCAGGTAATGAAGTCATTTACCCCAAGTTCGCTCCCCCAGCTCCCTTTTGTTTCCATCTCTCGAGCCTGAGGCAGTGAGGTGTCCTTGATTGCCAGAGGAATTGCTGGGTCTGACCCAAACGGGGGAGCAGCAGCTCACACTTGTTCATGGATTCCTCTGGGCTCTCTCCAGCAGCTCCACATCCTTAATTCTGGGGGCTGCAGGGCTGGGGCAGCTCTGCAGGTGGGGTCCCTCACCTGAGAGGGACACAGAGGCACAATCCCCCTTTAGCTCACAGGGATCAGCCCAGGGCTGGGGGGATCTGGGCTGGGTCATGTCCAGTTTCACCCACCACCACCCCCAAATCCTCTCCCAGGGCTGCTCCATCTGCTTCTCCCCAGCCTGGATCCATCCCAGGAGTTTCTCCATCTCAGGGGCAGCACCAGACTGGGCCTTGTTAAACCCGAATGATTCCCATGGGGAGGGGGCTGTGGAGAGCCCGGAATTCCCAATATTCCCAGTTTTACCCCCCAGGATGTGGAGCTGCTGTCCTGCTGTGTCCAACCCCCCTGAGCCCCACTCCAAATGTTCGCAGGCCAGGGTTTAGAGAAGGATTTGCAGGTGTCAGAAATCATTTCTGGCTAAGAAATCCCAACCCCTCCCACAGCAGCCAGGAGCCCTCTGAGGGCTCCAAAGAAAAAATTATCATTTTGCTTATTTGGAGTGACAACAGAACCTCTTCATTAATGTGACTTTCAGCCAGCAGCTCATTATGCTTTATGTCTGTGCTGATGTGTGTTTGGCCATTCATTATTTTATTTTCTCCTCATGCTGGAGGATTTATGGCTGCCCTCTTCCCTGCTTTATCCCTTCATTATATTTTATGGCAGCTTTGCTGTGCTTGATGTCCACGCAGCCTCCCCCTGGATCCACCTCCCTGGATTTTATCCATTGCCTTGCACGGCTCCTGCCTCACTCAGAGATAAAAAAATAATAATAATCTGGAGGATATTTAAGTGCTCACAGAGGTAAAAGTGCATTGTTTCCATCCAGCTGGATGGAGGGAGCTGCTGCTGTAGCTTTGCTCACACAGCCCTGTGAGAAGAGGAAGATGTTTTGGTTGGAAGGGAGGCAGCAGTTTCCCCACAATGTTCACCCAGCTCCTCGAGCTCCTGGAGCTCTGAGCCGAGCTCAGGAAAGCCAAGGGGTCCTGGAGCTGCTGTGCTGCTGGAGGGCTTGCAGGCAAGGAGGGAAACAGGGAACAAAAATCCCGCCCTGCCCTGAGTGGAAAGGGAAGTTTTGCTGTGCTAAACGTGAGCAGCTCGGTAAAATTCCACAGGAGAAGGAGGAGACTTCGCCGTTTGATCCTTGCTCTATTTTCTGCTGGGAAGTGGGAAGAGGAACCAGCTGGTGGCCGCTGTGCACTTTGCAGAAGCAACACCTTTCCTTTCCCTCAGCCAGCTCCGTGTGAAATCCTTTCTCCAAGGCTGGAGATCCCTCTCTGCCTCTGCAGGGCTCCGGCTCCCGCTCATCCTCATCCTGCAGGGAGCTCCCAGGGCCCATCCCTGCTCCGGGCAGGTCGGGATGGAGAGCTGGCACCTGGGGGTCAGCCTGGGCTGTGTCCTGGCTACAGGGATGTCCCCGAGGGTGCCACTGCTGTCCCCACCTCTGCTCCGGGAGCTGGCAGAGCCTCGAGCGCCCAGCAGCTCTGGATGTGCCCGCGGGGCAGCCGATCCCGACGGATCCCAGCTGATCCCGACTGATCCCAGCTGATCCCAGCTGATTCCAGCCCATCCCAACTGGTTCCAGACAATCCCAGCTGATCCCAACTGATCCCAGCTGATCCCAACTGACCCCAGCTGATCCCAACTGACCCCAGCTGATCCCAACTGATTCCAGCTGATCCCAACTGTTCCCAGCTGATCCCAACTGATCCCAGCTGATCCAAACCGATCTCAGCTGATCCCAGCCCATCCCAACTGGTTCCAGACAATCCCAGCTGATCCCAACTGATCCCAGCTGATCCAAACCGATCCCAGATGATCCCAACTGACCCCAGCTGATCCCAACTGATCCCAGCTGGTCCCATCTGATTCCAGCCCATCCCAACTGGTCCCAGCCAATCCCAGCTGATCCCAGCCAATCCCAACAGATCCAAACTGATCCCAGCCGATCCCAGCCAATCCCAACTGATCCCAGCCCATTCCAACCATTCCCAGCTGGTCCCAGCTGATCCCAGCTGATCCAAACTGATCCCAGCTGATCCCAACCATTTCCAGCCAGTCCCAGCCCATCCCAGCTGATCCCAGTCCATCCCAGCTGATCCCAGCCGATCCCAACCAATCCCAGCTGATCCCAGCTGATCCTGACTGACCCCAGCCCATCCCAACTGATCCCAGCCGATCCCAGCTGATCCCAACTGATCCCAGCCCTCTGGAGCTGGCTGGGACAAACCTTCCCAGCATTTCCACCCACTCCCACAAGGAAACCTCGACATTTTGGGGCTGCAGATTCCCGTGGCTGTCCCCACTCCCCGTGATCCCAAATTCTTGTTTAAATTCAGTGTTTGTGTGCACAGATCACTCAAAGTCCATCTTTGGAGAGGAACAATCCACGTTCTCCAAACATTCCCACGATTATTGGCGACAGAGGCCCCGTGCAGGTGCCTCACCTTCAGCACAGATCACACAAAATGTTTGAATTTTTGTTTGAAAACCAAAATATTTGAAGCCCAAAACTCAGCTGAGGAGAAGCTGGAGCTCTCCACAAAAGCATTACAACTTTGCAGAGTTTTTAAAAAGAAAAATCCTCCACCCACCAATACAAGAACGGGAACATTTTGTTTTGCCGTTTTCCAAATGAAACATTTCACCTCCTCAGGTTGAGAAAACATTTGACCTCGGAATATGTCTCGGAGTTATTTATGGGAAAAAACCCTGCAGCAATCACATCAAAATGTTTCACTTGACCAGATTTTGACAGCCTGTTTTTTCGAGACACCACGGTTTTGAATCCTTTTAGGTTGATTTTTCTCTCCTTTTAAATTCCAAATTTCAGCAGTGCCCGAGGCCCCACACTTCAGTCACTCCCAGCTGTAATTAGCCAGAGCTTCTCAAGAACCCAATCAAGGATTACTCGAGTGAGCCACGGAGGCCTTGCAGGGATTGAAGCACTCAAGTTGATTTCCTGGCCAGATATTAATTCCATCGTGGGGAGAAACAAATGGAATTTATCCTGCAGGCCCTGAAGGGGCTGAGATTCCAATCCCTGCTCCTGTTCACGGGTTCCTGGGATGGGATTTGGTTTGGAATGGCGTGGTGGCAGCTCTGGGGTTTGCACAAAGAACCCTCCTTTGGTCTCATCCTTCACCCCAAACATCCACATCCCAAAATCCTGCAGGGATTGCAGTGCCAGCCCCCGCCCTGGTTCCACAGCCCCTGTGGGATCCTGGAATGGGAGATGTGGGAAGGGACCTCCCAGTGCCACCCACGGCAGGGACACCTCACTGTGCCAGGTCACCCACCCGAGGCCACCACTCATCTCTGAACCTGCTTTGCTGCCTCCAAAACTCAATTCAGGTGACATTTTATGGAGAATTTTACTCCAACAGGAGTTTTTCCAGCAAAATCAGGGATTCTGCGGGGATGGAGCACTCAGCCCTCACTTGGGTACCTTTATTTGAGTCATTTTAGTGCTTTAACCTATAGCAGAAACCTGAATATTCAAAAAAGTCTGATTTGGGATGGGGCTGGTTCAGATAAATTCAGGCAGGGTGGAGATGTCAGCTTAGACTGGATCTACCTCAGATTTAAATAATTCCTCATTCAAATGAGGTCAAAATGGGGTAGAAACCTCAGTGATCACAGGCAGTTTCATCCCCAGGACTGGAATTTATAACAACAATTTAAAAATCGTGATCAAACGATTGAAGGGAATTTCTCTGAGAGCTTCTCGATGCAGTGGTGGGACTGTGGAGTTGATTGGATCTTTATTAAGATTCCAGTGAAGGAAAAGGTGGAAAAATAGCTGGAAACATTTGGCAATTACTGCCCCATTCTTCTGCAGCAACACGGCCTGAAGCAGAACAAACCACGGAGCTGCCCTTCCTCTCCCTTCTGCACTCCAAGAAAAATCATTTGGGCAGAGATTTTTATAAACCCAGCAGGGGAAAAGAGCGGAGATTCCATGGAATTCACCCAGGGCTTCATCTGTTTTCTGTGGATGCAGCTGAGGAGGCGCTTTGGGTGTTTCTGATGTTCCTGCCAGGGTGGAGGTGATCCCAGCGGGATCTGGAGCAGGGAACGAGGGCTCTGCTGGGAAATGAGAGCCCAGGTGGGAAAGGAGCTGCAAACTGGGGGGGCTGGAGGAGATCAAAGGGGATTTGGGGGTGCTCAGAGCTGCCCAAGCAGCAGCAGGAGTGATCCACGATTCTCCTCTCTCAGAACATTCCCCAGCCCCAGGATCCAGCAGGTTCTGGGCTCGAGTCCTGCCTGTTCTTCCAGGCATTTATTCCTGCAGATCTGATAATTTTTGGCTTTTCCTCAATCCCTTTCCTTCAGTCAAGAACATAAATCTGACAGAATTCCCCACCCTTCTCCCCTGGAAGAACCTCCCGCAACCCACAGGAACCTGGATCATCCCTTGCCCAGCTCTCCACACCAGGAGCTGCCTACAAATGGAAAATTCCTGATGGTGAACTGATAAAAATTGCTGAAAGGACTGAAGAAAATGAGGAATTTTGGGGGTTTTAAATAAATTGGATCTTTTCCCCACTTTCCCCATCCCTGGGAAAGAGGGAGCTCTGTCCCTTGGGAAATATTCCCAATATTTTATGTCTTTCCCCAGAGGAGAGGTCTCCCTGCAGGAGTTACTAAGGGCTAAGGAGGACAAGTGAATCCATTCTCTGCAGGTGTAATTAACTGTAATTAACTCCACCTCTAATGAGGTTTTGGCCTTTTAGAACCACAGCCCTTCACAACAAAATCTCATCAGCTTTCATTTTCTGCTGGGGAGGAAAGGGAAACAACCAAAAACACCCCCAAAAAAGCAAGATTGGAAAAGTAAAATGGTTCTTTATGGTTTTATTTGGGGTTTTCCTTTTGAGAATTCTCCCTGCAACCAGAACCCCTGAGTGGAAAGAAATCCGATTTCATTTTCCTTTCCATGGGCAATTGGGCTCTATTTATTTCCCAATTTTTTTACCAAGCTAATTTATTTTTGGAGAGAGTTCAAGTTGTTTCTTTTTATTCCAAAAAAAAAAAGGGTTCCAGTCTTTAATTTCTTCACTGGAAAATCCAATTTTGTCACCTCGGAGCGGGTCCCTCCGTTATCCCCCACAGCTGCAGGAGAGCACTGGAGATATGGAATTGTTCTGGGGAGGAAAAGCCTGGAATATCAATTACTTTTCCCCCAATTCCTGTGGAGTTTGTGGTTTTTCTGGCAGGAAACCAGAGCAAATCCACGCTTTTGGAGGATTGAGGGAATCCATGGGGAAGCAGCTCCTGTGTCAGCTCTTCCCTCTGTGCCCTCTCCCAGAGCTGGACAGGGAGAGAAAATGGAACGAGATGTTGTGGGTTGGGATCAGGGTCAGGAGAGATCCCTTTGTCATGGGGGAATCAGGAATTAGGGATTTTAATTGGATTTATTGCTAAGAAAATGATAATGAGAATTAAAACCACCTTAAAACACCTTTTCCCCTCTCATTCCCAGCTCTCCCTCCCTCAATTCCACAGCCAGGCCTGGCAGCCACAGGATTTTGGGGTTCCCAACCCAGATATTTTGGGTCCCAAATACAGGATTTTGGGTTCTCAGTACAGGATTTTTGGGTCCCAAATACAGGATTTTTGAATTCCCAGCACAGGGTTTTTGGGTTCCCAACAAAGGATTTTTGGGTTCCCAACACAGATATTTTGGGTTCCCAACACAGGATTTTTGGGGTCCCAACATGGGATTTTTGGGTTCCCAGTACAGATATTTTGGGTTCCAAATACAGGATTTTTGAGTTCCCAGTACAGGATTTTTGGGTCCCAAATACAGGATTTTTGAATTCCCAGCACAGGGTTTTTGGGTTCCCAACAAAGGATTTTTGGGTTCCCAACAAAGGATTTTTGGGGTCCCAACATGGGATTTTTGGGTTCCCAGTACTGAATTTTTGGGTTCCAAATACAGGATTTTTGGGGTTCCCATCACAGGATTTTTGGGGTTCCCACCACGGGATTTTTGGGTTCCCATGACGGGATTTTTGGGTTCCCAATACAGGATTTTTTGGGTTCCCAGTACAGGATTTTTGGGTCCCAAATACAGAATTTTTGGGGTTCCCATCACAGGATTTTTGGGGTTCCCATCACAGGATTTTTGGGGTCCCAACATGGGATTTTTGGGTTCCCAGTACAGATATTTTGGGTTCCCAGTACAGATATTTTGGGTTCCCAACACAGATATTTTGGGTTCCCAGTACAGGATTTTTGAGTTCCCAATACAGGATTTTTGAGTTCCCAATACAGGATTTTTGGGTTCCCATCACGGGATTTTTGGGTTCCCAGTACAGATATTTTGGGTTCCCAGTACAGATATTTTGGGTTCCAAATACAGGTTTTTGGGTTCCCAGTACAGGATTTTGGGTTCCAAACACAGGGTTTTTGGGTTCCCAGCACAGGATTTTTGGGTTCCCAGCACAGGATTTTTGGGTTCCAAATATAGGATTTTTGGGTTCTCAACTGGCTGCATTTGAGGTCTCGGGGATGGGGGGAGAGGCTGAGGCCACGCTCAGAGCAACCTGCACAGGAATTCTGCTGATTTTTAGTGTTTTCCCCCGTTTCCTCTGTCACCCCCTTGTCCCTGTGGCATCCCATGGGAATTCAGAGCTCCCACACTGGGGAAAAACCAGGAAAAATGCCCTGGAGAGAGCAGCAAAGGGTTTAATTCCCAGCCCACTCAGACATTTCACCAAAACCCCTCATTTTCAGCCCTAAATTCTGCTTTTCACGGAGGTGAGGTGAGAACTTTGGCTGCAGGGCCAGGCTCGGAGCGGTGAGGTTTGGGTTGGAAATCAGCTCTTGGCCTCTCCCTGAATTCTCACAGCTTTTCTTGGTTCTGCACCTGGGGCTGGGAATTCTCCTGACCTTCCCAGAATCCAGCAGGGACCCAAAGGGTGGGAGTGAGCTGGGTGAAATGTGATTTACAGGAGTTTGTGTGTGGTTAAACACAGCCAGAAATGGGGCAGATGGTCCTGAACTCGCCCCAGGGTTTGGGGTTTTGGTTTTTCCTTCTGCTCTCACCCCCTGGGCTCACGGCAAAATTCCTCCCTGGATCCAAACAGGGCAAAAAGGCTGAGCCAGGAATGTTTGGGTTTGATTTGTGCTCTGACTGTGCCAGCCAAACCTTCCTGGCCACCACCAAGCCCTGAGTGGCTTCTCCTCCTGTCCCATCCCTGGCTGGGATGTAATTCCTGCCCTTTCCCAGTCACTAAAATCCCAAAACCTTCCTGCCCCGCATCCAGAGGTTCCAGCTGTTTGCCTGTGTTTATCAGCAGCCTCTGGAAGGAAAACAAGAGCCCTTCCCTGAAAATCCTGCACATTCCCAGGCCTGGGGTGTGGGATGAATGGAACCTCAGTGTGGATTTTCCCCCGCGCTGCCTCTGATCCCAGCAGATCCCAGCTGAGCTCCCAGAGGGATTTGTGGCACTCGGAAAAGGTCCCAGAAACGCAAAGGAAAGTCCAAGAACACATTCCCAGGGACGGGGGCTCCTGGGGGGGGGGGGAATATTTTGGAAAAGCAGCTCTGGGACGCACAAAGGGGGATTTGTGTGGGTCCCTGTGGATGCCTGGAAGGGGCTTTGGGACATCTTGTTCCATAATAAACCTGTTTGGGCAGGAATTAACACCTTCTCCTGCTGCTCTGGCCATCCCAGCATGGCACGGGGACAATCCCAGCCCTGATCCTCCCACAGTTTCTGCTGGACTCTCACAGAACCTTCTGGGACTGGCCTCGACCCCATCATTCCCACACCAAGCACATCCATCCTGCTGCTCCTGGAAAACTGGGAAAAACACCAGGAAAACTGGGAAAAACACCAGGAAAACCGGGAAAAACACCAGGAAAACTGGGAAAAACACCGGGAAAAACACCAGGAAACCGCCCAGGGATGGATCAGCAGGGCCTGAGCCGAGGGGAGAGCCAGAGGCCACGGAAACAAGGGAGAAAGGAGCGAAGGAGAGGTTTCTCCATGGATGTGAACATCCTGAGGCAGAATCAGGATGGGAAATGTCACATCCAATGGGAAGGAAATGCTGGTGAGCCGCCAGAAATTCCAGGTGAGCTCTGGTGGGAAAAGCCAAGAGCATTCAGCTCCCGGTGCAGAAATGGCTAATTAGCAGATCCTGCCCTATTTTTGGAATGTTTTCCCAGTGCTGCCGATTCCTGAATCCTTCTGTCTCAGCATTTCTGGGTTTTGGGAAGCTCACCAGGAAAAATCAAAACAGGACTAAACGGCAGCTTTTAAAACAGAATTTTCTTCAGCCAGTGCCAGCTTTTAATTATTTATATTTATTAAAGATGAGAAAAAGGAACATTTCCATGTCCTGTTCACCTGGGAATGCTGTGGCATTGAGGGATTGCAAACACAACCCATTCCTTAAGGGGAAAACACACATATATATATATATTTATATCTGTTATTTATACACATTCCCCAAAAATCTGGGGTTATTTCTTCCCTGGCCATTTGCATTTGAAAGGCGGGACTGAATTAATTCCAGACTAAATGTAAACACGGCATACCTGGATCTGGGAGGACGAGCTGTCCCTGGGATGTTTTTTTGGGAATCTGCAGGAGGACAAGCTCCGGCTGGCTCCCTCCTCATTCCCGGAGCCTGGGCTCTCATTCCCGCCCCTCCTCGGGAATGGAGGGACGTGGGGACAGGGATGGGACACGTCTGCTCTTCCCAGCACACGGAAAACAAATCCACTCCATAGAAAGTGACGGTGGAAGGACAATTCCAAAATCCCTGTTTTCTGCAGGAAAATTTTGCTGCGTCCAGGACTCTCCCTGTTGTTCCAGGCACCCTTCAATCCATGAAAAATCCCCCAGAATTTGCTATTTCTGATGTCACTCAATCCTTTTCCCATTCCCTTTCCCACTCCCTTTGTCTGCCTCTGGAGCTGCAGCTCTCAAACTTGGAAAATCCAGGAGAAATCTATGTTAAAAATCAATAAATTGAATTAAATTAAATTCCATTCTGTCCCCCCAGTCTTTCAGTCTGTTTCCTTCCAGCGGGAGCAGGAATTCCCATGGAGGATTTCCAGATCTGCTTTTGGGTTGGAAATCTGGGAAATGCCACAACCTTTGAAGCTGCCCCAGCCCCGGGGGTCTCCAGCACAGCTGGAGCCGGGAGCCAAGGGGGAAAGCTCCCAAAATCCCCAAATCTGGGAGAATTCCAGCCTTTTCCAGGAGCCCTGATCCCAGCGGCCTCTCTGCTGAGGGAAGTATTCCCTCTGCTGACTGGACCGAGGAACTCTCTATGGACACAAAATAATCACCATTCTGGGGGGAGAAGATGAGAAAGAATCATTTCCTAAATCTGCAGGAAAATCCCCAAAGCCGATTTATTTCGGGATGAATGAGCCAAAGAAAGTTTAGGATGAGTTTTTTCCTCATGGAGAAGTCCCAGCTCTTGGTTGGGTTCTGTTGGTGCCGTTTAAGAACTCAGAATTCCTCCAGGCTGTGTTTGAGGAGTGCAGCAAACCCTGGATATTTGTTTTTAAGGAAATGAAACAACACAGAGCTCAGAAATGCTCCAAATATCCAATAAATTTCCCTCCTAATTCCCGTTTTCTTTAGGATTCCCAATTGTTCATCCCTCCCTCGTTATCTCTGTATTTATTTTGCCCCAATTCCACAAGCACTGATATCATCAGCCAGCTGATTTCTACACTTTTCTCCAAAAACTTTGGGGTTTTGGGAGGAGGAGGGAATTTTTCATGGCTGTTTTTGGTTGGATTTTCAAGATTTGTTCCTGCAGATTCAAGGACAGAAGCGATGCTGGGTGGGGAGAGCAGAATTCCAGCTGGGTTGGGTTATCCAGCTCCTCGGCAGCACCAGCTGTGCCTTTCTAAGATTAATCTGATCTCCAATGAAATTATTTGATCCCTAAAAGTCATAAAAACGTGATGTGGCTGATCAGGCCCTGGGGTTTTCCCTCTGTGGAACAGCCCGACCATTCCTGTAGGAACGGCTCCGTTGGTAAAAATTAGAATTTATTTGAATTAAAATAATTCCAAGCCCCTTTTCCATGGATTTTTCCCATGGATTAGGGCACGAGCAGCTCCTCGGAAGCCCCTGAGGAAACCGTCCAGGCCGGGATGTTCATCCCGGCTCCAGGAGCTGCAGCCACAAGAGGGAGATCCAAGCTCTGGAAAACAGCCGGGAGGCTCCCGGGGTTTGCCTGGGAGTGGGAACCGGGGCTGAGCATCCTCCCCATCCCGGGATACCCGGGAACAGCCCGAGGATCCGGGAAAGGCCGGGGATGGATTCGATATTCCCGCTGGGAATGGATAATCCATAATCCCGCTGGAATATGGAATTGTGTGCCAGCCCAGGAGTGAAACCTCCGATCAGGGGCTTCTCTGTCTCCTCTGATTTTGGTGCGATTTTGGTGCTGCCCACCTTAATTGGGCACTAAATTGACAGGTGCCAATAATTAATGAAAGGGATTTGAATGGAAAAGAAAGGAAATGAGAAAATCCGTGGAAATGTTCTTTTTTCCTGCCGCAATGGAAATGGAAGCAGCCCCGGTCCAACTGAGACCCCTCTCTCCATTACACGCAATAATTACTTAATTATCTCGGATAAAAATATCGCATTGTCCAGGGGCCCTAATGAGCTTGGCAATGCCGCAGGGCCCTGTGTTCGCCTGGAATTGTGAGGAATTCCAGCCTGGAGCCATCCCTGGATGGAGCAGCTCCGGTGTCACCGAGCCCGGCAATGGCAGTGGGAGTCAAGTGGTGACACCACCAGCTCATTAAATCAATGGCTAATTAAGGACACAATTACCGATCCTGACTGGAAGAGATTCCTCAGGTTCCATCCCTCCGGACTCCGGCAAATCCAGGTTTTCCTCTTCCTTGGATTTTGCCCTCGAGCTGCTCCCCTGGGATTTCTACAGCGGGATTTATTTGGGATGGGTCCCTGCCCTAAATGTTGATCTCAGATGTGTTTTCCCCCTTTTCCAGGGGAATATTCCTGCCTGGAGGGGAGGCGGTGTCACCAGAGAGGGGGAAGGAGGAATCTCCTCTGATGGAGGCTGGAAACGCCGAGTCCTTGGAATCTCACCCCAAAACGGCTCCCGGACCTTTCCTTGGAGCCCAGAGGGATCGGGGGATGAGGAGCCCGGGGTGGGATGTGGGACACGGGGCTGAGCCCCCTGAAATCCCTGCGCTGTCACCGCTGGGAGAACCTGAGATCCACCCCAGAGATCTCGGGAATCCTCAATTCCTTGGATTTCATGGCCTGGCACATCCCTGCCTGGAGCAAAGGAGGCTCAGGGGGAATTTCTGGCTCTGCACAAGTCCCTGGCAGGAGGGGACAGCCGGGGGGGTCGGGCTCTGCTCCCAGGAACAGGGACAGGAGGAGAGGGAACGGCCTCAGGCTGGGCCAGGGGAGGCTCAGGGGGGACAGCAGCAGGAATTTCCCCATGGAAAGGGGATCAGGGCTTGGAACTGCTCAGGGAGGTTTGGAGTGCCCAGCCCTGGAGGTGTCCAGGGAATTCCTGGATGTGGCACTCGGGGCTCTGGGTGGGGACACGGTGGGGATCGGGCACAGCCGGGACTCCAAGGATCCAAGGATGACCTTGGAGCTCTTTTCCCACCTCAGTGATTTATGATTGCATGATTTTATCAGCAGTGATTTTCCTGCAGATCATTGCTGAAAACATTGGATAATTTGGCCTGGAAGAGGCCTTGGCACCATCCCCAGGTGCCGTCGCTGTGCGATGCCTCCCCAGCATTTTGAGAGCTCAGCTCAGCCCCCAAGCTCATTTCACAGGATTTTGGCACAGAATTCACCATGAATCCATCAGAATGTGGTGCAACAGGACACCCAGGGCTTAGCAGGAATCAAATCTTCTTGTTACCAGACCTAATTCCAAGGAAAACAAAAGAAAAGGAGGAAAGAACAAAAACTATTGATGGATTTTAATCCAAACTTCAGCGTCCTCCTGTGAGTCCTTCACCAGTCCCAAACGAGGGGGCAGAGCAGCAAGATCTGGGTTACTGACACCTCTTTGGAGTCTGACACATCTCTGGAACTCATTCCATGTCCTGCAGCTCTCCCAGGAATCCAAGGAGATGAAAAATCAGCACGGCTGGGCCAGAGCTCCTGGGTGAAAATCAGCTTGAAAACTTTCCCCACTCAGAAGAGTTCCCGCAAGGAGCTGGGAATGGCTGAAATGACTGAATTCCAAGGGGGAAAAAAAAAATAAAAAATAAAAGGAGTACTTGAAGTGGGCTGGAAATGGCGCTGCAGGCCCAGCCAGAGCAAGAACAAAGAGCCCTTTCAGGCAATTTGCAGAGTTGGTCTCTTTGTCTCCCTGCAGTGGAGACATTTCCAGTGGGACACCCCGGAGATTAAAGGCAAGGATGCCCTCCCTGGGAGGCAGGAATGGGATGCAGTTGTCCCAGAAAGAAGAGTGGTGGTGGCAGGAAAAGCAGGGATGAGGGAACACCAGCCACAAAAACGCTGGGGATGTTTTCTGGGGCCTGACTTGGAAAAACAGCGGCACGGGGAGGGGATTGCTCAAAACCAGCAGTGTTTGTGAGGGAATAAAGGGAATATCCATGGAGAGAACTCCACTGGGAGGATTTCCCCTCCGCCAGGGCGTGTGGGGTGAGCGGACGGAACGTTTCCTGCCACAAACAATTCCCAAATCCAGCAGTAAGAGGTACATGATTCCCAAAGCCTGGGTGTGATGCCCACACTCCTGGGGAGGTTTCCTGATGGATCCAAAGTGGAAATCAGCAGAAGTTGGAATTATTCCCCTTTCTGACACCTTTCACTGCTGGGGGAGGGTGAGGGGGTCCCAGCTCGCAATTCCAGGCTGGGAAAGGATACAGGAGGAGGAGGAGAGCTCGGAGAGATCCTCACTGAAACTTTTCTCCTTCCAAAACCATTCCTGGATTTATTTCAAGAACAAGGGAATGCAAGGACAGGAGAAGGTTCGGATTAGATGGGATCTTGGGCAGGAATTGTTCCCTGGGAGGGGCTGGGCTGGAATTGCCAGAGCAGCTGTGGCTGTCCCTGGATCCCTGGCAGTGCCCAAGGCCAGGCTGGACATTGGGGCTGGAGCAGCCTGGGACAGTGGGGGTGACCCTGGGGACAGTGGGGGTGACCCTGGGGACAGTGGGGGTGTCCCTGGGACAGTGGGAGGTGACCCTGGGGACAGTGGGAGGTGACCCTGCCATGGCTGGGGTGGACCTGGGTGGGATTTAAGGTCCATTCCCACCCAAACCATTCCAGGATTCAGTTTATTCCCTGGGAATAATACCTTCAAAGCCAAACCTATCTCTTTTCAAAGGCACAAATTATCATTGTTCTCCAAATCATTTTCCATTTCAAATTTATTGGAACCGTGCAGGAACTGTGGCAGGAGGCTGCAAATTGGGTGCAAGGAATGGATTCCTCTGGAGTCAAACAGAATTTATTGGGAAAGTTGTTTTTTTTGACAACTGGGCCACAGGAACATTGTGGAGCTGCCAGAAGAATCAAAATAGAGGTGAAAAAAAAAGGTGGATGAACCGAGGGGGTTAAGGAGGATCTGGAGAGGGAAAAGCAAGAAAAAAACAGGGAAAATCTTGGGCTGGAGGGATTCAGGAATGGTTCCAGCAGGACAGGCTGTGTATGGAGCTGGGGTCTGTCCCCACTGATGCTCCAGGGTTGGGGTTTTTACCTAAAGGGGCTCCAGAAGAGCTGGAGAGGGATTTGGGACAGGGGATGGAGGGACAATGTTTCCCCTGTGTTTTACACACGTATCACAAAAAATCTCTCCTTGCAGCCAGTTTAAAACAAACCTCCTCTGGTTTCAAGCCATCCCCCTTCCTGTACCACAACAGCTCCTCCTGGATCCTGGAAAAGCAGAGCCCTGAGATCCTGGGATGAGGATGATTATCTCCCAGTGTTCCCTGCAGCCCCAGATCCTCATTAGGCTCCATTTTCTTGGCTAATTGAGTTCCAGCTTAATGGAGAGGACGCTCCTGGACTCCAAGTTCCACATCCCAAAGCATTAAGGTTTTCTGCACAGACAACTAAAACTGCTCCAAACGTGTTCCCATTATCCTGCAGGAATGGCAGGAGGGCCAGGAGAGCATTCCAACCTCCTTTAGTTCAATAAACAAACAGAGAATGAGATTTTCTGGGAGCCATCCCACAGAACGGAGCAGAGATTCCACTCTGTGCCTAAACACCAAAAAATTCTCGGAAAAAGGAACTTTTCAGGAACCCAGGGATGGTGGGGCAGGACCCCAGCAGGATCCCCTTGGGATGATGGGGCAGGACCCCAGCAGGATCCCCTTGGGATGATGGAGCAGGAACCCAGCAGGATTCCCTTGGGATGAAGGAGCAGGACCCCAGCAGGATCCCCTTGGGATGATGGAGCAGGAATCCAGCAGGATCCCCTTGGGATGATGGAGCAGGAATCCAGCAGGATCCTCTTTGGATGAAGGAGCAGGAATCCAGCAGGAATCCCCTTGGGATGATGGGGCAGGAACCCAGCAGGATCCCCTTGGGATGAAGGAGCAGGAATCCAGCAGGATCCCCTTGGGATGAAGGAGCAGGAACCCAGCAGGATCCCCTTGGGATGATGGAGCAGGAACCCAGCAGGATCCCCTTGGGATGATGGAGCAGGAATCCAGCAGGATCCCCTTGGGATGATGGAGCAGAAATCCAGCAGGATCCCCTTGGGATGATGGGGCAGGAACCCAGCAGGATCCCCTCGGGATGATGGAGCAGGACCCCAGCAGGATCCCCTTGGGATGAAGGAGCAGGAACCCAGCAGGATCCCCTCGGGATGAAGGAGCAGGAACCCAGCAGAATCCCCTTGGGATGATGGAGCAGGAATCCAGCAGGATCCCCTTGGGATGATGGAGCAGGAATCCAGCAGGAACCTCCTTGGGATGATGGAGCAGGACCCCAGCAGGATCCCCTTGGGATGAAGGAGCAGGAATCCAGCAGGAACCTCCTTGGGATGATGGAGCAGGAACCCAGCAGGATCCCCTTGGGGTGATGGAGCAGGAATCCAGCAGGATCCCCTTGGGATGATAGAGCAGGAACCCAGCAGGATCCCCTTGGGATGATAGAGCAGGAACCCAGCAGGATCACCTTGGGGTGATGGAGCAGGAACCCAGCAGGATCCCCTTGGGATGATGGAACAGGAATCCAGCAGGAACCTCCTTGGGATGATGGAACAGGAATCCAGCAGGATCCCCTTGGGATGATGGGGCAGGAACCCAGCAGGATCCCCTTGGGGTGATGGAGCAGGAACCCAGCAGGATCCCCTTGGGATGATGGAGCAGGACCCAGCAGGATCCCCTTGGGATGATGGGGCAGGAATCCAGCAGGATCCCCTTGGGATGATGGAGCAGGAACCCAGCAGGATCCCCTTGGGATGATGGAGCAGGAATCCAGCAGGATCCCCTTGGGATGATGGAACAGGAACCCAGCAGGATCCCCTTGGGATGATGGAGCGTGTGCTTCCAGGAAAATGGCGGCGCCCATGTGGTCACGTGCTCCCAGAACAATATGGCGGCACATCCGGTCACGTGTTTCCGGGAAAATGGCGGCGCTTAGTGCTTCCGGAAAAATATGGCGGCATCCATGCAGTCACGTGATACGGGAGAAAATGGCGGACGTGTTTAATGTCACGGATGCTGCAGGCGGGACGCGGTGGCGCGGCGGATTTTGGTTTGGATTTTGTTTGGATTTGGTTTTGGATTTTGTTTGGATTTTGTTTTGGATTTTGTTTGGATTTTTTTTGGATTTTTTTCGGATTTTGTTTTGGGTTTTGTTTTGGATTTTGTTTGGATTTTGTTTGGATTTTGTTTCGGATTTTGTTTGGATTTTTTTTGGATTTTTTTTCGGATTTTGTTTTGGGTTTTGTTTTGGATTTTGTTTGGGTTTTGTTTTGGGTTTTGTTTGGGTTTTGTTTGAATTTTGTTTGGGTTTTGTTTGAATTTTGTTTGGATTTTGTTTCGGATTTTGGTTTGGATTTTGGTTTGGGTTTTGTTTTGGATTTTGTTTTGGATTTTGTTTGAATTCTGTTTGGATTCTGTTTGGATTCTGTTTGGATTTTGTTTCGGATTTTATTTCGGATTTTGTTTCGGATTTTGTTTCGAATTTTATTTTAGATTTTGTTTTGGATTTTGTTTTGAATTTTGTTTTGGATTCTGTTTTGGATTCTGTTTTGGATTTTGTTTCGGATTTTGTTTGTGGGTGTTCCTCCTCCTCCTCCTCCTCTATTTTGGTGCCTGCTCACCCCAGCCTCCTACAGAGCTCAGGGGTTCAGAGCAGCCCTGAAAGGAAGATCCCAAACCACCAAAAAATGGGATTTACAGGACGAGCGTCCCTTTGGAGACAGCTGGAGGCGGCAGGGAAGGGCGAAGGGCAGGGGTGCAGCCCCTGAACAACCTCACACCTCCCGTTCCTGCTCCTCTCCTGAGCTTTTCCTCTCTGTTCAAAATAATCCCTGGAAGATCCCAAATTTCCACTAAAAAATGGGATTTAAAGGATGAGCATCCCTTTGGAGACAGGATGGGCAGCAGGGAGGGCTGAGGGATGGGGATACAGCTCAGGAGGGCAGAGACACACAGGACACAGGACAGGGATGGACTGGAATGTTCTAGAATTCGGATGGAGATATTTAGGCATAAATTCCCCCCTGCGAGGATTAGGATGAAGATCTTTGGGATCCATTCAGGCAGCCTGGAGCCCTCCAGAGGCTGAAATTCCAGCAGCTCCTGGGCCACGGCTCAGGGCAGATTTTGGGGTGAAACAGGTGGTTCTGAGCACGTAGAGGATTTTGCTGCCAACAGGTGAATTTTCCCAGGTTTGGGAATGCAGGGAGGGATGCTCCAGCTCCACAGGGGAGATGGAGTGAGCTGGGAATGCCAGGCAGGTTGTTAGGCATTAATTAGCATCAATTACCCCCCTCCCCTGCTCGGGCACCTCCAGCAGCAATCAGCCCAAGGGCCACCCCTGCTTTTCTCTGCCTCTAATTCCGTAATTGGAGGGGAGGGAAGGGAAAAATCCGAGCTGAAGTAGAAATGGCTCCGCTGATCTGCAGAGCGCTAATTATGGTTTTGTTCAGGGTAAATTCCCCGCCCGTGAGGATCAGGATGAGGATGTTTGGGGTAAATTCTCCCTGTGAGGATGAGGATGAGGATGTTTGCGGTAAATTCTCCCTGTGAGGATGAGGATGTTTGGGGTAAATTCTCCCTGTGAGGATGAGGATGAGGATGTTTGGGGTAAATTCTCCCTATGAGGATCAGGATGAGGATGTTTGGGGTAAATTCCCCACCCGTGAGGATCAGGATGAGGATGTTTGGGGTAAATTCCCCACCCGTGAGGATCAGGATGAAGATGTTTGGGGTAAATTCCTCTCTGTGAGGATCAGCATGAGGATGTTTGGGGTAAATTCTCCCTGTGAGGATCAGGATGAGGATGTTTGGGATAAATTCTCCCTGTGAGGATCAGGATGAAGATGTTTGGGGTAAATTCTCCCTATGAGGATCAGGATGAAGATGTTTGGGGTAAATTCCTCTCTGTGGGGATCAGGATGAGGATGTTTGGGGTAAATTCCCCACCCATGAGGATCAGGATGAAGATGTTTGGGGTAAATTCCTCCCTGTGAGGATCAGGATGAAGATGTTTGGGGTAAATTCTCCCTGTGAGGATCAGGATGAAGATGTTTGGGGTAAATTCTCCCTGTGAGGATGAGGATGTTTGGGGTAAATTCTCCCTGTGAGGATCAGGATGAGGATGTTTGGGGTAAATTCTCCCTGTGAGGATCAGGATGTTTGGGGTAAATTATCCCTGTGAGGATCAGGATGAGGATGTTTGGGGTAAATTCTCCCTGTGAGGATCAGGATGTTTGGGGTAAATTCTCCCTGTGAGGATCAGGATGAGGATGTTTGGGGTAAATTCTCCCTGTGAGGATGAGGATGTTTGGGGTAAATTCTCCCTGTGAGGATCAGGATGAGGATGTTTGGGGTAAATTCTCCCTGTGAGGATGAGGATGTTTGGGGTAAATTATCCCTGTGAGGATCAGGATGAGGATGTTTGGGGTAAATTCTCCCTGTGAGGATCAGGATGTTTGGGGTAAATTCTCCCTATGAGGATCAGGATGAGGATGTTTGGGGTAAATTCTCCCTGTGAGGGTGGTGAGGGGCTGGGATGGAATTGCCAGAGCAGCTGTGGAAGGATTAATCCCGGGATGTGCAATGGGTAATCTGCACCCTACAGAAGTAGAGAATTCCCTGGCAGGTTTCCCTTACAGGAACCCCAGGTTCTGCAGATGATGGAATTTTGGGTTGTTTTGTGTAGGGAAGGAGCTGGACCTGATGATCCCTGTGGATCCTGTCCATCTCAGAATATTCCAGGATTCTGTGCACAGCCAGGGGTTGGAATCCATGATCCCTGTGAATTCCTCCCACCTTGGGATATTCCATGATTTTACAATTGGATTTTTAAGCCATTTCCCACCTCCCATCTCCTCTACCACGCTCCCATCCGCGATCCTGATGGATCCAATTAGGAGCCAATTAGGCCAGCAAGGAAAAGCACACCTGGATTCTGTGGGAATAAAAATCAGGCGAGCTTGGATCAGGCTCCTCCAGGAAATTCAACAAATGGAGCTTTGTGAAGATCTCTCCTCGTTCTTTTTTTTTCCCTTCCACTTTCTTTTCTTCCCCCTCTCTCACTTTTGGCTTCTTGCCATGCAAAGAAAATAAAAATCTGGGGCAAGGGGTGACGAGGAAACTGAGTTTGTGACGAGGAAACTGAATTTAGGTCAATCAGGGGGAAAAAAACCCACCAGGCAAATTAAAAAGGAATGGATTTCCTTGGGATTTGAAGCATTCCTTTAAACTCCTGCAAAATGAAATGGAAAAAAAACCCTGATGGGAAAGGTCACGGTGGAGCTGAAAAGGGAACAGCGGGGTTTTCCTTCGCATGTTTCACTGGGAGGGGAGGAAGGTTGGGGTCTGAATCCGTGATTTTCCCAGCTCCAGGAATGGCAGAACATCCATCCCAGTGCATCCCAGTGCATCCCAGTGCATCCCAGTGCATCCCAGTGCATCCCAGTGCATCCCAGTGCCTGGTGGCAGCTGCAGCAACCCTTTCTTCTCGTGCTCCTCTCTTTTCCAGGTGATTCCCAACCCTTGGGAAGCTGATTCCAGCTTGGCCAACGCCTATCCCACCTTCCCAGTGCTGCCCATTCCAGGCAGGAGCTGTTTTTCCATGGATTTCAGGTGTCACCACCCCTGGGCAGCCCTGAACTGGGGCTGGGAAGGGCTCCCAGATCCTTGGGAGTGGGGCAGGAGCCTGTCAGTGCTGCAGGGGGATTTTCCGTGTGCTCCATCCACCCAAGGGGATCTGGGAGATGAGGAACTGCTTCTCCCAGACCTCCAGGATGTCCTCCAGAGCAGCAGGATGCTGTGGGAATGTCCCAGATCATGTCCCAGCTGGTTTCCGAAACATCTGGGGAGTGCTGGAACAACCTCAGAGCTCCAGGCGGGAATAGAGAGGGGAAGTTATGGAATGAGAGCAAAAGAAATCCCAAAACATGTCTGGAAAGAGGAAAAGCAGACACAGGGACAGCACAGCCAGAGCCAGGGCAGGGCAGGGAGGGGAGGAAGAGACTCAGAGGGAATCTTGGAGGATTTTCCATCCAAGCGCTCCGGGAGGGAGGCAATTCCTGCGTCTGCCTCATCTCCTGCCGCCATTAATTCGGGAATAACAAATTCCCACTCTGGCTCATCAGCCACGCTCTTCCCTTCACGGCTGCTTTCCATCAGCTCATCCATATTGAAATATCCTGGATCTGGAGCTCCGGGAGAGCTCCCTCCCGGAACAGGCAGAGCCCAGCGCTGCCACGGTGACAAAGGACAATCGTTGGACACGGGGACAAAAATCCGTGGCTGGCTTTGCACCCAGGCGGCCAAAATTCCCCATTTTCCTACGGCATTCTGAACAGTTTTCCAATAAAATGCTGAGGGGTAATGTTGGATATTTGAATCCCAAAATCGCTGATGGATCAGTTCGTGCTCCAGCGGGTACTGGACCCCCACATCCTGCTCAGACAGGCATGGGAAGGGATTCGTGCAATTCCCAGGAGCTGAGGGAGGTCCTGTGAAATACCGGGGGGTTGGAGGTGGCTCTGGAACCTTCCAGAAGCTTTTCCTCATCCCAAAACACAGCTCAGAAATTCCTTGGAATCCTTCAGCCAGAGGGGCTGGGATAAACCCGGTTTTGTTGGGCCGAGGGGAGCGATGAGCCCTGCCCAGCGCTGCTGCCGAGTCCTGCAGATTTATTTAATTTATTTAATTCATTTAATTCATTTAATTTATTTCATTTATTTAATTTAGATCATCCAGAAATTAAAAAGGGCAAAAAATGGTTCCTGATCCCCGTTTAACAACACTGAACCGATCCAGAGACCCTGGAACCATCCCACAGCAACCAGGGTGGGAAATCGATGCCACACAAGAAGATAAATTCCAAGGAAACAACTTTTCCCTGGATTTTTCTCTGCCTGCTCTGAAGAAGACTGTGTGAAAGGCAGCGCACAATCAGTCTGGATTAGCGAGACGAGTGATTAAACCCGGCCCAAGAACAAAGGCGGCTGATGAGGAGCGGGATTGGATTTAGGTCACACTCAAAGGCCGGGAATAAATCCCGCCCTCAGCCCAGTTACAGCGGGTCCTGATTGAGGAAGGGAAAGGGGAAAAACATCTTGGGATGAGTTTGGGAGAATTTTCAGGCTGAGCATTAACCATCCCCTGCCCAAAACTCTGCCAAGGCTTTTCCAGGGGTTGGAATGAGGGGTGTGGGATGCCCAGAGTGGACCCAAAGGGGTTTTTCCCATTAAAACCTGGAGTAGGTGGGGCCATGGAATATGGTCCTGCTGGAATATTCCAGACCCTCTCCTGGGGGCTGTTCAGAGGTGGAAATATTCCCTTAAATTCTCACCCCTGAGGAACTGAGGGATGATTCTGGGATGACATTCCCAGACGGATCTTCCTGAGCTTGCTCTGACATCAGAGGGGATACTTGCTGTTCTCTCCCCGGATAGGACTGGGCAGCTCCCAGAATTCCTATCAAATTCCCATCAAATTCCCATCAAATTCCCATCAAATTCCCACCAATGACACTTTGAAAGATCCTGAAAGTAACTGAGAAAATGTCAGTTAGAGAAAACTCTGAAAATCCAAGTTCTCATCCTTGTTCTGAGGAAATCCTGGGGATGAAACGTGGAAATATCAGGGTGAGGATGGAAAATCCTGGATCCCACAGAAGGAAAACTGCAGGGATGGTTTGGGGCTGTCCTCTGGTGAAAGTAGAGCAGGAAATCAACATCCTGAATAAAAGATGAGAGCAGGCAGGGAGCAGCCAGGTGAGCCAGGGGAGGAGCTGATCCCAGGAGTCATTCCAGCACTATTCCCTTCCCGCTGAGGGACATCTGAAATCCGGGATCATCCACGCGGTGCCGGCCCTCTGGACACCCTGAGGGCCGTGTTCTCCATGGAAATCGGCCCCGGAGCTCCCACAGGATGAGTTCCCACTGCAGGGGACAGGGAAAGGCAGCAGGAGGTGTTTGAGCTCGGGCGCAGTGACAAAGCAGAGCTGACAGCCTGGCTCCAGCCGCCTTCACGCTCCCTGAGCACACATCCCATGGGATTCCCCTCTGGATAGCGCCTGCCGCCGGCTCTGCAGGAGCCTGGGATCCAGGAGGGATCCTGGGGCCTGGAGGAGGCTGCTCCATCATCATCCTCATCTTCCTCACGCCTGGGACGCTCTGGACTTGCACCAACCGCTCCTTCTCAATCCTGAATTCCAGCCCAGCCAATTCCAGAGGTGAATTCCAGCTTCCAGAGCCAAAGGGTTTGGGACAGGTCTGGTGACTGGCTTGGAGGAGCTTCACGGAGATCTTCCCTTCCCAGGGATCTTCCCTGCCCAGGGATCTTCCCTTCCCAGGGATCTTCCCCTCATGGAGATCTTCCCCTCATGGAAATCTTCCCCTCATGGAAATCTTCCCCTCATGGAAATCTTCCCAGGGATCTTCCCCCTCATGGAAATCTTCCCTCCATGGAAATCTTCCCTTCCCAGGGATCTTCCCCTCATGGAAATCTTCCCCTCATGGAAATCTTCCCTTCATGGAAATCTTCCCCTCTGGAGAAGTTTGGAAGTGCTTGAGCCGCCTGTTGGACCCCAGGAGCACCCCCTGGTTCCAGCTGGATCCCATCCCCTCCCAGCACCTTTAAATGGGGCCGGAGCTCATTTTGGGAACGTGAGATGAGGTCTCTGTGTGGAAATATTCCCTCCTGCCAATCCTGGCATTAAACAATCCGTGGGATATTCCTCCCGCAGGACAGGAGGGATTTTCGCCAGGAATGTCACAGCTTTGCAGCTCAAGGTCCATAAATCGGGGACTCGATCCCTTTGAAACCCCCCCATGGATGGAATCCCCTGGGAATGGGCAGAATCCCTCACCAGGACAGGGAATTTGAGGGGCAGCAGGAGGAGGGATCAGGATTTCCCCCCGCTGCCCTGTCTGGAGCATCCTTGAGGATATCCAGGATATCCAGAGGGAATGGGCTGTGATTCCAATGGCTGAACCTGTTTGAAATGTGCTTTTTTTCCCCTTTATTCCCTCACCTGTGTCTCCCGCACACATCCCCGGCTCTGCCGGATATTTTTAGACGCCGGGAATTAACACCTTGATTTGCATTTTCCTGCGCTGGCCGCGGCTCAAAGCGATTTCAGGGTAATTGGATAATGACAGGCTGATTGTCATCAGCCCAGGCTGTGACAAATGCCACACCTGGGTCACAGGAGAGCCTGGCAGGGACCCGCAGCGGCCCCGGGGAGCAGCTGGAAAACGGGGAGAGAAAGAATTTGCGGCAGAGGGGGAATTTTTTAGGCAAAATCCTAAAATCCTGCTGGAACCAGGAGTTTTTGTGAGTTTTAGGCTTTGGGGCTGAGCTGTTTCTTTGGGAAACTGAGGCCCAGACAGGGATTTCTCTCCAATCCCCCTAATCCAATATTTTCCCACCTGACATGGGCTGAGGATGCAGCTGGGGATGGGAACGATTCCTCCTGCTGCTCCCCGAGCAAGGTTTCCTCTTGGCAGGGATGGTTTGGAGTTAAAGCCGAGCTCTTGTGCCCAGTTTGGGGCTGAATCCACATTCCTGTCCCCCAGGGAGCTCCCGCGGTTCTGGCCCAGCCCTGGGAGTGCAGAACAAGGCAAGAGCAGCCAAAATCTGTGAAAAAGCTTGAAAAACCACCTGGTTCTCAGGGATTTCCTTCCCGTGTGTCTTGGGATCACAGAATCCTTCAGTTTGGGAAAGATCAGGGAGAATTTGGGAAATAAATAGAGAGGAAAAGAACCTTGCTGGGGGCGGTCACAGCTTTTGGGGAGGATTCCAGTGCCGCCCACCGGTGAATTAACATACCCCTCTCTAAATTTAATTAGTTAAAGGGTCTTTGTCTGTGGTCATATTGGTTTTTAACAATTCATTAGAACACAAATCTCCATCCCAGAACCCAAATCTCCTTCCCCAGAACCCAAATCTCCCTCCCCAGAACCCAAATCTCCTTCCCCAGAACCCAAATCTCCCTCCCCAGGTACTCCCCCTTCCCTTTCTCCTCCAGCTTAAGGCGATAGATCTTTGGAGATGTAATCTGGGCATTATCTGCCTTTTTTGATAACGTTCAACAGGAATTTTAGCCTCATCTTTATCACCAAAATAAAGATAAATTAATTTCTCTGCTTTTCTTCCAGAGGCTGTTTGGATTTGCAGGCAGCAGAGCGTTTTTCTCTGTGTTTTTCCTGCTGGGGCAGAGGTTTTTTTGCCCCTGGTGTATTTTATTTGTTTCCCACAGCCACAGCTCCTCGGCATTCCCTGGCTTGTGTTCCATTGGGATATTACAGGGTGCACAGGAGATCCAGAATCTTGGAATTGTGGAATGGTTTGGCTTGGGAGGCTCCCTAAAGTTCGTTCAGTCCCACCCAGGGACACCTCCCACCATTCCAGGTGCTCCCAGCCCTGTCCAGCCTGGCCTTGGACACTTCCAGGGATCCAGGGGCAGCCACAGCTGCTGTGGGAATTCCATCCCAGCCCCTCAGAGCCAGGAATTCCTTCCCAGCATCCAACCCTGCTCTCGGCTCACAGCCTCCCTGTGACTCGGCCAGATCCAGGGAGAAATCCCATGGCAATGCCAGCAATCCCCATCCATGGTGGGAGCAGCGCTCACGTTTTCCTCTGGAATTCATTGCCAGGGAGGAAATGGGGTGGGAGCTTTATCAGGAGCAGCTGTTGCAGTTCCCCTTTCCCAGCCACTCCGTGGTGATGGGAGAGCGTTCCAGAAAAAACGAGGGAGGCAGGATCTGCTGGGAAGGTTTGGATTTGATCTAAGTGGGAATTCTGGGATGGGTTTTGTCTCTATTATAATTATCATGGTTTGGTTCCAGGCGGCAGCTCAGGCTCCCCGTTATTTTTAATTGGCTTTGTTCCTCGTTAGATCCAACACAGATTCGTCAGCCGGGCACGATTCCTCACGGAATGCAAATCCAGGCACCAAATGTCCAGGCTCCAGCAGTCCTGGGTAAACACAGAGCGTTTCTATAGCGGGAAATATTTCGGTAGGGAATTCTCTGTCCTCTGGGATGAGGGACACGGGGCGAGCTGTCCTGTCCCCGGCACCGGGATGGATTCAGCCCCAGGAAAAACAGGAAATAGGTGGGAATGGGAGGGACACAATTCCCAAAGGTGCATTCCCGCTGCCAATTGTCCTGCAGCAGGTAAATAAGAGGGAGTTTTGGCTCAGCTATGAATAACCTCGTATTATTTGGCTCAGGAAATGCTGGAATTCCTGGAGCATGAATTCTGCTCTTTGCCTCCAGTCCTGAACAATGCCTGAAAATCCTCGGAGCGTCCCCAGATATCCATCGCTCCCACCGGGCCTCCAGAGCAGGACAAGGAGTTGATTCCGGCCATTCCCGCTGGGATTTCAGCATTCTTTGTCCTAAAGGGCTTCCTGTCCTTGGAAAGCAAGGGAAAGGAGCCAGGAGCTAAAAAAGGTGGGAAGAAACACGTGAGGACGCTCGGGTGAGGAGGATTTGTGGAGCCACGGAGAGGGAGGGTGGGAGAAATGGGAATGGGGTGGGGAGGGGTTGTTTATGTCCAGGAGTGCAGAGGATTCTGAAATTGGACCTGGATTTTCCAGGGAGGCGAGAGGGCACTCGCAGTGTCCATGGAGAGGGATAAACCTCGGGAGCAGCAGTGGGAGAATGGGATAAATCCTTTCCATCTGGGGGATCCAGAAAAGCTCAGGGAGGATCTGGGACCCACTGAGGACCCTTCCCCAGCTGTGTGTCCCCAGCGTGGTCACCTGGCCACTCCGGTGTGGCTGCTCCCTAAAATCCCTAAAATCCCTGAAAAAATCCCTAAAATCTCTGAAACCCCTAAAACCACCACGGGCTTGGTGCCGTTCGTTTTCCAGGTGCAATCCCAATCTTGATGGGGTTTTTTTGGGTCCTTTGCTCACATCACAGAGATTTATGGAAGCTGATTCACAGGGTGCAAAAAGATTCCGAATAAACTACATTTGGGGCTGTCCTGGTAAATCCTGGGGTCTGCAACAGCGGGAATGGAAAATTCCTGTAAGAGCCGTTGGGGAGGGGGAAATAAAACGGGGATTGGGATATAATCAGAGTCTGTTCCCAGCCTTCAGCCCAAATTCCAACACCTCGGGCAGGCGCTGGCTCATTTCTGCTGTGCCAAACACGGGAGCACGGCACAGTGGGGTCATTATTGGGGCTGGGATGGGCTCAGTTCCCAATTCCCGCCTGGAATGCTGAGCCACTGCTGCAGGGAGCATCAGGGGCTGAGGGGAACGGCCCCGCACTGGGAATGGGGTGAAAAGGGAGGGATTTGGGGCTCTGGGGCTGTGGCCATCCCAGGAGGATTCCTGAGCTGCTCCCAGGAGGATGGGATCTGTCCCTGCTGCTGGAATATCCAGCTGCTGAATTCCTTGGGGGGTGGAGCAGAGGTTTCTGAGGGACACTGGTGGCGTGTGGGGATGGGGACATTGCTGGGATGTGGGGTGACAACAGCTCAGCCAGAATCCTGGAATGGTTTGGGTGGGAAGGGATCCTAAATCCCACCCAGGGCCACCCCAGCCATGGCAGGGTCACCTCCCACTGTCCCCAGGGTCACCCCCACTGTCCCCAGGGACACCCCCACTGTCCCCAGGGTCACCCCCACTGTCCCAGGCTGCTCCAGCCCCAATGTCCAGCCTGGCCTTGGGCACTGCCAGGGATCCAGGGACAGCCACAGCTGCTCTGGCAATTCCAGCCCAGCCCCTCCCCACCCTCCCAGGGAACAATTCCTGCCCAAGATCCCACCCAAATCTCCCCTTTGCCAATCTCAAGCCATTCCCTGGGTCCTGTCCCTCCAGGCCTTGTCCCCAGTCCCTCTCCAGCTCTCCTGGAGCCCCTGCAGGCCCTGGAGGGGGCTCTGAGCTCTCCCTGGAGCCTCCTCCTCTCCAGGGGAACATTCCCAGGCTGTACTGGGATGGTCCAGAGCTGTACTGGGATCACCCAGGGCTGTACTGGGATCACCCAGGGCTGTACTGGGATCACCCAGGGCTGTACTGGGATCACCCAGGGCTGTACTGGGATCACCCAGGGCTGTACTGGGATCACTCAGAGCTGTACTGGGATCACCCAGGGCTGTACTGGGATCACTCAGGGCTGTACTGGGATCACCCAGGGCTGTACTGGGATTGCCCAGGGCTGTACTGGGATCACTCAGGGCTGTACTGGGATCACCCAGGGCTGTACTGGGATCACTCAGAGCTGTACTGGGATCACCCAGAGCTGTACTGGGATCACTCAGGGCTGTACTGGGATCACCCAGGGCTGTACTGGGATCACTCAGGGCTGTACTGGGATCACCCAGGGCTGTACTGGGATGCTCCAGGCTCCTCAGCAGCGCTGCAGTTGCCATGGGAACCGTTCATTACCCCCACCCTGCCGGGTCCAGAACCTTCTCTGTGCTTTCCCAGGGCACCACAGACCCTGGCACCAAGAACTCAGGCCAGGCCCTGGGCAGACAATGTTTAAATGACTTTATTTTTTATCTTTTCCTCATTTTATAAATGGGCACAGCACAGAAATAATTAAAAAAAATAGACAGTACCATTACAGTGCTAGATCCATTGGCAAAGATTATTTTTAGAGTCTTTTTTTTTTTTTCCTTTTTTTTTTTTTGTCATTATTTTTAAAGTTTTGGCCATTGAGTAAGAACAAAAACAATTAACAAACATTTTCTTTTCCTTTCCTTTTCCAAACAGACACTATGAAGCCATTTCAGTACTAAACTCTAGGAGAGTTATGTACATACAAAAAAAAGTTCTGTTTAAGATATGTCTCCTATTAAAAATATTTACATGCATTTTTTTTCCCTCCCGGATTCATTGAAAGCTCCAACGTTTTGCAGCGTTCCAGGTCTTTGTTTTGTTCTCCTACTGGGATTGGAAATCAGCTCCAAAAAAAAGTGAAGTTGGAATTACTTCAATCTTCTGGAAAGGGAGATTTTATTTTTTTTTTAAATTTTATTTTTGGGATGTTTATCGATGGGTTTTTTTTTTTTGTCTTTTTTTAAAATTATTTTATTTTTAATTTATACAAGAAGGTTTGATGTTTATTTACAGGAGGAGCAGTGGGTGATGGTTTATCCTGGAGATGTGGTGGTGACAGAGAAGGGGGGGATTTTAAAAAGTTTTCCTATCAAACTGCAATGGATTCCTGTTTTTTGGGAGTCTGGTTTGATTGTCAGCCGGGCTGGGGTGAATTCCCTCAACAGAGGGAATTCCTGCAGGAAAAATCCCTGGCACCCTGGAGGTCTTGGGAGAAATGCTGGGATACGGGGAGTGGAAAACATCGGGAGATTTTCAGCCAGATATGGAAACAATGGGAAAAATAAAAATAAAAATAAAAATAAAAATAAAAATAAAAATAAAAATAAAAATAAAAATAAAAATAAAGTTTGGGTGCTGCAGGCTGAGGCTCCTCCACAGGGATGAGGGGCAGGAGGATGGGAATGCTCCGCTTTGGATCCATCCCAGGATCCCATCCCGGGATCTTCTCCGGCCCTGGCAGTGGCAAAAAGCTCCTGATCCCCACCCTGGCTCACCCCAATCCACCGGGATCGGGATCAGGATTGGGATCGGGATGGGGATCAGGATTGGGATTTGGATCGGGATTTGGATCGGGATTGGGATCGGGATTGGGATTTGGATTGGGATTGGGATCAGGATCGGGATCGGGATTGGGATCGGGATTGGGATTGGGATCAGGATTGGGATTTGGATCGGGATTGAGATCGGGATCGGGATCAGGATTGGGATCGGGATTGGGATCGGGATCAGGATCGGGATCGGGATTGGGATAGAAATTGGGATCGGGGCAGGGAGGAGCAGCAGGAATGTGAGAGGTTGGATCCCACATCCCTTGGGACAGGGAATGAGGGGGAATCCTGAATCCTTTGTGGGAATTGAGGCTGAATCCCACATTCCTTGGGACAGAGGATCCCGAATCCCGAGATGAGGCTGAATCCCACATCCCTTGGACAGGGAACGAGGCTGAATCCCACATTCCTTGGGACAGGACTGAGGGCTGCAGAGCCCAGCGCGTGGTGCTGGAGGACAAATCCTCCTCCCTTTCCTCTTTTCCCTCCTCCTTTTCCTCTTTTTTTCCTCCTCCTTTTCCTCTTTTTTTCCTCCTCCTTTTCCTCTTTTTCCTCCTCCTTTTCCTCAGGAGCAGAGCCCCCGGCCCCGTGCCCACCTGTACATCTCTACCTATTAATTACATTAATTACATACACTTATATACACACACGGACACCCAGCCCCATCCCTGCTCCCGGGGAGCTCCTTCCCACCAAACCTCTCCGGATTGAGATCCCAGAGCCTGCCAGAAAACCTCGGAGCCGGGGAAAAACCGTGACAAGGGTGGTGATGGGAGGAAAAGGGAATTAAAAACTCCATCCCTGTCCTCGGCTGGTGGGATCGTTCCTGTGGAAGCCTCGGAGCTGGTGACTGATGGCAGGGAGAGCTCGGAATTCTGGAGCTGGGGCAGAGGAATTCCCAGGCAGGGATTGTCAGGGAAATGGGGGAGGGAGTTTGAGGCAAACCAGCCCATCCTGGCGGTCACCCAGCCCGAGCCATCCCCTTCCCTGCGGCTGGATCCCCCCAGCACGGCTCATCCGAAACCAGGGACACCTTTGGAGCAAAGGGACAGCTCCACCCTACACAGGGACCTGGTGCTTTTTATGGAAATATCCAAGATCAGAGAGATTTTTGGAGCAAAGGGACAACTCCCAGCCCTGCAAAACCCACCCAGGGCTGGGTCCTGCCCTCCCCATCCATCCCCTGCCCTTCCCAGATTCCCCATTCCAGCCCTGGCTGGGGCTCTCGGCTCTTCCCTTCCCTTTGATCCTCTCCTCCTGCCTTCTCCTGCTGGATGTGGCCCACAAGTCCCTGGATATTCTCCTGCTGGATATTCTCCAGCTGCAGTTCCAGCAGGGAGAGCCGCAGGGCTGGCACAGCTGGCAGAGCAGCCCACACCACCCTACAACTCCAGAAACTCCTCAGATTTCCCAGCTGGAACAGCCGGGAGTGTCCCTGCGGCTCCAGCGCCCGGCACACGCAGGAACGCGAGGAAAAGAAACGGAAAAGCCGAGGAAAATCCCTGGGGGAGCACAGCTGGAAGGACCAGCACATCTGGGCACTGCTCCAGCTGCTCCTGGCTGGGATCACCACGAGGAATCGGAATTTGGGCAGAGGGGACAAAACCAGGCTGGGGGAAGGGAAGGGAAGGGAAGGGAAGGGAAGGGAAGGGAAGGGAAGGGAAGGGAAGGGAAGGGAAGGGAAGGGAAGGGAAGGGAAGGGAAGGGAAGGGAAGGGAAGGGAAGGGAAGGGAAGGGAAGGGAAGGGAAGGGAAGGGAAGGGAAGGGAAGGGAAGGGAAGGGAAGGGAAGGGAAGGGAAGGGAAGGGAAGGGAAGGGAAGGGAAGGGAAGGGAAGGGAAGGGAAGGGAAGGGAAGGGAAGGGAAGGGAAGGTGCCTCCTCTCACTCTGGAGTTCATTTTCCCAAAAATCTGCTCTGCAGCCAAATCAGCAGCCGGGGGATGGCTCCTCCTGTGCGGAGCTTCCTCCCCTCTTCCCACCGGGAATCCCTGGGGAGCCTCCTGCAGGAGGGAGCAGCTGCCTGCGCCAGGCACCAGCCCCAGGGTTCCATCCATCCCTGCGGCTCTGCTCATGGAGAAATGGCATTTTCCAGGAATTTTTGGAGAAATGGCATTTTCCAGGAATTTTTGGGGATACGGGCTTCCCCAAAAAAGCCTGCCCGTGTTCAGCTCCATCCCAGCTCCTCGGAGGGAGGCACAGGATCACATCCTCCAGCACAGGACTTCTCTTTTTCCCCTTCAAACTCCAACTCCAGCAGCCCCCGTGGAGCTGAGGTGACCCAAGAGGCTGTGACATCATTAACACCACAAAAAGTCGGCTCCAAACCCAAAGGTTTCTCCTGGAGCTCGCCTCCCTCTCCAGGGGGAGAGCAAAAGCGTGGAAGCAGGAGATAAAGGATGAATTATTTGATCACTTCTGATTAGCAGTTTAATTGCCTTCGCCTTTTTTTTTATTGTGTTTATCTCATGTTTTAATTTCTGCCCAAGTCCTGCCCAGGCTCCTCTCACCCTCCCACCTCCAGCTTTCCTCACTCCCGAAGCTGTGACGGATTTAAGTGCCGGGATTACAACCTAACACCAGCTGAGAGGGACGAGGTTAAGCTTGAATGAGTAAAAAAATTGTATTATGGAACTTCAGACTATTAAATAGAGGGAAAAAATGGAATGAAGAAGATTAGGGAGGCAGCTCTGAAAAGCAGCATTAAAAAGATTAAGCTGGGAGGGTTGGTTTTTTTTAAAGCAAGCTCCAAAGATTAAATCCAGGTTTTTCCAAAATACGGGGATTTTGGGTGGCCTTGGTGACCTTGGTTTGTGCCACTCTCCCTTGTGTGATCCCAACAGAGCTGAAATCCTCCAAATCATCAAATCCAGGAGTCCAAACTCCGTCTGGAGCAGCACAAAGTGGCTCTGGGTTGGCACCAGGCTCCTTCTGAGCGTGTTCCCTGCTTTGGAGCATCCTCATCCTCATCCTGATCCTGATCCTGATCCTGATCCTGATCCTGATCCTGATCCTCATCCTCATCCTCATCCTCATCCTGATCCTCATCCTCGTCCTTCCTCTGGGATGGACCTGGAATGGTCACTCCCAGCACCACCACCCCAAACATCCAACAGGGATTTCACCAAGCTCCAAGAACCTCAGCCACGAGGATTTTGAGGCTGACAGCTCAAAAATGAGGATTTAGTGCTGATCCACACGCAGGGCTCTGTTCCCTATCCAGAATAAAGCCAGGTCGTCATTTTGGGTTGTATCCCAGGGAAAAGCAGCCCAAAGCTCCCAAATTCCCAGCCCCAAATCCCACCCAGGCTTCCCAGTGCACTGAGAAATTCCAGGGATTTCATTTCCCTCCAGATCCATGGAAGGGCATATGGGAGTGGAGATATATATTTATATATATTTAAAATATTCCTAGGGCCTCAAATCCCTTCCAGAACGAAGCTCTTCTGTCCTGTAACCCCCACCATAAAACCCTAAATCCACCAAACCCCTCAGGAGCCCAAGTGTCCCTGGCTCTGTGCAGCTCAATTCACAAAGCAACCATTTTTTTTCCCCCCAAATTTTCCCATTTAAATTTCTCCAAGAGCAAATCCAAAGTCTCCGTGGGACCCCACCAAGATCACGACCATCATGACAACAAAGCTCCACAAGCAAACAGGGCTCCAGCTAATTAAGAGCCACCCCATTGAAACATCTTAATTAAAATATCTTAATTGAATCTGTGTGCAGAGATTGCTCTGGAAAAATCCAGCCTTTCCCAAAGGCACTGGAGGGTCTGGATCTGCGTCCTGGGCACCTGGGGAGTGCCAGGGTCAGGATCTCTCCATCCCTGTGGGTTGTGCTGGGATTTAAACACCAGAGAGGGAAAACCATCAGTGCTGGGGATTCAAACAGCAAAGGAAAACCGTCAGTCCTGGGTCTTCCCATTGATTTTGGGATGTTTCCAATTAACTCTGGGCTGGAGCCATGGTTCTGCCTCCTCTTCCTCACCTCTGGAGCTGGCAGGATCCCGAGGGGACGGGGATTGTCCCTGCTTGGATTTCTTTCCTTAGGCTGCATCCCACGCCTTGCAGAGCTCTGGAATCCCCGCTGGAAGAGCCAGGGAGAGGATTCAGCTTCTCCATTCCCATCTCCTCCCCAGGGAATGTCCCGCCAAGCCGGGCTTTAGTGGCCACAGTGAAAACCCAGCCCAAACCAAGTCCCCTTCCAGCCAAATCCCTCAGCCAGATGTGGATCCAGGAGATTCCAGGGCCAGGAGGCAGCCTGGGATGCCCCAATGCAGCTCCACGAGCTCTCCAGAGCGTTGATCCAAAGGGATCATTCCCAGTGTTTGTGTTTATTTCCTTTTTTTCCCGCTCCAGGAGCGAATCCCAGGGTGCCCAAGTATTCCAGCCCCGTGTGCTTTTCCCGAGGTTCCAGGAGCGTTGGAGAGTCGTGTTCTCTCTTCCAGCAGAAGGGGATTCCTGCAGAGCAACCAACCCCATTCCAAAAGAAAACCAAAAAATAAAGACAAGACAGAGGGAAGGAAATCTCCCTCCTTTATGGACGGGAAAAAAAAAAGGGAATAAATCCAAAGGAAGCTCCTTGTGCCCCAGGGCTGGCAGGAGGTGTCCGGATCCCAGAGTTTGTGGTGGTGGTGGTGGTGGGAAAAGTCCTGTTGAGCTCCAGGCGCTGTGGACAGCCCATCCTGTGCTCTCCAGGGCATTCCTGGAGAATTCCTGGAGAATTCCTGGAGAATTCCTGGCTGCCCTGGCATGGGCTCCTTGGCACGGGCTCCGTGTCCCGTCCCTCCCGCCAGCAGAAAGGCCAGCGGTGCTCGCTGCGACCTCGGCGCTGCTCCCCGGGCCAAGGACGCGTTTCCTCCTTCAGCCGCTGCGGGTTTTGCTTTGTGAATTCACAGTCTGATCCCAAAAAAAGTGAGAGGGGGGAAAAAGAGAGAGACTGGATGGAGGGGAGGAGGGGGAGGGTTTGGAGCGGGGAAGGGGGGAGGGAGGAAGCGTGAGGCACTCTGGGCTCTCCGTCTACGCATAGAACTCCTCCTGCTTGTCGGGCTTCTGGTAGGTGACGTTGGCCTGCTTGGGCTCCTCCAGGGTGTAGCTGCCCTCGTCCTTCTTCTTCATGCGGTAGATGAGCAGCATCACCAGGAAGGCGGCGAAAAGGGCGCCCACCACGC
The DNA here is from genome assembly GCF_030490865.1 of Poecile atricapillus. Taxonomy (NCBI): domain Eukaryota; kingdom Metazoa; phylum Chordata; class Aves; order Passeriformes; family Paridae; genus Poecile; species Poecile atricapillus. The sequence continues at coordinate 784,239 of NC_081272.1, forward strand.
CCCCCACGATCACCGCTGCAACAACGCACAGGGACACGGCCGTCAGTGCCACCCGCGACCATCAGTGCCACCCGCGACCATCAGTGCCACCCGCGGCCCTCAGTGCCACCCACGGCCATCAGTGCCACCCCTCTGGTCCTCAGTGCCACCCGCGGCCATCAGTGCCACCCGCGACCATCAGTGCCACCCGCGACTGTCAGTGCCACCCTTCTGGTCCTCAGCGTCACCTGAGGCCATCAGTGCCACCCCTCTGGTCCTCAGTGACACCTGAGGCCATCAGTGCCGCCCCTCTGGTCCTCAGTGCCACCCATGGCCATCAGTGCCACCCGCGACTGTCAGCGCCACCCCTCTGGTCCTCAGTGACACCTGAGGCCATCAGTGCCACCCTCAGCTCTCAGTGCCACCCGCAGCTGTCAGTGGCACCCCTCTGGTCCTCAGTGCCACCCGCAGCCCTCAGTGCCAACTGCGGCTGTCCGTGCCACCCCTCTGGTCCTCAGCGTCACCTGAGGCCATCAGAGCCACCCCTCTGGTCCTTAGTGCCACCCCTCTGGTCCTCAGTGCCACCCATGGCTGTCAGTGCCACCCCTCTGGTCCTCAGCGTCACCTGAGGCCATCAGTGCCCCCCCTCTGGTCCTCAGTGTCACCCGCAGCCATCAGTGCCACCCCTCTGGTCCTTAGTGCCACCCCTCTGGTCCTCAGTGCCACCTGTGGCCATCAGTGCCACCCCTCTGGTCCTCAGTGTCACCTGAGGCCATCAGTGCCACCCCTCTGGTCCTCAGTGTCACCCGCAGCCATCAGTGCCACCCCTCTGGTCCTCAGTGACACCTGAGGCCATCAGTGCCACCCCTCTGGTCCTCAGTGACACCTGTGGCCATCAGTGTCACCCCTCTGGTCCTCAGTGCCACCTGAGGCCATCAGTGCCACCCCTCTGGTCCTCAGTGCCACCTGAGGCCATCAGTGCCACCCCTCTGGTCCTTAGTGCCACCCATGGCCATCAGTGCCACCCCTCTGGTCCTCAGTGCCACCTGAGGCCATCAGTGCCACCCCTCTGGTCCTTAGTGCCACCCATGGCCATCAGTGCCACCTGTGGCCATCAGTGGCACCCCAGCCCCAGCCTGGCTTCCAGGACAAAGCATTTTTGGGGGATCATTTGGGATTTTCAGCCTGGTTTTGTGCTTTGGGAATTTGGGAGCAGCCTCGCAGCCGTGGCCGGCTCACCGCAGCACATCTATGGAATTCCAGGGAAAACAATCCCGTTTTTTTCCTGGAAATCCCTCTCAGCAAAACCAAATTGTGCACAACATTCCTGGCAGTGGAGACCCTGGGACACCCTACGGAGCGATTTCGGGAGGTGGGTGTGGGTTATCCCAACGCCCTTCCCAGGACAGTCCCCTCTCCTGGGACTCCCTGTGTCCCCAAACCCTTCCCCAGACACCGGCCCCGTGTCTCACCTATCAACACCTCCTTCCTCTCCAGAATGTTCTTCTGGGGCAGCTGAGCAGCCGAGTTGCCCGAGTCTATCGTGTTGTCCATCAGCCCCGTCTCCACATTCCTGCCGGGCCCCGGCCCCGCCGGCGGCGTCACCACGGCCATCACCTCGTTCCTGAGGTCGGGACGAGTCGTCTCCTCCTCCTCCCGGATCTCAAAGTCCCCACTGGGGCCGCTGCTGGCCGGCACCTCCAGCTCATTCTCAGGGACTGCTGTCACCTCCCCTGGCTCCATCTGGGGGAAAGGACAAGATGGAGCAGGGGACAAAGACCAAGGGGTGTCCACAGGGAGGACATCACCGACCAAAAACAGGGTGGGGGACATGGGGGTAACGTCGGGGTGTCCCTTCCCTGTGTCACTGAACTTGTACTGCAGTGACAGCGCAGCCCCAGAGCTCCATGATCACCAAATCATGGCTGAGGGGGAGCTGGGCCCGTGGACCTGCTCCCTGTAGGTTCTCCTAAAGAGACCCCACCCCAGATCCTCACCCTTACAGGGAAGAATTTCTCCCCAATATCCCACCCCAGATCCTCACCCCTACAGGGAAGGATTTCTCCCCAAAATCCCATCCCAGACCCTCCACCCTTACAGGGAAGGATTTCTGCCCAATATCCCACCCCAGATCCTCACCCTTACAGGGAAGGATTTCTCCCCAATACCCCACCCCAGATCCTCCTGTTGCTCTGTCCCCAGAGCGCAGGTTGGATGTCACCACTCGCAGGTGGCTCACTCCTAACAGGAGGTGACACAACATCCGTGCCACACCGGCACAGCAAGAGAAAGGATTGGATGCTGCTGGATGAGCTCCAGGGGACTTCCCTCCTCCTTTCCCCTCTTCCTGCTGCACGGGACGGGAGCAGGAGGATGGCTCCTTGTCCCCCAGGACCCAGAGCTGTCACCCTGCTGTCACCCTGCTGTCCCTGCCCAGTTCCCTTGGCAAGGAGGTGATCCCGATCTCCAGGGTAAAAATTGCCTGGGAATATGATCCATCCCATCCCTGATCCATCCACTGCCTACTGCACATCCCCTCGGCACCGAATCCCCCGGACCTTCCCCCTTGTCCCCCGGACCTTCCCCCCTGTCCCTCGGCGTGTCCGCGGAGCTGGAGCATCCCCGATCCAAACCTCGCCGGGATCCCTCCCTGCCGGGGCCGCCCCTCCCGCCTGCCCCGCTCACCACGCGGGATTCCTGGGATTCAGGGATGAGCCAGGAGCTGTGGGGAGGGGCTGGGACCCTCTCCATGTCCCGCTGCCCCGGGGCCAGCGCACGGCTCAGCGCTTCCCACGAGCCGCGTTTGTGACAGGGATTAATTGAAGGTCAGAGAGAGCCCCGAGCTCTCCGAGCACGAATTTGCAGGCGGAAAAGAGGGAGTAGTTTAGACAAATCACTCCACCTTTCAGTCAAAGCGGCTGCAAAGGGCCCCTGAGGGGCTCTGAATGCGAGATGGAGCTGAAATTCCTGCTCAGGACACCCGACGGGCTGGAAATGCACCATCAAGCCGTAATTGAGGAGAGCGCGGGGCTCCCGGCAGGGCTGGGAGCTGGGACATGACACCAAAGCCAGGAAAGTCGCTGTGTCCCCGTGGGATGCGGCACTGCTGCCCTCCTGCCTGGGGAAGCTGGGAGTGCTGGGGACACCGGGGTTGGTGGCACATCCTGGGTGTCCCCAGGAGCTTGGACCCCTGCCCGGGTGGAAATCCCCCTTTCACCTCCCCAGATGTTGCGCTCTGGAAGAGCCCAGCCTGCCTCGACCTCCCTCAGAGCAAGTGGCCAAGGATGGATGGCCACCAAAGGCCTCCTGTGGCCACCTCTTGGCTCCTCGGGTAGCCCAGGACCCCGAGCAGGTGAGAAGGGCTCCGGCCTCCTACCTGGGGGGCCTCGGTGGGCAGCAGCGTGGTGGCCACGGGCGGCAAGGCTGTGCTTTTCTCGGGGAGCTCTGCAGTCCTGGAGGTGCTGGGCTTTGGCAGGGCCCTGGGCTTGGCCGTGCTGCTGGGGACAAGGCGTGACGTGGCCACCTCTGTGGGGGTGCTGGTGTCAGGGACGGGCGTGGTGGGGGTCTCCAGCGTGGTGGCCCGCGTGGTGGCCGCCTTGGTGGCCAAGGGGGGCAGGAACCTCCGGGTGGTGGTGGGCTTGGCTGTGGCCACGGTGGTGCTGCTTGTGGTCGTGGTGGCCTCCGTGGTGGTGGTGGTGGTGGTGGTGGTGGTGGTGGCCCTGGTGGTGGTGGCCCTGGTGGTGGTGGCCGTGGTGGTGGTGGCCGTGGTGGTTGGGGGCTCGCTGGCCGTGGTGCTGGTGGTGGTGGCTTTCCAGCTGGGCACGGCCGGTGCTTCCGTGGTCCTGGGGATGAGGAAGGCGCTGGTTGCCTGCCCGGGGGTGGTGTCCTGGGGAGTGGGGGACGGCTCCAGGGGCGTTGCCACGGGCTGGGCGGCGGTGACAGGCAGCACGGCCGCCGTGGTGGGCAGCGTCACCAGTGTGTCCGTGGTCAGGCTCACGGCCGTGTCCAGCCCCAGCTCCGGCTCGAAATCTGAAACGGGGGGACGAGAGGGAGGAGTGAATCCGCTGCTGAGGCATTTCCCTGGCACCACCCCCAAAATCCCAGAGCACGGATGGTTCCAGGCTCAGCAGAAACCAAAGGCTGTTCCCTTGTGGTGGCCAACGCCCTCCTGGGGTCTTTGGAAGGGCCAGTCCTGCCCAGTAGGGCTGAACTGGGACATGGAGGCACTGGAGCCCAACTTCTGGACAGCTCCCGTTGCTTTTGTCTCAGAGGACAACTCCAGTGATGGATAAAGGGAAAATCACAAGAAGGGCTCTTCTCCAGCCCTCCAATCCCACAGCTGGTCAAGGACCTTCCCAAGAGACCCCCAATGATCCAGGAACCCTTCCCAGGATCTTCCCAATGATCCAGGAACCCTTCCCAGGAGCCCCCCAATCCCACAGCCAGCCAAGAACCTACCCAAGAGCCCCACAACCCCACAGCCAGTCAAGGACCTTCCCAGGATCTCCCCAACGATCCAGGAACCCTTTCCAGGAGCCCCCCAACCCCACGGCCAGCCAAGAACCTTCCCAGGATCTCCTCAATAACCTAGGAACCCTTCCCAGGAGCCCCCCAACCCCACAGCCAGTCAAGGACCTTCCCAGGAGCCCCACAATGATCCAAGAACTCTTCCCAGGAGCTCCCCAGGTACTCACACCCCGAGCCAGAGCCAGAGTAGATGTCGTCCAGCTCATCTTCTCCAAAGGGATCGTCGTCCCCGGAGCCCTCCAGGTCCACGGGCCTCTCGTAGTTCTCATTGCGCCAGCGCTGAGCCTGTGACCGGAGGGACCCGTGAGTGGCTCCAGCCCCACCAGGGGCTACCCCAGCCAGACCACGGCAGCAGCAGCACAAACAACCTGCAGCTGAACCACCCAGAATCGCGGGGTTTTCCCCCAGAGCAACTCAGTGAGCTCACATCAACATTTCCCGTGGACAAAAAGCCTTTTTATTTTGGGGAAAACCCAACAACTCCTTTTGGGAGCTGTAAGGAAAACGCTGGGTTTGGCTCTCCAGCTGGCTGCTGTTCAGGCTCGATGATTTCCCTGTGAGTCCTGGCTCCGGTGTGACAGCAACACCTCATCAGCTGCCACAGCTTGGGAAGCCTCGAGAGGAAACAACAGCAGACTTCAAATATTCCCCTGCTTCCCCGAGCTGCGAGAACGCGGGGAGCCCTCGCTAGCAGCGCTCTTAAACATCTTGTTTTGCAGATCAAAGTGTCTCCTGTTGGCGTTGTGAGGAAATGCTTTGACACCTCATTACAAGGCAAACAAGGCGGCTTTGATCTGCGAGATCGCATCAGATGTTTCAAGATGTAACAAGCCAGGTTCCAGCTTCAGTTTCAAATCAAGGCCTTGAAGGGTCCCTGTCGCCTCTCGGAGCATTTTACCTCCTGAAAACAGCTCCGGGTTTCTTTGTTTTCACTGCAGCTTGGAGCAGGAAAGGAGTTTTGAACAGTCAGGTGGAGAAATTTGTGACCTGACTCGAGTTTTGTCCCCACATCCCTTCTCCCATCAGGAGAGAGATTCCATCAGCTCGGGAGGGGCCGGGGGAATTGAGCTTTTAAGTGTCTGAGCTGTTTCTGGCTGGATCTGTTCCAGCTCTTCCCAGCAGCCACTGGATGTGTCCTGCTGGTCTCCAGCACCCCACGTGCTCCCCAGATCTCTGGGAATATTCAGCCTTTGCCCCCCAGCTGATGCCCCATCCTGGATTCCCAACACCCGCTCCCCAGCAGCTCACTGGAATTTGTGATCTGGCAGAGTAAATCCGCAGGGATTTGGGAATTGCGCAGCCCAAGAATTTGAGACGGGTCACCAAAAGTGATGGGAAGGCATGGAAAAATGCCAGGGAATGAGGGGATGCAGGAAGAAACTCTGGGAATCATTCTTCTGCCTTTGTTTTTACACCAAATGTATCAAGGCTCCCCAGGAAATGAGAACACCCCGGCGCTCCCCAGCCCATCCCGAGGGTGGGATTCTCCCTGCAAAGCCTCTCCCTGATGGGAGCCACATGGCCCCAATCCCTTTGTTCGTCCTGAAATTGGAACAAGATGAGGCCGTTCCAGACTCCTGGCTCCAGGCTTGGAGCAGGAAACGGGAATGGAAGCACCAGCTTGGAACAGCAGCTCCCATCCATCCAACACCTGTCTGTGCGTCCATCCCTCATCCATCCTTCATCATCCATCATCCATCCGTGATTCCATCCATCATCCATCCATCCATCCATCATCCATCATCCATCATCCATCATCCATCCGTGATTCCATCCATCCATCATCCATCCATCATCCATCATCCATCCGTGATTCCATCCATCATCCATCCATCATCCATCATCCATCCGTGATTCCATCCATCATCCATCCATCATCCATCATCCATCATCCATCATCCATCCATCATCCATCCATCATCCATCATCCATCCGTGATTCCATCCATCATCCATCCATCCATCATCCATCATCCATCTATCATCCATTCATCATCCATCCATCATCCATCATCCATCCATCATCCATCATCCATCCTTCATCATCCATCATCCATCCGTGATTCCATCCATCATCCATCCATCATCCATCCATCCATCCATCCATCCATCCATCCATCCATCATCCATCCATCCATCCATCCATCCATCCATCATCCATCCATCCATCCATCCATCCATCCATCATCCATCCATCCATCCATCCATCCATCCATCCATCATCCATCATCCATCCATCATCCATCCGTGATTCCATCTATCCATCCATCCCTCATCCATCCTTCATCATCCATCATCCATCCGTGATTCCATCCATCATCCATCCATCCATCCATCCATCCATCCATCCATCATCCATCCATCCATCCATCCATCCATCCATCCATCCATCCATCATCCATCCATCCATCATCCATCCATCCATCCATCCATCCATCATCCATCCATCCATCATCCATCATCCGTCATCCATCCATCCATCCATCCATCCATCCATCATCCATCCATCATCCATCATCCATCCATCATCCATCCATCCATCATCCATCCATCCATCATCCATCCATCCATCCATCCATCCATCCATCCATCCATCCATCCATCCATCCATCATCCATCCATCATCCATGGATTCCATCCATCCCAACCCTCAGCCAGGTCCAACACAAACCCAACAACCCCACAGGCAGGACCACACCTGGGGTGACCCCACCTGCAGCACAGCCCCAGCCAAGCTCCACAAAGACTTAAAGACTTGGGAACCATCTTGGGATGTTCCCGGTGCCCAGGGGGGTGTTTGGGATGTGGCTGTTCCCAGAGAAGCCCCCTCATCACACCATTCCCAAGGCGCTGACGTAACCCCCTCCGAGCTGCGGCCCCGATGATTTGAGGTCAGGCTCGTGCCATAAATCTTGGGAGCAGTTGGGTTTTATTTGGATTTAGCGCTGCTTGGATCGTGAATGCTCCATGAGCCCCTGGCTGTGCATGGCCCCCTCCCGGGAATGAGGGGTTGATCCCCTGGGAATGAGGGGTTGTTCCCATGGGAATGAGGGGCTGATCCCATGGGAATGAGGGGCTGATCCCATGGGAATGAGGGGCTGATGCCCCTGGAATGAGGGGCTGTTCCCCTGGGAATGAGGGGCTGATGCCCCTGGAATGAGGGGCTGTTCCCCTGGGAATGAGGGGCTGATCCCCCCTGGGAATGAGGGGCTGATCCCCCCAGGAATGAGGGGCTGATCCCCTGGGAATGAGGGGCTGATCCCCTGGGAATGAGGGGCTGTTCTCCCCTGGGAATGAGGGGCTGTTCCCCTGGGAATGAGGGGCTGCTCCTCTGGGAATGAGGGGCTGTTCCCCTGGGAATGAGGGGCTGATCCCCCCTGGGAATGAGGGGTTGTTCCCCTGGGAATAAGGGGCTGATCCCATGGGAATGAGGGGCTGTTCTCCCCGGGAATGAGGGGCTGATCCCCCCGGGAATGAGGGGCTGATCCCCCCGGGAATGAGGGGCTGATCCCCCCTGGGAATGAGGGGCTGCTCCCATGGGAATGAGGGGCTGTTCCCCTGGGAATGAGGGGCTGATCCCATGGGAATGAGGGGCTGATCCCCCCTGGGAATGAGGGGCTGCTCCTCTGGGAATGAGGGGCTGATCCCATGGGAATGAGGGGCTGATCCCCCTGGAATGAGGGGCTGATCCCATGGGAATGAGGGGCTGATCTCATGGGAATGAGGGGCTGATCCCCTGGGAATGAGGGGCTGTTCCCCTGGGAATGAGGGGCTGATCCCCCTGGAATGAGGGGCTGTTCTCCCCTGGGAATGAGGGGCTGCTCCTCTGGGAATGAGGGGCTGATCCCATGGGAATGAGGGGCTGCTCCTCTGGGAATGAGGGGCTGCTCCTCTGGGAATGAGGGGCTGATCCCATGGGAATGAGGGGCTGATCCCATGGGAATGAGGGGCTGATCTCATGGGAATGAGGGGCTGATCCCCTGGGAATGAGGGGCTGCTCCTCTGGGAATGAGGGGCTGATCCCATGGGAATTAGGGGCTGATCTCATGGGAATGAGGGGCTGATCCCCTGGGAATGAGGGGCTGTTCCCCTGGGAATGAGGGGCTGATCCCCCCAGGAATGAGGGGCTGTTCCCCTGGGAATGAGGGGCTGATCCCCTGGGAATGAGGGGCTGTTCCCCTGGGAATGAGGGGCTGATCCCCCTTGGAATGAGGGGCTGATCCCCCCTGGGAATGAGGGGCTGTTCCCATGGGAATGAGGGGCTGATCCCCCTGGAATGAGGGGCTGATGCCCCTGGAATGAGGGGCTGATCCCCCCTGGGAATGAGGGGCTGATCCCCCTGGAATGAGGGGCTGTTCTCCCCTGGGAATGAGAGGCTGATCCCCCCGGGAATGAGGGGCTGCTCCTCTGGGAATGAGGGGCTGATCCCCCGGGAATGAGGGGCTGTTCTCCCCTGGGAATGAGGGGCTGCTCCCCCAGGAATGAGGGGCTGATCCCCTGGGAATGAGGGGCTGCTCCCCCTGGCCTGGCTGGGATGGAGGGGAGGGGAGGGGAGGCAGAATTTGTCAGTCCAGGGAACCACAAATCACTCAGGACAGCAGCTCCCACCTCCCGACCTGGGGCTGCCTTCCCATCCGTCCCAGCCCCCCTTCCCAATCCATCCCAGCCCCCATTCCCAATCCATCCCAGCCCCCATTCCCAATCCATCCCAGCCCCCATTCCCAACCCATCCCAGCCCCCATTCCCAATCCATCCCAGCCCCCATTCCCAACCCATCCCAGCCCCCAAGCCAAGCCACAGCTCCCTGATTTTTCCCAAAAGAGAAACCTCATCCAGACTTTATCCCTGCCCCTGCCGGCTCCGTGTGGTCCGAGCACGGCTGGAGGGACCCCTGGATGGGCCGGAGCCGTCCCTGCGGCCCCACTGCCCCGGGAGGGCGGCAGGAACTGCCCAGCTGAGGCTCGGGGCTCCTTACCCAGCTCGGAGCTGCTGCGTGAGGGAAATGAAACCCCAGGATCACGGCGGAGCTGCGGGAGGCAGCGGGATGAGGCTGGGCTGGGGGGCTGCGTCACCTCTGGGTGAGGAGTGGGAAGGTTTCAGTGTGCCCAGGACTGTCCTGCAGCCAGAACTGCTCCTGTCACATCCCTGTGTCCCATGAGCCGGGCTGGGACCCGGCTCTGCAGTCACCAGACCCCAAACAATGCCCGTTCCCAGGGTCCCCAAAGGTCACGGCGCTGCTGCCATAAAAACAGGCCCTGGTGAAGAGCAGACTCCAGGGCAGGGCCACAAAGTCACATTTCACGGAATGCTCCCTCATTGTGCTCTCAGTGACCCCAAATGAGCGCCAGACACAAAGGGTTTGGAGCTCAGCGGTGACGTGACCACTGCCTCCAGCTCGGGGAAGAAACACAGCCCATCCCAGAGGATCCTTCACTGCCTGGAAAGAACGATCGGCAGGTGGTGATTCCCACCTGGACACTCCCTGCTCGCTCCAGTGCCTCCAGCTCGGCTGGGCTGGCAGGGAACGGCAGCCAAGGGGCTCCAGCAGCACAAATCCCACCCAAATCCTGCCCTGAGAGCCCTGGAAAGCCAGAGAGAGCTCAAATCTCAAAAATGCAGGGCCCAGGAGGGACCCTCCTGTCACCTTCAGGGCACAAAGATGGTCCTGCAGAACCATCTCCATCTCTGACACGTCCTGGAGGATGGGGAGCACCTGGGTTGGAGCTTCCTAAATTCCCTGTACATCCCTCCCTCTCCAGGCAGTGTTTCGTTATTTAGGGCATTTCCACCCTGTGGAATTTAAAACTCCCTAAATCCGCCCCAAAACAGAACCCGAAAGGCGCTGCTGTAGTAAAAGCTCTCAGTGCCGAGTGTTTCGCCTCGGGAGGGGGGAAACCTGGGGAATCAATCCATCTTCAAGCACCGGGAGAGGCCAGGGAACCTCCCTGGGATGCTCTCAGGCCCTGCTGCGCCGCTCGCCATCGCCACGGCAACGGTCGCCATGGCAACGCCTCCTCCATGGCGACGCATCCCGCTGGAGCCATGGGTGGTGTCCTCCAGCTCAAATCCAGGGATTTGCTCCTTCCCGCGGTGGAGAGGGGGTCAGTGGGGGGATGAGGAGGGGGACAGGGGGAGAGGAGGCACCTCCAGCTCCTGGGGGAGCTCTCCAGGCCGGGGGAGAATCCTGATTTAGCTCCAGGCATCCATCCATGGATTTCGAGGAGGGGGAAGCAGCAGCCCCAGCTCCAGCAGCCCTGACTGGGAGGGATCTGCTCCAGGTGGGATGTGACAGGGACATCCCAGCCGGTGGCTGTTCCCAGCCCTCCTGGCTGCAGCAGAACCTCGGGAGATTTTTCCTTGAGGGAATCAGGAAGGAGATCAGGATCTGGCTCTGGAATGTGGTGGTTCCCGAGGAGCCGGGACCCAGGTTTGGGTTGTGCCTGGAGCTCCCATCCCACAGATCCCCACCCCTTGGTGCCGTGTCCAGGTTCTCATCTCTGCATCCCAATCCTGCCCATCCAAAATGAACAAGAAGCCAAAATCACTGCACTTGTTTGGATTCCAGCCAGCTCTGGGAGGTCCAAATCCAGAGAAACTCTGGGAAGCCCAAATCCAGGGAAGTTCTGGGAGGTCCAAATCCAGAGAAACTCTGTGAAGCCCAAATCCAGAGAAGTTCTGGGAGGTCCAAATAAAGAGAAACTCTGGGAAGCCCAAATCCCATTCCAGCAGCTCTGAGTGCCACAGGGCACCAGGACAGGACGAGCTGGCAGGAGAGTGGCCCTGGCAGGACGGAACCAATGGATCAGCAGCATCCCGGGCTGTCTCCTCCCAGGGAAATGCTGGATCTGGGCACGTTGGAAAGCTTGGAATGACACAGCCAGGGGCAGGGATCCGTCAGGAGCTGGAAGATTTTCTTCTCCAGGAAAACATTTCTACACTGAGAATATATCACAGGGGAAATGTTGATTCTTTGAATATTTTCCATGGGATATTTTCAATTAATCACTCCTCAAAAGTCCTTTTCTGGTGTTTTATACCGAAACCTCAATAATTCATCCCAGCCAGTGATTTAGGGATACCATAAACAGCTGGAATAATACGAGCTTGCACAGAAAGCTGGAATGAAAACACAGGTTCTGACGCTTAAAAGACTCCACGATTCTTTTCCCGCTCCAAAACATCGCTGAATTTCCACTCCCCGATCCAAGGCTGAGAGTTAAAAATAAATCTTTTGGGAAGCTGCTCCGGGCAGGAACCTGGGAAAAGACCACCGTGGGATGGAGGAGCAGCAGAGCTGCTCAGGATGGAGATTCCCAAGGCAGAGCCCAGGAGGACGGGCTGGAATTTGGGATGCAGGATGCTGGGAAAGGGGTGTGGATGCTCATCCCAGTGGAGATCCCACTCCCAAGACGTGACACGAGCTCAGCCAGCACCCGCTCCTTGTTTTGTGTCCCCTCATTGTTCCTCCATTAATTAAACCCCCAATTAAGAGCTGCCCAAAGCCGAGCGCGTTTGGATTTAATTGGCCACTCATTTTCTGCAAGGAAAATAATCATTAACGTCGATGGAGGAGCCGCAATTATCCCAGATTTGTACAGATCCTCCAGTGCCAGCGACAGGAGCCAGGCACTTCCCAAAAATGGACATGGATGCTCCCGAGTTCCATCATCCCCCAGGGAATGCAACAAAACTCCGGCTCCAGGTGCTCTGGGTCACACTCAGCTCTTCAACTCCACCTCTTCCTCCTCCTCCTCCCCGGGACTGCCCATCTCCACTCATTTTTTATCCCAGTTTCTCCACAGATCAGTGCCAGACCCCAGCTGGATCCCAGGCTGGGATGGGCAGAGTTTGGGATGGAGCCCAGCTCTGTCCCTGCTCTGACCAGGCCTGAGGATTCCCAGCTCCAGATTTATTAATTCCCATGGGATTGCTCATTGCCATGGCAACACAGCCAAACCAGAAAACCCAGCCCTGCCCTCATGCTGCCCACAGCCCCCAGTGCACCCTCCATGGGCACTCCCGGTGGCTCCCACCCCCTGCTCCATCCATTCCTTCCCCTGCTCCATTCATTCCTGTTCCATCCATTCCTGCTCCATCCATTCCTGTTCCATCCATTCCTTCCCCTGCTCCATCCATTCCTGCTCCAGCCATTCCTGCTCCATCCATTCCTGTTCCATCCATTCCTGCCCCTGCTCCATCCATTCCTGTTCCATCCATCCCTTCCCCTGTTCCATCCATTCCTGCTCCATCCATTCCTTCCCCTGCTCCATCCATTCCTGCTCCAGCCATTACTGCCTCTGTTCCATCCATTCCTGCTCCATCCATTCCTGTTCCATTCATTCCTGCTCCAGCCATTCCTGCTCCATCCATTCCTGCCTCTGTTCCATCCATTCCTGTTCCATCCATTCCTGCCCCTGTTCCATCCATTCCTGTTCCATCCATTCCTGCCCCTGCTCCATCCATTCCTTCCCCTGCTCCATTCATTCCTGTTCCATCCATTCCTGTTCCATTCATTCCTGCTCCATCCATCCCTTCCCTTGTTCCATCCATTCCTGCTCCTGTTCCATCCATTCCTGTTCCATTCATTCCTGCCTCTATTCCATCCATTCCTACTCCATCCATTCCTGTCACTGTTCCATCCATTCCTGTTCCATCCATTCCTGTTCCATCCATTCCTGCTCCAGCCATTCCTTCCCTTGTTTCATCCATTCCTGTCACTGTTCCATCCATTCCTGTTCCATCTATTCCTGCTCCATCCATTCCTGCTCCATCCAATCCTTCCCCTGCTCCATCCATTCCTGCTCCATCCATTCCTGCTCCATCCATTCCTGTCCCTGCTCCATCCATTCCTGTTCCATCCATTCCTGCTCCATCCATTCCTGCCTCTGTTCCATCCATTCCTGCTCCATCCCTTCCTGCTCCATCCATTCCTGTTCCATTCATTCCTGCTCCATCCATCCCTTCCCCTGTTCCATCCATTCCTGTCCCTGCTCCATCCATTCCTGTTCCATTCATTCCTGCTCCATCCATTCCTGCTCCATCCATTCCCGTTCCATCCATTCCTTCCCCTGTTCCATCCATTCCTGTTCCATCCATTCCTGCCCTGCCCCATCCCCTCCTCCCTTCCCGGCTCCCCGAGCCGCCGTCCCAGCTGGAATTCCCCTCCTCCTCCTCATTCCGGAATTGTTTTAATTTGCTCTGCTCCATAATCCCATTGCAGCTTAACGTGCACAACTGTCCCGGGCTTTTCTCACCTTCCACCAGGGCTCATTCCCGAGCTCCCCCAGCTCCCCCGGCCCCGCTTCCCAACGAGCTCCAAACTGGGAATTTATATCCATGGATATTCCCGGAGCTCTTGGAGCAGGGATGGCGCTGCCGGTTAAATCCCGACGGCCCCGGGCTGCTGCTGGAATTTAGGGATTCCCACATTCCCTGTTTTCCAGCTCCTCCAGGAGCCGAGGGAATCCGCTCCTGCGCTCCCTACCTGACACGGACAAGAAAAACGGATTCTGATGGGATTATAATGGATTTTTTTGGGAATTCAGAGTTGAGAGGGAGCGGAGGAGCCCAGGGGGAGAAGGAAATCACCGCGAGCCTCAATTCTCCTGGAAAAGAGCTGCGAATGGTCCGGGAACGGGGAGCGGCTCCTCTCCCATCCCAGGGAACACTTCCTAAGGTGGAAACCCTCGTGCCATCCACACTTCCCTGTTTTCCCTGTCCCCAGACATTCCCGGGACTGGATATGCACCTGCTTCCTTTCCTTAATGCTTTTTTCCCCAATTCTCCCTTTATTTTTAATGTTTATTTTTTATTTCTCATCCCTTCAATTCCAGCTTCCAGAACCTCTCGGCTCTTCCCAGCAAAGAGAGAAGAAAAAATTCATTCCCAGCCCTCCTGAGCTGGAAGAAAACCCCAGAAATTTGCACCTGAAAGTCTCAGAAGCAGAAACAAAAGAAGCCCAAAATTCCAGAGCTTTTCAGCCACGCCTGAGGAGCTCCATGGGAAGTTTGGCACACCCAGAAAAATAAAATAAAAAATATTTTTCCCATAAGACAGAACCTGAGGAGGAGGAGCTGTGGGGAAGAACCTGCTGGGGAGCAGCTTCCTCCATCCTAATTAATCCCAAAATTATCCCTGAGAGGATTTTTCTGGCGATCTGAAGAAATCATTCCCATTTTCGGGATATTTCCGTGCTCCCCCTCTGCACAGGAAGGCAAAACCCAACATTTTGCTTTCCTGGGGATTTTTCTCCATCCCCGAGGAGCGGCTGATCCCTCGGGGTGGATCCCTGGGATTCCAGGCTCCCAAATCCAGCCCTGCTGGGATCCGGGAGGGGTTTGGTGACAGCTGGAGCACCCAAATCTCCCGGCAGATGGTTGGGCTGATTACAGAGCCCGGGTCACCCCAGGGCACCCCGGCGCTTCCAGAGGCTCCCGAGGGGCTGCAAATGTTCCCTCTCCAGCCTCGCACCGGGAATGAGCTTCTTTTCCCCATTTTCCACCATTTTTCCCAATTTTCCACCATTTTTCCCCATTTTCCACCATTTTTTCCCCATTTTTCACCACTTTTTGCCCATTTTCCACCACTTTTCCATTGTTTTCCTCCTGTTTCCACTATTTTTTTCCCCTTTCCCACCACTTTTTCTTTTTTCCACCATTTTTCCTCATTTCCCACCACTTTTTTCCCATTTTCCACCACTTTTCCATCATTTTCCCCCCGTTTCCACCATTCTTTTCCCCTTTCCCACCATTTTTTCCTATTTTCCACCATTTTTTCCCATTTCCCATTACTTTGTGACCCTCCTCACCATTTCCCCCTTGTCCCTTTCCACTTTTTTGCCTCCTTTTCACCGTTTTTGCCCATTTTCCACCACTTTTACATCATTTTCCTCCCGTTTCCACCATTTTTTGCCCCTTTCCCACCATTTTCCCCCATTTTCCACCATTTTTTCCCATTTTCCACCATTTTTTCCCATTTCCCATTACTTTTTGACCCTCCCCACCATTTCCCCCCCGTCCCTTTCCACATTTTTGCCTCCTTTTCACCGTTTTTTGCCCATTTTCCACCATTTTTGCCAACGGGATCCCATTTTTTCCCTCCCAACAGCCGAGGAAACACCAATAGCCAGGAGTTCCATGGAAAAATCCTTTCTCCAGGCTCAGTTTTTCCCTCCAAGCCCAGCAGCAGGGAAAAGGGAAGGAAATCTCTGGTTTGGTGCCTCGGACAGTGGTGCCCTTGTTCTCCGAGGAGAAACCCAATCCCGCTCCCTCCCTCTGGAATTCCCGGGTTCTCCGTGTTCCAGCAGCACAAAATTCCTGTAATCCCCATTTTCCAGCTGCAAAATCCACCCTCCAAAGGTGCTCGGGGGTTTCCTCAGAGTTGAAATTAAGGGGAAAAATGGAATTTCCTCTTTGTGCACAAAGAGCCCCAAAGCAGGAATTGTCTGCCCTGAGCTGGAATTGTTCGGCTGGAAATGGAATCAATCCTCCTTTGGAGGCCCCACCTCACCTTCGGCACAAAAACCGGGGGGGAAAATGAAAATAAAAAGATTTTAAAACGAACAAACCAAAAGTAAGAAACAAATGAATAAAAAATAATCTCAAAAAAAAAAAAAAGAGCAAAAATCTCCCACAAAGCAAAAAAAAAATCCCACAAAAAAACCCCCAAAACAACAACAAAAAAACCACAAAAACCCCAAAAACCCCTCACAAAAAACCCCAAAACAAAACCACCAAAAATCCCCCAAAACCAAAATCAACAAAAAATAACCTAAAAAAATTTAAAAAAAAAACCCCAAAACCATCAAAAATAACCCACAAAAAGACCCTAAAAAACCCAAAACCCAGCTACATTTTCATCCATATTTTTCCATCATTTTCCTTTTATTTGCCTTAAATTTCATTCAGGAGAAGTGAGAATCTCTTGCCCATTTTCCACGATTTTTCCCCACTTTTCCACCACTTCTCCTCTCCTTTTCCCAGAGGTTTTCCCACACTTTTCCCTTCTTTTCCACCACTTTTTCCCCCACTTTTCCACCATTTTTCCACCATTTTTTCCCCCTCTTCCACCACTTTTTCCCCCACTTTTCCACCATTTTTTTCCCCTTTTCCCCCATTTTTCCACCATTTTCCCACCACTTTTTCCCCCTCTTCCACCACTTTTTCCCCCCTTTCCCAGCATTTTTTGCCCCATTTTTGTGTTATTTCCCGAGGGATCCCGAGGGTTTCCAGCCAAAAGGAAAAGTCTGGGATCAGCTCCAGTTTCTGATCCTGGGCTCCCAATGCCGGGAATGAGGGAAGGAAAATCCCACTCCAGGGGTCTGGATGGGGAATGGGGGATCTGGGGGATTTTGGGATCAGCTGGGAAGCGTTTCCAGGGGATCTGGGGGATTCTGGGATCCACTGGGAAGCGTTTCCAGGGAATCTGGGGGATTTTGGGATCTGGGGGATTTTGGGATCCGCTGGGAAGCGTTTCCAGGGAATCTGGGGGATTTTGGGATCTGGGGGATTCTGGGATCTGCTGGGAAGCGTTTCCAGGGGATCTGGGGGATTTTGGGATCAGCTGGGAAGCGTTTCCAGGGGATCTGGGGGATTTTGGGATCTGGGGGATTTCGGGATCTGGGGGATTCTGGGATCTGCTGGGAAGCGTTTCCAGGGGATCTGGGGGATTCTGGGATCCACTGGGAAGCGTTTCCAGGGAATCTGGGGGATTCTGGGATCTGCTGGGAAGCGTTTCCAGGGGATCTGGGGGATTTTGGGATCAGCTGGGAAGCGTTTCCAGGGGATCTGGGGGATTTTGGGATCTGGGGGATTCTGGGATCTGCTGGGAAGCGTTTCCAGGTTTTCTGTGAGTGTCAGGGGATGGTGGTGGCGCTGAGTTATCAAATATTTATCAAATTTTTATGGAGCTCTCTGAGTTTGCTGCTGCCGGGGGTTTAAAAAAACCAAGCAGGTGGAAAATGACCTGCCAAAAAATCCCCAAAAAATCCCAAACAAACCAAACATAAAAAACCCCCAAATCCCAAACAAACAGAACAAAAAAAACCCCCAAAATCCTAAAAAAACAAAACAAAAAAACCCTCCAAACAATCCCAAACAAACAAAACAAACTCCAAAAAATCCCAAATAAAGAAAACAAAAAACTCCAAAAAATCCTAAATAAAGAAAACAAAAAAACTCCAAAAAATCCCAAATAAAGAAAACAAAAAACCCCAAAAAATCCCAAATAAACCAAACAAGAAATAGCCCAAAACCCACCCAAAACAGAGAAGTAATTTAACAAAACCCAGACAAAACGAAACAAAAAAAAAAACCTCATCAAAAGCCAAAAAAGCTGAATTTCTGGGATGGACACGGGATGGGGTCCAAGGCCTTGTCCCATCACATTTCTGTCACTCCTCGGTGAAATCCCGGGAATTTTCCCGCTGGAAATGGGGCAGCAGAGGGATTTGTGCCCCTTGGACCCCCCCAGGGGCGCAGGGCTGTGCCCCCAGCAGGGCAGGGAGGCTCTCAGGAGGGTCAGGATCCCAAATTTCCATGGATTCCCATGGAAAGGAGCTCCAGGGGGGCTGATGCTCATTCCCCAGGGATGGAGAAATCCCGGGAATGGCTCCAGGGCACGGAACCGAGCCTGGGGCAGGATCTGGGACAGCCCTGGGAGCATCCCTGACATCCAGGGGGGAAACCAGTCCAAAGAGCAGCTGGGCAGCGTTTTCCAGGAGCCTGGAATAATCCGGGAGAGGATCCAGCTGTCCTGGCCTCCACCTCCCGCAGCCTCTCCTGGAGGAGTGAGAAAATCCCAAATTTGGGGTGTTGGGGCCGTGACTGAGCCCTGCCAAGCACCACACAAGAGGCTCCCAGGAAAACACATCCAAAAAAAAAAAAAAAAACGGGAAAAAAATCACCAGAGAAAGAGGAAAAAAGGAAAAAAAAGCTTTCAGCTCATCAGCTGGGTTTATTTCTTTTCATTTTTTTTTTTGGTTTTCAGACCTAAAATTGATTAAAATAAACCCGAGGATCTGACTGAGCTGTTTCTATTTAGGACCTGAATAAGGACTGGTGAGCCCAAAATCCTGATCTGCTTTGGAGCTTTTTTTCCCCCCAACCATATCAGTTGCTCTAATAAAAGATCCGGCCTCTCCCTGGCAGCCTCCTCAAATCCTCCTGCTGCCACAATTCCGCCCGGAAAATCCAGCAGCAGCGCGGATTTGTGCTCAGCAGAGGAGCAGAGAGGTCCCAGCTGCTGCCTCCTTCGGAAAAGGAAATCGGGAAAAAGCAGAATTCACCTGGAGGAATCTCTCTTTGTTCCGGGCTGTTGGCAGGAGAGACGCAAAGTTTGGAGAATTCAGGATTTTTGGGAAGTTGGGGTTTTTAGTAAGGATGAGCTTGGCTGAAACGAATTAAAAATGAATAGAGGGGCCTTGTTTAAATGAAAGGTAGATGGATAATTGTGAAAATTAGGAATTAACAGTTATCCATCCCGGATTTGAATAACCAATTCCGTGTAAACATTGTGTGTGCTCAGCTGGGGATGAGAAATGTTACAACCCGCCAAAAAGCCAAAAAATCCCCAACAAACAAAAAAAACCCATCCCAAAACAGGAAAAAAAATAAATTAAAAACCAAAACAAGAATAAAGGAGAGGATGCTTCGCTGTCCCCGGGCTCTGTCACCCCCCCGAGCCCTTCCTCTCGCTCCGGGGATGCTCCAGCAACCCGAGCTCCCAAAATCCAGGGTTTTTTCCTGCAGCCCGGGCTGGCAGCGCTGCTCAGGCGGCAGCAGCGGGGTTTGGATCCCGCCAGGCTCATCCCGTGCTCCCGGGGCCGGTTCAGCGAGGGACAGGGCCGGGATTAGGGATGCGACAGGCGGGGATTACCCGGAGCCCTGCCCAGCTCCGCTCGGGGGGAGCGCGCAGGAAACACCGCGGGGTTTTAACACAACTCCATGTACCTGGCCAGGCTGGAATGATGAAATTCCCCCAGGGAGAGGCACGGGAAAACTCGGGGCTCTGCCTTCCCTGGGTTTTTTAGGGGGTGGTAAAAGCTGGGGAGGGGGAAAGGCTGGAATTCCCGGTGGGATGGGGAGGGAGATCCGCTGGAAGGGCTGAGCAATCCCTGGCTGAGCAGCGGGATAGAAAATCCTGCTTTTCCCAGGAATTCCCAACCCTCGGCGCCATCCCCTTGTCACCCGGGGGGAAACTGAGTCACGGAGCCAATCGCGGCGGGGCCGAGGATTCCCCAGTTTCCCCAGGAACCACCTCTGGAACGAGCGGGAATCTCCTCTGCTCTTCCCTACAAACATCAGCGACCCCAAAAACCCCCAAAACCTCCCCGATGCGCTCACCCCAGCTCCGTCCCAAACTGCACAAACCCACCGAGCCGTGGATAAATTCCCTGTTTTTAGCAGCCCCGGGACTCGCGGCATTCCCGGATTTCGGGGGAACCCCCAGGGCACGGCGCTGCCCCTTTCTGGGGTGGAGCAGACGCTGTGCCCTGCGCCCACCTCAAACTACCCAAAATAAAACCCAAAATAAAACCCGAAATTAAGTGGTTTTTTTGGTCCCCTACTCTCACCTGCAATTATCCCAAATAAAGGGTTTTACACAGCGGGCCGCGCCCAAAATGTGGATTTGGGCTGGCAGCGCAGCCCTGGAGTGGGAACGCTGGAAAAGCGCTGCAGGTCCTGCTCGCCCCGGCCCCAAAACCCTGCCAGGACCTGGCTGCAGAAACGGGAACAGCCCCGCTGCCCCCACATCCCAGCCGGGTGCTGCTCCCACATCCATGGGGCAGCGTCCTGAAACCCTCCGGGAAAACTCTCCGGGAAATCCTCCAGGAAAACCCTCCTGGAAAATCCTCCCGGAAAATCCTCCTGGGAAAACCTTCCAGGAAAATCGTCCGGGAAAATCCCCCAGGGAAACCTTCCAGGAAAATCCTCCCGGAAAACCTTCCGGGAAACCCTCCTGGAAAACCCTCTGGGAAAACCCTCCAGGAAAATCCTCCCGGAAAACCCTCCAGGAAAACCCTCTGGGAAAAGCCTTTCCCTGGATGCCAGGAGCGAGGTGGGGCAGGGACCTCAAGGCTTTACGCCGAGAGGGCAGAAATGTCCCCACCCCGCTCGGGTGCTCCTCCCGCTCCCAAAATCCATCTCCAGCAGCCCCGGGACAGCGGGAACGGCGCGGCGGGCACAGTGACACCGCTGTCACCCGGGTGCCACCCCTGTCCCCAGGGGGCCACCGCTGTCCCCAGGGGGCCACCGCTGTCCCCAGGGTGCCACCCCTGCCCCCAGGGTGCCACCGCTGTCACCCGGGACACCTGGGTCACCTGCCGGCCAGCCCCCATGGCCCAGTGCCCGCCCACAGGTGCCAGCGGCTCCAGCTGTCCCTCTGTCCTTCATATTCCCCTGTCCCTCTGTCCCTCCTCTCCCCCTGTCCCTCTGTCCTTTCTGTCCTCCTGTCCTTTCTGTCCCTCTGTCCTTTATATTCCCCTGTCCCCCTGTCCCTCTGTCCCTCTATTCCTCCTCTCCCCCTGTCCCTCTGTCCCCTGTCCCTCCTGTCCCTCTGTCCCTCTGTCCCCTGTCCCTCTGTCCCCCCGCTTTATCCCCTAAGCCGATTGCTCTCGGCTCTGTCCCTCCGGTGCTGCCGGCCCAGGTGAGGCAGGAGCGGCTCCAGGGATTACCGGGAATTACGGTCCCGGCCGGGCGGTGCCAGCAGCAGCCCCAGAGCCTCTTCCAGGGGACCCCAACCTGGGGCAGGTCCCCCCCGCTCTCCTGGAACGGCTCCCAGTGCCAGAGGGCAGGGATGGCTGGGATCCTGGGATCAGGGAATTGTTCCCTGGGAGGGTGGGGAGGGGCTGGGCTGGAATTGCCAGAGCAGCTGTGGCTGTCCCTGGATCCCTGGCAGTGCCCAAGGCCAGGCTGGACATTGGGGCTGGAGCAGCCTGGGACAGTGGGGGTGACCCTGGGGACAGTGGGGGTGAACCTGGGGACAGTGGGGGTGACCCTGGGACAGTGGGGGTGACCCTGGGGACAGTGGGGGGTGACCCTGGGGACAGTGGGGGTGACCCTGGGGACAGTGGGGGTGACCCTGGGGACAGTGGGGGTGACCCTGGGACAGTGGGGGTGTCCCTGCCATGGCAGGGGTGGCCCTGGGTGAGGTTTAAATCTCCCAAGCCAAACCATTTCATGATTCCATCATTCCACAGCTCCACAAAAACGGGATTTTTGTCCCCCAGCCCTCGGACCTCGTTCCAGCCTCTCCCAACAATCCCCGAGAGCCGATCCCGGCCGCTCCTGCCCGCTCCGATCAGAGCCCCGAGCAGAACAATCAAAAGGCGAGGAAAAGAGCAATTCCCGTTTTTCAGAGCCAGCCAAGCGCAGCCCCGGCCCTCCCACCCCTCCCTGGCTCAGCCGATCCCGGCGCTGAGATTCCAGCAGGAATCCGTTTGATCCCACGGATCTCCTGCACAAAACCCGTCCCAGGAAGGCTTTGGGGTGGCTGGGGAGCCCCATCCCGGCTCCTCCGGCGCTGGGAGAGGGATCAGGGCGCTCCGGCTCACATTCCCGGCTCGATTTCCAGTGGAACGGGCAGGACAATGGCGCATTGTGCGGCGGGGAGAGGAAAATGATCTCATGGTGTTTGTGGAAGGAAAGGTTTCAGCTGGAAACGCCTCTGGGCCCGGGGAAAGCGGCCCCGGTGGAACCGGCACCGGGAACGCTCCTCCGGCCGCTTTTCCTGGAGCGTTCCCATGGGGAGCAGCCGGGGCTCGGCCCCCCGGGACCCCCGAGCTCCACGGGGGGATTTGGGGACACGGGGACACAGCGCGGGGAGCCCGAGACAGCCCCAAAGCTCCTCCGGGCACCGAGCAGGGGGTGTCACCCCCTCCCGCCCTGGGGACAGCAGCTCCGAGAGGGGCTGGACACACCGGGAACGGCTTTTCCCCCTAAGGAGACTCTGCAAAAACCGGGATCGCTCCCAAAGGAGCCCCCGTGGGAGCTGGGGTGGCTCTGGGGACGCAGGAGAGGAGCTGCGGGAGGAAAAAGCCTCGTAAGAAGCACAGGGAGCAATCGCGGGGTGTTCCCCGCTTTATCTGGATCATTAAACGCCGCTTCATTTGCGGGGATCGGCTTAATTGTGGTCATTAAGGGGGCGAGGGGAAGGCTGAGCCCCCAGGGATGGGCTGGGAAAGGAGAGGAGGGCTCCAGGGGCAGAGGAACCATCCTCCAGCCCTACAGATCATCCCCCTTATCCCCAAATCCTTCCTCCCCGAGAGCTCCCCTCCCTCCCAGCCGCTGCCTCAGTTTCCCCAGCCCCTCCCCGTGCTGCAGTTTTGGGGAACCCTGAACCTCAGGAGCGAAGGGATCGGCACAATTTGGGGGGAATTTCCAGCATGGAAAAGGGGGTCTGGAGCAGGCAGAGGGGCCAGGTCCTGTCAGGGCCCACAGAGCTGGGGTGAACAGGTTTGGGCGTGTTTGGTGCAAACCCCACCCATCCCACATGTGGGAATATTCCTCCCGAACTGCTCCGGGTGGATCAGCCTGGAGATCCCCCCTGGTTTCCCCTTTAGGGTTCTCCCTCCTCGGAGCTCCCACAAAGGCATCGGCCCAGCCCTGGATTCCCCTGGAAAAGCCTCGCAGGTGAAGCTGCCGAAGGGTTTTTCTGTCATTTGGGGTGTGCAGGGAGCATCCAGGCCACGCACCAGCGGGATTCTGGAATCACGGATGGTGGAAAATCCCTCTCAGCCCGCGGAGTCCAACCATTAACCCAGCCCTGGGTGGTCACCGCTCACCCCTGTCCCCAAGTGCCAAATTCCTTAAATATTTCCAGGGATGGGGGCTCCGCCATTCCCTGGGCGGCTGTGACAAATTTTTCCATGAGGAAATTTTTCCTGATATCCGACTTAACCTCCCCTGGCCCAGCCTGGGGCAGTTCCCTCTCCTCCTGTCCCTGTTCCCTGGAGCAGATCCCAAATTCCCCCGGCTGTCCCCTCCTGCCAGGGACTTGTGCAGAGCCAGAAATTCCCCCTGAACCTCCTTTGCTCCAGCCTGAGCCCCTTCCCAGCTCCCTCAGCAATTCTCCAGCCCCTTCCCAGCTCCCTCAGGGATTCTCCAGCCCCTTCCCAGCTCCCTCAGGAATTCCCCAGCCCCTTCCCAGCTCCCTCAGGAATTCTCCAGCCCCTTCCCAGCTCCCTCAGGGATTCTCCAGCCCCTTCCCAGCTCCCCACAAACACATTAAACCCCGGGAATGTGGGGATGATGTGTCCAGGCCGTGTTTAAGTGGCAGAGCTGTCACTGCCCCAAAACCCAGCCCTCACCCGTGTGTCCCTGCAGCGCTGCCAGTCCCGTTACTGGAGACCCCCCAGGATCTGTCCTGGTGCTGAGCCACTGCTAATGAACCCCTAATAACGATTAATCAGGAACACATCGGAGACTCTCACAGGCAGATCTGGATCAACACCGGCTCCCCCTCCCCACAGACAGGACCCAAAGCCGGGGGCAATCCCAAGGCGCCCTTTTCCCTCTGCTCCCGGTGTTTAATCGGGATTCTCCCATCCCGGGAGGTGCTGCTGGTGTTTGCCGGCTCCTGCGTGTCCAAGGGGAAGGAGTTCCTGCCCACCTTCCTCGGGGTTGCCATGGAAATGCAAAGCGGGGTTGATGAAGCTGCTGCCAAATCCAGGATTTCCAGCTGGAGTCCAGCCTGGAGGGGATGGGATCAATCCAGGGCTGGCTTTGGGGGGAAGCCTTGGGGGGAGACCCAGCCCCCGCATGGGATGGGCCGAGGAGAAGGATTTTTCCATGAGGAATTATCCCCTCCAGAGCGCTGGGAAGCCGAGCAGGATGGAGCCACCAGGAGAGGGGAGGGCAGGAGAGGCCGGGGAGCAGCTCCGGCCCGAAGCGTCCCCCGAGCACGGCGGGGCCGGAGCGGGGCCGAGCCCGCCAGGAGAGCCAGAAATAGCCCCGATTTCCATATGTAGGACGGGCCGGCCGCGCCAGCACAGCCACGACCTACTTTCCTCCGGGCCGGAGGGGCCCCGCGCTGCCCGCGGCTGCGGCTGCTCCCCGGGGCCGCCCCGGAGCCTCCCCCGCGCTCCCCGGAGCCTCCCCCGCGCTCCCCGGAGGATCCCCCGGGAATCCCTGACGGATCCCCCGGGAATCCCTGACGGATCCCCGCTGGAACCCTGATGGAACCGCGGTGGATCCCTGGCAGATCCCTGCTGGAACCGCGGTGGATCCCTGGCAGATCCCTGCTGGAACCGCGGTGGATCCCTGGCAGATCCCTGCTGGAACTGGGGTGGATCCCTGACAGATCCCTGCTGGAACCGCGGTGGATCCCTGACAGATCCCTGCTGGAACCGCGGTGGATCCCTGACAGATCCCTGCTGGAACCGCAGCAGATCCCCGGCAGATCCTCAGTGAATCCCTGACAGATCCCCGGCAGATACCCGGTGGAACCACAGCGGATCCCTAACGGATCCCTGGTGGAACTGCAGTGGAACCCTGGTGGATCCCTGACAGATTCCTGGCAGATTCCCGGTGGATCCCTGCTGGAACCACTGCAGATCCCTGGCAGATCACTGGTGGATCCCCGGTGGATCCCTGACAGATCCCTGACAGATCACTGACGGATCCCTGGTGGATCCCCGGGTGGATCCCTGTCAGATCCCCGCTGTATCCCTGACAGATCCCCGGTGGATCCCCGGTGGAATGGCAATGGATCCCTGGTGAATCCCTGTCAGATCCCTGGTGAATCCCTGTCAGATCCCCGGTGAATCCCTGTCAGATCCCCAGCGGATCCCTGTCAGATCCCCAGTGAATCCCTGTCAGATCCCCAGCAGATCCCCGCTATCACATTCCTCAGCTCCGGCAGCTGCGCGGCTGCTCCCGCCGGGAAGGGCCGCTGTTCTCAGTGAATCCCTGGGATTCATCCTGTGCCATTCCAGAGCTGCTCCTCCACAGATCCCCGGTGGATCCCTGACAGATCCCCAGCGAATCCCTGGGATTCATCCCGCGCCGTTCCAGAGCTGCTCCTCCACAGATCCCCCCGCGTTCCCCGGCCGCTCCCTCCACGCTTCCCCTTCCATTCCAACCCTTCTGCCAGGCCGAGCAGAGCTCCCGGAGCTTTTCCCGGCGCCTCCAGGACGCTCCTGCCCCTCAGGGCCGCACAAACAGATCGGTTTCCGTGTGAACGCGGCTTTTCCCTTCAAGGGAAAAAATAATAAAAAATAAAATAAAAATAAGGTGATCCAAGCCTAATCCTGAGCCTCTCCACGGGCAGCGTCCTGGGAAGTCCTCGAGGGGAGAAACGCTGATATTTATCCCCAATCTGTTGTTTCCCTCAGTGAATATCCAGGCAGGGAGGAGGTTCCTGCTCTTTCCACAGCAGCGAGGATCCCCAGGGCGCTGCTGGAAATGTCCCTTCCTGACACGTTCGGTGTCACCTGTCCCGAGCTGCTCAACGCTCCTGCTGTAAATTAAAATTCACTCTTGGCGAGGGAAAATCCAACCCAGCTCCAGCAGCTCTGGGAGCAGGTGAGGAACAAATAAATTCTGAGGGAGTTTCGCTGCACCTGAGGCCTCTTTCCCCAGGCAGAGCCGTTTGGTT
The DNA here is from genome assembly GCF_030490865.1 of Poecile atricapillus. NCBI lineage: Eukaryota > Metazoa > Chordata > Aves > Passeriformes > Paridae > Poecile > Poecile atricapillus. The sequence continues at coordinate 810,338 of NC_081272.1, forward strand.
CAGTGCCAGGCGGCTGAAAACGCCTCAGGAAGTGACAAAAAGGAGCTGGGGAAATGTTGGGCCCGGCCAGGGAGGGCTGGGAGGGGAAGGAGGAGGAGGAACCTCGCTCTGCTGAGGTGGGAGGGTCAGGGCAGGGTATCCCCGGGGGGGGAACAGGGACCAGAATCCCAGAGGTGGGAATGTCAGGTGGAGCAGGATCCTTCCATGGGAATGTCGGGTGGAACAGGATCCTTCCATGGGAATGTCGGGTGGAGCAGGATCCTTCCATGGGAATGTCAGGTGGAGCAGGATCCTTCCATGGGAATGTCAGGTGGAGCAGGATCCTTCCATGGGAATGGGCACCGGGATCCTCCCATGGGAATGGGCACCGGGATCCTCCCATGGGAATGGGCACCAGGATCTTTCCACGGGAATGGGCACCAGGATCCTTCCATGGGAATGGACACTGGGATCTTTCCATGGGAATGGGCACCGGGATCTCCTCATGGGAATGGGCACCAGGATCTTTCCATGGGAACAGGCACCAGGATCCTTCCATGGGAATTTCTGATTTCCCAGTGGGAATATTTTCCCGTGGTTTCCATGGCTGGGGTGATCCCGTTGGGAAGGAGTGCTGTTCCCAAAGCCAAACCAGCCAGTTCCTGAGCCCCAAACACCAACTGACCCCTCATTTTCCAGTCCAGCCAGGTGCATTCCCACCAGCTGAGTTCTTCTTTTCCTTGGAAAACACTTCCCTACCCATCAGCAGGAGCAGGAAAATGTGTCCCTGCAGCTCCCTGCACCCTCCGGCTGCCTCTCCAGCCCTGCTCTCCCTCCCTGCATTTCCCCTCCGGAAATTTCCTTTCCTCTTTTCCACACCAGCTCTGGGCTGTGCCAGACAAGCCCCTGTTCCCAAAAACTTGGGGCAGGCAGAGCCCAAACCCACGCCCAGTCCTGGATCCTGATCCTCCTCCTCACTCCAGAGCTCGCTCTGCTCCTCATCCAGGTTCTAACCTTTGCCAAAGAGGAAAAAAAGAATGAAAAGTCACCAAAGCCCTGATTTTTATGCAGGAAGTGCAAAGCTTGAGCAGCGAGCGTGACCCCCGTGCCCTGCTGCCCGCTGGAGAAACTGCAGATTTTTCCTCTGGAAGATCCCGGCTCAAACAAAGCAGCAGCAAAACTCCCCTGATGGCCGGGATTTGGCTGTTTTCCTTCACCTCCCACCCCATCCTCACCCTGGAGGTCGGGAAGGACCATTCCCCCCGGGATAAATCCCTCGGAGGCGCTGGGGAAGTTGGGATTTGGTGTTTCCCTCATCAGGAGCCAGCAGAGCCGGGCGGGAAGCGCCGGCCCCGCTCCGAAAGGCCGGGAGAAGAAGGAACCCAAGGAATTTCTCGCTGCCCTTCGGGTTTAGGTCAGGGCTGAGCTCGGGATGTGCCCGGAGAGCCACGAGCTCGGGTTCAGAGCTTGGGGAGCCCAGCCCGGAGCTGTGACCCCGGCTGAGGACCGGAAGCACTGGGAAAACACTGGGATAATGTTGGGATAATGCTGGGATAACACTGGGATAACACTGGGAAAATGCTTGGGATAACACTGGGAAAACACTGGGGAAATGCTAGGATAACACTGGGATAACACTGGGATAACACTGGGATAATTCTGGGATAATGTTGGGATAACTCTGGGATAATGCTGGAATAACGTTGGGATAACAGTGGGATAACAACACTGGGATAACAACATTGGGATAATTCTGGGATAACTCTGGGATAACGCTGGGATAACTCTGGGATAACTCTGAGATAACTCTGGGATAACTCTGGGATAACTCTGGGATAACGCTGGGATAATGTTGGGATAATGCTGGGAAAACGCTGGGATAACAAAGCTGGGATAACTCTGGGATAGCACTGGGAAAACTCTGGGAAAACGCTGGGAAAATGCTGGGATAACGCTGGGAAAACGCTGGGATAACTCTGGGATAACGCTGGGATAACGCTGGGAAAACGCAAGAGCCCCACTGAGTTGGGTTTTTTTTATTTTTCCCTCTTCCCTCACCGCTGCTGCTGCTGTTTTAACAGGGCCAGACATTTCCCTGACGATTCCCAAGGCCTATAAATGTTTGATGTCCCTTTCCCTTCCCCGCTCAGGCAGCAGCTTCTGCCGGGCTTTGTGGGAGGAAAGGCCGGGATGGGAGCAGCGGGACGGGGACAGCGGGCGCAGGGTGAGGATCCAGCCCCGGATCCCATGGAAAGGCTCCATCGCCCCCGGTCCTCTCCTCCCCCCGTTCCTCGAAGGAGATCCCGGTGCCCAGCCCCCGTGCAATATGGCTTTGTGCTGCAGGAACCTAAATATAGAGCCCGAGCCCTCCGGGGGCTGCGCTGCGCTCCGAGCTATTTATTTATAGCTGCGGGCAAACTCCGGCTGGGAGCAGCTGGAATTGTGCCGGGGAGGGATCCGGGCCTGCCCGCAGCAGCTCCGGCCTTTTGGGGTCAGCCCCGACCCCGCTTCTCCCTGACCGCGGGGGGATCTCACCCTCCCCGGGAAATCCGGCTGATGCCCGAAAAAACCTCCACAAAATGACATTATCCCGGTTTCTCCCGCTCGGTTTCCAGTGGGTGCACGGAGAGGTTCCCCAGGGACGCAACGGCTGCTCGCAGCAGCTGGGAAAGTTGCGAGGAGCCCAAATTTGCCTTAAAAAAAAAAAGCTGGGAATGGTGGATTTAAATGAACATCGTGTCCGGGAGGAAAAGGTCCCTGTGTGCCCCCAGACCTGCTGCCTCTGCGGGGAGAACTGCCCGGGGAGGGACACAGAGACAGCGATTTTCTGTTCCCTTCCAGCTTAACTCGCAAAAAATGAGGAATAAATAAGAATTTTTTTTTTTCTCTTTTAAATGCCCGCTTTGGCCCCAAACTCCCACTCCCTTGCCCCAAAACGCAGCCCTGCGTTGGATTTTTGACATTTGCTGCCCGAGCATCCCTCCCAACCCCCAAACCCCCCTTCCCTCGGCAGCTCCTGACACGGCTCCATTCCCCTCCTCCTCCTCCAGAAAACCGCATTTTTTGGCAAACAAACTGTTTTGCCAACAAGTTGTGCTCCGTGCTGCCTGCGAGATGAGGCTTTTCCCGGCTTTTCCCACATTTCCCAGTTTTCCCTGGCTCCTCCTCCCCACTCCAGGTCCCACTCTGGGGCTGCAGGTTCCTGCCCAGGCTCCCCCACCTTGAGTTTCCCCTTTTTTTTCCCCTAAAACAATTCCCGTTTCTCCCCAGCTGGGGCAGGAGCAGCAGCCCTGAGGTTGCTGCTGTTATTTTTATCTGGAAAGAAAGAGTTTGAGCCGTGGCCAAGCTGTGCCGAGGGAGGGAGAGGCTCTGGTGGCGGCCACGGAGATGAAAACACGGCGGGTCCCAGCCCATCCCAATCCCGGAGAGCTCTGGGATGCTGACATGGAAAAGGAGGTTTGGGTCCCCCCCAAATCGGAGCTGTCCCCTCCATGCAGAGCCACCCTTGGGTTCAATGCTGGCTCAACCGGCCCAGAATTTACTTTTCTTGAGTCAATTTTAACAAAAATCCTGGGAAGATCCAGCTCCAAACCGGTTCTAAGCTCTGTGGATTTCACCTTCCCACAGCCACGAGGAGCCGCGTCCATCCCATCCCTTCCTGGCCACAGAAGGCCCCAAAACAGAGTTTTTGGGGCACCCCAGGAGTCTCCTCTGCCTGGATCCAGCCATGTCCTTCCCTCCCTCCTGGAATTCCAGCAGTTCCCATCCTGGAGCTGCTCCGGAGGTCACCGAGACGCTCGGGAGCTCCGCGTGAGGAGCTCGGCTTAAATGTCAAATTAATTAATGGGGAGAGAGGGAGGAGTGGCCGCGAGAAGCTTCTGTTCCACCCGGGGAGCATCGCCAGCCCCTCCCGGAGGTGAATATTCCTCCGTCGGCATGGAGGGGTCAGGGAACGGCACAAAACGAGGGGGAAAAGCCGGGAATAGCACAAAAAGAGGGGGAAAAGCCGGGAATGGCACAAATCACGCGAAAGGCTCCGCTCCTCACTCCGCAGCCCAGCGGTGGCTCCGGGGCCAGGCAGGGAGCAGCGGCCGAGGTGACACCGAGCAGGGCCCCGGTTCCTTGTGCCCCCCAGGGGCTCGGGAGCATCCCCTGCTCGGAGGAAAAATCCTTCCCCAGCGGCCAAAGGAGCCCCAGGCTGGGTGGGGAGGATGAGGAGGGAAGGGAGATCCCGCAGGATCCGGGGATCTCTGGCCAAGGCTCCTCCGCGCTCCCAGGAGAGGCCCCGCAGCATCTGAAGGGGGTTTGTCCCTCCAGATCCCCCATCTGCTCCCGTCTCCCGAGCACCGGGAGCGCCGGGGCTGAGCCTCCGGGAACCGGGCAGGAGGAGAGGCTGCGACACCGGGAGGGACAGGGACAGGGACAGGGACAGGGACAGGTGACAGGGACAGGGGTGGATTTTGATGTATTTTTTGAAATACAAGCCAAAAGTTCCTCTCTTCTTCCCTGTTTTCTACTATTGTGATATTTAGGATAAAGTACCGACAATGTCAGTTTTGTTGTAATATCCAATTAATTATCGTTTTCCTCATTTAGGACAGGGACGGGGGTACCCGCGGTGTGTCACAGCCTCCGGGGGCTCGGGAAGGGAAGGGTTCCCGGCTGTCAGAGCCCGGCAGGGTTTGGTACCCGGCTCACGTCCCGGGACGGGCATTCCCCAGAGCCCGCTCCCGTCTCCCGGGGCTGCCGCGCGTCTCCCGAGGGAAAAGGAGCCCGGGGACACTCGGGGGACGAGGTGACAGCGGCCGGAGGAGCCGGCAGCCCTTGGGGACCCATTCCTTTATCTGCTGAGGTTTTTCCTCAGTTGCTCGGTGGAAGAGGAAGAAGCTGGGGTTGAGCACGGCTGGAATGGGAGGGCTGGGCTGTCCCCACAGAAGGGGCTGGGCTGAAGCTCGTGTGACCCCAACTCACAGCGGGGACTCCAATCCCCCCCTGCCAGCTCATCCCACCCAGCCCCAGAGCACCCCCGAACCTCAGGACAGACCCTTCCCCACGCCGGGCTGGGAACCGGGGAGCTGCCGAGAAAACCCTGGAAAACATCACGGGAATGAGGGTGACCTGTGACCCCCCAAGCCTGGAGGCACCTGGAGCTGCGGGGATCCTGAACCGCCCCAAATCCCTGCAGGGCAGGGGGGGCTTCACCCCAGAACTCTGCAGGGCCTGGAGGAACCTTTGTTTTCCTCATCATCCCTCTGGACTGAGCCGAGGGAGGACCTGGAGGGGTTGTGGGGAGCAGGGGATGCCCTTCCACAGGGAAACGCAATCCAGGAGTAAATCCGGAGCATCCCCCGATGTGCACAGGGAGCCAGGACGGGGCCGGGCCCGGAGCCACCCCAGCAATGCTCCGGGGACCCGGCAAAGGTTGGGGCCAATTAACGCTCTCGGTAATTAAGGTGATGAGCTGGTCCCTGAGATGGGCTCCGACAGCAGCCGGGGCCACAACAAAGCACCCTGAGCCCACCCTGGGGACCCCAGAGCCGGGGGTGCCCCCAGGGCCGGCTGCACCCATCCCTGCACAGCCCAGAGCCTGATTAAAGCTCAGCCGCTAATTACCGCCAGCACAGCCGCCTGTCCTGCCCCCTGTGCCCAGGTGTCCCCAGCAGCCCCGGGTGGCACCGAGCTGCCAGCCGGCCGCTCTGCTGCCCGGAGGAGGAGGAGGAGGAGGAGGAGGAGGAGGAGGAGGAGGAGGAGGAAGCAGCGCCTGCCCAGCCCGTGTGTGTGGTCTGGGGCTGGGGAGCAGCCAGCGCTCCCAGCAGCACAGACAGGAGCCTGTCCTGGAATCCCGGGTGTCCCACGGGGGCTGAGCCCTTCCCTGACCCGGGAACGGCTGAGGGGGGAGCCTGGGTCCTTCCTCTCCGCCTGCTCCAAAGGGATGAGGCAGGAGCAGGGATGAGCTCGTCAGACTTTGGGAAATCTCAGCCAAAGCCAAACCCGTGCACGGCACCGATGGAAAATTCCCTCTGCCAGGGAGGGGTCCCGGCAGCCCCGCTCCCCCAGCCCTCCCACGCCGGCACACAAAGGGTTACAGGGACTGATCCCACGGGGATCCATCCCAGCTTCCCCAAAGCCCGGCCGAGAGGGGTCACGGACAGCAGGAGATCAAAGGGAGGCCTCGAGTCCCGGGGAGGTGTCACAGCCAGCAACGCTCCAGCCCTGCCATGTCCCTGTCCCTGTCCCTGTCCCATCCCTGTCCCTGTCCCTGTCCCATCCCTGTCCCTGTCCCTGTCCCTGTCCCTGTCCCTGTCCCTGTCCCATCCCTGTCCCTGTCCCTGTCCCTGTCCCTGTCCCTGTCCCTGTCCCTGTCCCATCCCTGTCCCTGTCCCTGTCCCTGTCCCTGTCCCATCCCTGTCCCTGTCCCCGTCCCTGTCCCCGTCCCCGTCCCTCCGTGTCCCCCCGGGATGGGCACAGGGACACATCCCAGGAGTCACGGCCGCGGTGCCAGCGGGGCTGGAGTTGCCATCCCGGCTCCTCAGAGCAGCCAGGAGCGCTCCGGGCGCTGCTCCAGGGAAAGGCTCCCCGGCAGGGCCCAGGGTCCGGCACCGGGGGATCCCCAAATCCATCCCCATCCCCATCCCCTGGATGTGCCAGAGCTGTGGCAGGTCCCTGCTTCCCTCCCGGGGACCCCAGGGAGGAGCTGAGTCTGCCCAAGGAGGAGGAAGGATTGAAAAGCTCCAGGGAAGAGAGAGAGGGAGAGGAGAGGCCTTGATCCCATCCCGGTGGAGGCAGCAGCTCCTGCAGCCCTCGGGAGCATCCCACATCCCATCACCTCCCGCCCGGCGCTGAACAACCCCACAGCCTCTCCTGCCCGGCCTCAATCCGCTCAGGAAATGCCGACAACCTCAGCCAGAAACCAGCAACTCCAATTCCCCCAGAGGGGAAGGGGAAAACTCATCTGGGGAGTCTGAGCAGCCCCAGGGCGCTGGGGACACCGGCACAGCCACGCTCAGCCCTCTGCACCCGGGGATGGAGCAGAGACTCCCCTGGAGCCCTGGCACACGGAATATCGGCCTGAATAAACTGCCCGAGGAGGAGGAGGAGCAGCCTTCCTCCCCACCAGCCTCTCCCGTTGCTCCCGGAGGGAAAAGCATCCTCTGGCTCCTTCCCGAGAGCATCTCCCGAAAAGCAGCGCCAATGCCCCGAAAATGCAGCGCCCGGCCGGGGCAGGGCAGGGGGCTCCAGGGACCCCGAGGAACCTCTCCCGAGACCCCAGGATCCCGGGGAGCATCTCCTGGGACCCCAGCATCCCATGGAGCCTCTCCTGGGACCCCAGAATCCCGTGGAGCATCTCCCGGGACCCCGGGATCCCATGGAGCCCCTCCCGGGTGGAGCAGCAGTTTTGGAACTGCCGCCAGGGCTCCCAGCCCCTTCTGCAGCCACATGGAAAGGGAAAAGCGGGCGCTGCCGGCACAGCCCGGGCTGCATCTGCCGCCCCCCGCCCCAGCGGGGTCTGGGGATGCGGGAGGGGAGGGGGATCGGGGAGGGGAAGGATGGGGGGCAAGTTTCTGCTGCCCCCGAGCAGCAGCAGGGGGGGTTCCTCCCTCTCCGCCCCTCCGGGCGATTTTTAAGGCGTGTTTCCCTACGACCTTCAAACGGCAGCTGCCCGCAGCCCCCTCCCCACGGCCGCCACCCTGCCCGGCACCGCCCGGGGGGTCGCAGGGGAGGGGACAGCCCCGGGGGCCGCCCCTGCCGGGCTCGGGGGGGCTCTGCGGTGGCGGAGGGGCCGGCGCGGGGCAGGCTGCGGGTCCCGGAGCCCCCCGGGAGCTGCGCGGCCCCGCGGCGGTCCCGGAGCCCCCGCGAGCCGGGTCCGGTCCCCGGGGGCGCCGCCCCCCAGCCGGGAGCCGCTGCCGGAGCCCGCACGGTGCCGGTGCCCCCTCGGTACCCACCGGCCCCACGCCCCCGGCCCGCTGCGGGTGCCCCCCGCCCTCTGCCATCCACGCGAGGAACCGGGGCCGTGCACGGTGCCCCACAGAGCCCCGCGGTACCGATCCGGGCACGGTACCGATCCGGGCACGGTACCGATCCAGGCACGGTACCGATCCGGGCACGGTGCCCCAGACCCGGCCCCGCGGTACCGATCCAGGCGCGGTACCGGGGCCGGTCCCACCGCCCTGCCCACGGCAGCTCATCCTCGGGGCCGGTGTCCCCGCTGCCCCCTCCCGGTGCCCCCCGCCCCGCCCCGCTCCCCGCCGCCCCCTCCCGGTGCCGATGCCGCTCCCTGCCCTCTCCCCCCGCTCGGTGCCGGTGTCCCCGGGCCGAGCCCCCCTCGGTGTCCCCGGGCCGTGTCCCCCCGGTGTCCCCGCACTCACCAGCGCGGCGCGGGCGCTCAGCAGCAGCAGCAGCAGCAGCAGCGGGAGGCTCCGCAGCCCCCGGGGCGCCTCCCCGGGCATCTTCCTGCCGCAAGGACGCTGCCGGCGGCGGCGGGAGCGGCGGGAGGCGGCGGCGGGGGCGGGGAAGGGCCTTTGTTGCCGCCGCCCGCGGGAGGCGGGCGGTGGGTGCGGGCTCTGGGTGCGGGGCCGCCGCCGCCGCCCTCCCGGCCCCGCCACCCCCCGAGCCGGCAGCGCCCCGCCCCGGGCCGGGGACAGCGGGAGGGGACAGGGGAGGAGCCTGGGGGGGACACAGCGGGGCCGGGGTGGATCGGGGGGACCTCGGGGACGGAGGGAGGGGGCGCTGGGAGAACTGGGAGGACGCTGGGGAAGGTGGGGAGGAGCGTGGGGAACACGCGGGGGGATCTGGGACGGGTTGGGGGGCCCGGGGGTGGATGGGGGGAACACGGGGGGGAGGTCTGGGGGGGCTCTGGAGTGGATGGGGGGCGAGCTGGACACATGGGAGAGGTCTGGGGGACCTCGGGGGTGGTGAGGGGAGAACTGGGGGGCGCATGGGGGGATGTGGGGTAGAGCAGGGGGACCGTGGGTTAAAATGGGGGGGACCTGCGGCAGACTGGGGGGCGACCGGGGACAGAGGGGGAGAGATTTGGGGCACAGAGGGTCTGGGGGTGTCCCCAGGAGGGGGTCCCGGTGCCGGGGGTGTCCCCAGGAGGGGGTCCCGGTGCCGGGGGTGTCCCCAGGAGGGGTGATGGGTGTCCCCCCACAGAGGGTCCCCTCGCAGCCCGGCCCGGGAGCGTTGCTGGGGCTGCACCGCCCCGCCGTGGCCGCCGCCACCCCTGCAGGGACCGGGCCAGGCCCGCGGGTCCCCGCCGGTCCCCACCGAGGGATGGCACCCCAGGGTGGCCCCCGAAGGGTGGCGGGGGTTCGGGAGGGGCTGGGGGGGCGGAGGGCGCTGCCAAAGGGTCCCTGTCCCCGCTGCGGCAGCTCCTGGTGTCTCCGGGTGTCCCAGGGGATCCCGGGTGTCCCTGCAGATCCCGGGTGTCCCAGGGGATCCCGGGTGTCCCTGCAGATCCCGGGTGTCCCTGCAGATCCCGGGTGTCCCAGGGGATCCCGGGTGTCCCTGCAGATCCCGGGTGTCCCTGCAGATCCCGGTGTCCCAGGGGATCCCGGGTGTCCCAGGGGATCCCGGTGTCCCTCCCGGGCCGGGTCCCCTCCAGCACCCGCAGCCGATCCCGCTCCCGAAGAGCTCGGAACGATGCCCAGGGCAGAGCCCGGAGCTGCAGGAGCCTGGGGACGGACAGACACACAGACACACAGACACACAGACACACACACAGACACACAGACACAGACACACAGACACACAGACACAGACACACAGACACACAGACACACAGACACAGACAGACACACAGACACACAGACACAGACAGACACACAGACACACAGACACAGACACAGACACACAGACACACAGAACCTGGAGACAAACCCAGAGCCTGGGGACAGACAGACACAGCCTGGGGACACACAGACACACACACACAGAGCCCTGGGGACAGACACACACACACAACCTGGGGACAGACAGACACAGCCTGGGGACACACCCAGATACAGCCTGAGGACACACGCAGAACCTGGGGACAGACACACAGACACAGTCTGGGGACACAGACACACAGACCCACACAGGGCCTGGGGACAGACACAGACACATCCTGGGGACACACAGACACATCCTGGGGACACACAGACACAGCCTGGGGACACACAGACACATCCTGGGGACACACAGACACAGCCTGGACACGCTCCCCTTCCTCTCCAGCCCGAACTGAATGCTCAGCGCTGAATTAAACACTAAAAATCCGATTTCCACCTGTTGTTTTCACCATGTTTGAACCCAGACCTGCAGCTGGCTGAGCTGCACCAGCACCAAAGAGCTCTGAGACACCCAAAAATCAATCAAAGACCAAAAGATGAGTGCTCCAAACCCTGGGCACGAGGAGTGAACCCCAAATCTGCCGAGTTCAACAACCACAGGAGCGGGAAAAGATCGACAGGAGAAGGAAAAGATCCACAGGAGCGAGAAAAGATCAACAGGAGCGGAAAAAGATCAACAGGAGAAGGAAAAGATCAAGAGGAGCAATAAAAGATCCACAGGAGCAGGAAAAGATCGAGAGGAGCAATAAAAGATCCACAGGAGCAGGAAAAGATCAACAGGAGAAGGAAAAGATCAACAGGAGTGGGAGAAGATTGACAGGAGCAGGAAAAGATCGAGAGGAGCAATAAAAGATCCACAGGAATGGGAAAAGATCGAGAGGAGCAATAAAAGATCAACAGGAGCAGGAAAAGATCGAGAGGAGAAGGAAAAGTTCAACAGGAGAAGGAAAAGATCAACAGGAGTGGGAAAAGATCGAGAAGAGCAATAAAAGATCCACAGGAGCAGGAAAAGATCGACAGGAATGGGAAAAGATCGAGAAAAGCAGGAAAAGATCGAGAGGAGCAATAAAAGATCCACAGGAAACGGGAAAAGATCGAGAGGAGCAATAAAAGATCCACAGGAGCAGGAAAAGATCAACAGGAGCGGGAAAAGATCCACAGGAGAAGGAAAAGATCGCTCCCAGATCAAAGAAACGATTCCAGCAGAGCCAGAGCCAGATTCCAAAGTTCTGTATTTTTCAAAATAAAGATCACACGTTGTTTAGAGACAATCTACACAAGAGTTACAAAAAATAGTCGCCCAGGCAGAAGCATACACAGGTTTGTTAATTATACACATATGGTTACAAGTGTGCTTGCAAAAAAGTTCATTGGAAATATACACAAGGCTCTGTAAATGTACACCGTGTAGTGTTACAATTCTATATTCAAACGAGGAAAATTGACAGTATGTTACATTCACTTACAAGTAGACAAAATGCAAAATACAGTTCATCTTCTGTACAAAAAAGGGGGGAGGTGATTCACACTTTACAAGGTGAAAAGGGGCTCTGATTGTAAGGAAAACCGGGAGGGGGCTGTACTTTTGCACTTTTTGTTTCTTACTGTCACAAAAGAAGCAAAACATTACTTTGTAAGATTCAAAAAAACACTATTTGGAACTGAATCAGGTCTGTAGAACATTTAGAAAGGATCTCTACTGTCCAACTAGGTGACAAATAAAACCAAGCAGTTTATTTTTCTTCCTTTTTTTTTTTTTTTGTTTTGTTTTTAAACATTAACTAGGCTGTATAAAGAGAACATTTCCTTCAAAAGAAAAAATTTACTTCTGGTTGAAATTACAATTTACAATATACAACACTATATGCTACGACCATAAAAGGTGTGAATATACACTGAAATGCACAGGTTTTGCTAAATTCTTTTTTTTTTCCTGTTTTCTTACCAAAAAACGGGTTTTATGTCGATTCAAACTTCTCCACATTTACATTACAGAGGTTTACAAATGTACAATTGTACAGTCAGAAGTATGTTCCACTACTAGGGTACATTATAGATACAGATCAGACATCAAAACAAGAAAATACTACAAATTTTTATATATGTAAAGTCTACACCAAGTATACACTATATATTTATAGAAGCAAGACCAAAGCCAAGTTGGATTTTTTTTTGTTTTGTTTTTTCCTCATGCTAAATAATCAAATTGTGTCTCTCCAGGTGAACAGAGGAGTGGGCATAAAAAAATCCCAAAAATCCTCCTGTTTAAAATCATCTCTGGGTGTTTTCTGAAAATGCCAGCTAAGCTCCCTCCTCCAGCATGTCAGAGTCACAAATAAAATAGAAATAAAACCATTAAAAAGTCCCCAAACCGGAATTTTGGTGTCTCCGTTTAAAACCAGACTTTAGCAAGTTGAATTTTCCTCTTTTCAGTATTTCTTAGCAGTGGTGTCACTGAGCTAAAATCCCAACTTCTCGCTGACTTTTGGGCTAAAAGGAGGTTAAAAAAAAAAAAACCCTCAAAAAAAAAGTTATTTGCAAAAAATGATGAATTAAAAATGGGTTTTGTTTTGTTTTTCATTCCCTGTTTTGTTTGTTTGTTGTCTTCAAACCAACCACCCTGAAAGTCTCCACATTTGGAATATAGATACAACAGTGAACAAAAATGTGGCCTTCCATGTACATCTGAGACCTATGTACAAGAATTCTATACACCAGTAAAACAGCAGGGCAATTAGTTAATTAAAAAAAATAATTAGTACATGTTATGCATAATAAAATTAAAGAAATTTACAAAGGCTTCTCTTCTTTTTTTTTGTGTGTTTTTTTGTTTTTGTTTTCTGCTTTTCTTTGTTTGTTGTTTCTTTTTTTTTTTGTGGGTTTTGTTTGGTTGTGGTTTTGTTGTTTATTCTTTTAGCAACCGTGGCGGGTGGGGTGGGTGGACCCTGGGATGGATCCTGGGATGGATCCTGGGGTGGATTTTGGGATGGATTCTGGGATGGGCTCCAGGGATGGATTTTGGGATGGGCTCCAGGGGTGGATTCCTGGGATGGATTCCTGGGATGGATTCCTGGGATGGATTTTGGGATGGATTCGTGTGATGGATTCTGGGATGGGTTCCTGGGATGGATTTTGGGATGGGTTCCAGGGATGGATTCCTGGGGTGGATTCCTGGGCTGGGTTCCTGGGATGGGTTCCCGGGATGGATTCCTGTGATGGATTCTTGGGATGGGTTCTGGGATGGATTCCAGGGATGGATTCCAATGATGGATTCTGGGATGGATCCTGGGATGGATTCCTGGGATGGATTCCTGTGATGGGTTCTGTGATGGATTCCAGGGATGGATTCTGGGATGAGTTCTGGGCTGGGTTCCTGGGCTGGGTTCCAATGGTGGGTTCTGGGCTGGGTTCCTGGGATGGATTCTTGGGATGGATTCCAATGGTGGGTTCTGGGCTGGGTTCCTGGGATGGATTCCAGGGATGGATTCTGGGATGAGTTCTGGGCTGGGTTCCTGGGATGGATTCCAATGGTGGGTTCCTGGGATGGATTCTTGGGCTGGATTCCAATGGTGGGTTCTGGGCTGGGTTCTGGGATCCTGGAGTGCCTCTGGAGGCGGGCTGGGCTCAGATGATGCCGTTGGGGGGGCCGCAGATGGGCCCCAGATCCACCCCGTTTTTCATGTAGTATTTCTCCAGCTTGGCCAGGATGTGCTTCCCGTAGGTGTATTTGCGCAGGGTGGCGATGTGGGGCCGGATCTGCCGGGGAAAAGCAGGAAAAAAACCGGGATTCAGAGCGGATACAGCCACCCCTGACCCGCCCTGGGACACAGGGACACCCAAAGGACACCCAAAGGACACCCAAGGACACCCAAAGGACACCCAAGGACATCCAAAGGACACCCAAAGGACACCCAAGGACACCTAAAGGACACCCAAGGACACCCAAAGGACACCCAAAGGACACCCAAGGACACCCAAAGGACACCCAAGGACATCCAAAGGACACCCAAGGACACCCAAGAACACTCAAAGGACACTCAAAGGACACCCAAGGACACCCAAGGACACCCAAAGGACACCCAAGAACACCCAAGAACACTCAAAGGACACTCAAAGGACACCCAAGGACACCCAAGGACACCCAAAGGACACCCAATGACACCCAAGAACACCCAAAGGACACCCAAGGACACTCAAAAGGACACCCAAGGACACCAAGGACACCCAAAGGACACCCAAGGACACCAAGGACACCCAAAGGACACCCAAGGACACCTAAAGGACACCCAAGGACACCCCACATTCCTGGGAATCCCGGTGAGGGTCCCCAATCCCACCGGGATTGTGCAGGAGGAGAGCGCTGGGGTTTGGGATTTAGGGGATTCTGATGCCTGGGAAGGGTGGGGTGGGATTTTGGGAAGGGATTCTTGGCTGGGAGGGAGGTGAGGGATGGGATTCCCAGAGCTGCCCCTGGATGGGATTTAAGGGTTCTCCAACCCAAACCATTCCAGGATTCTGGGATTTCCCCACGTTTTCCTCTCCAGGTGGGAAGGGGCTGTGCATGTCCAGCATTCCCTGCTCCAGGGTGGCCTCATCCCATTCCTGCCCATCACCAGGAACCCATCCCAAAGCGCTCCAGTCCCCCCAATCCCTGCTCCTCTCCAAGGACCCACACTCCAAAACCACAGATCCCAGCCTGGCTCCCCATTCCCAGCAGGAATGACAGCTGTGCCCAGCAAAAACCGGGAATTCCAAGCAATTCCAACCACTCCTTCTCTTTTCCCTTTACTGACACAACCCTTAAAAAGCCACTTCTCAATTTAATTTTTTAAATAAAATCCCATCCCAGGCTGCAGTTTTCCACAATTCCCAGCCGTTCCCACAGCCCCTGGCTCCGTTTTTCCAGGCTTTCCTGCAGCCTGGGATCACAGCTGAAATCACATTCACTCAGGCCCATTTAGCTGTCAACCCTGAGCTATTTTTGACAGCCCCACTGATAATCTAATTTGCATTTTATTCCAAAGGCTTTGCTCCATGGGAAGAGGAAAGTAAGGAACGTCAGGAACAATCATTTGTGGTTTGTTTTTTTTTTTTAATTTTAATACACAACTCTCTGTTATGGATTAATAAATCCAGGGCCCTTCTGCCACAGATAAATTGGGTGTATCCCTTGCCAGATATCTTTATTTAATTATCTTTAGCATTTCTTGTGGACTAAAACAGATTTGGGGTTAAAAGAATGACTCTGAGTGGCTCCTAAAGCTGAGAATTAACATCCCTGAGGATTATTCCAGCTGTTTGTGTTGATTCCCTGCATGTGGAGCTCAAAACAGCTCCCTCACACAAATTCCCGTTTCTTACAGAAAAAAAATCAGTCTGGTTTACTCAGGGGTGCTTAAATGTAATAATAAAAATGCCTCATTAGCATTTGAGCACCTGACACTGTTCAAAATAAATAAATCTCAGCTTTTCCATGCCTGGGTCAGTCAGGATCTCATCTCTGGCTGTGCCTGGGATTTTTCATCAACAAACCCCAAAAATGTCACTGAGGAAAATTAAAACCCCCCATTTTGAGCCTGTTATTCCCCGTCCATTGCCATTCTAAAGCTCTGCAGATGTGACCTTTAAAAGCAGGAAAATGAAGATATTCCCTGTTTCCAGAGCTCCCTGCCCTTGGAGCAGCAGGCACGGGGCCCTGGGGGTGGCAGCGAGGCAGATTTCACTCCAAACATCTCAATTTTGGCCAAAAATGAACTCCTGCATCCACACACGGCAGGGCAGTGCTGAACCACGCCAGGCTGGGCTGGCAGGAGGATTTCTGTCCATGGAAAGGGATTCACTGGAACTGCCCAGGGAGGTTTGGAGTGGCTGTCCCTGGTGGGAGGTGACACCGAGTGCTCCGGAGGGGACAAGGGCAGGATGGGGCACAGGCTGGAGCCTTGGAAGGCTTTTCCAGCCCCAGGGATCCCGGCATTCCGGGAAGTGGCACATCCAAACTCATTTACAACGAGAAACAGGATTTGATCTGTGGCTGAGGGCTTGGAGACGACACCAGGCGAGGCCAGCGGCCCTGGGAGGGACATGGAGGGACAGGAGGGGCTGGCACAGCCCTGGGGACACGGGCAGGGGACACGGGCAGGGGACACAGCTATGAGGACACAGCCCCAGGGGACACAGCCCTGAGGACACAGCCCTGGGGACACAGGCAGGGGACACAGGCAGGGGACACAGGCAGGGGACACAGCCCTGGGGACACGGGCAGGGGACACAGCCCCAGGGACACAGGCAGGGGACATGGCCCCAGGGGACACAGCCCCAGGGGACACAGCCCTGAGGACACAGCCCCAGGGACACAGGCAGGGGACACGGGCAGGGGACACGGGCAGGGGACACAGCCCCAGGGACACAGGCAGGGGACACAGCCCTGGGGACACGGGCAGGGGACACGGGCAGGGGACACAGCCCTGGGGACATGGGCAGGGGACACAGCCCCAGGGACATGGGCAGGGGACACAGCCCTGGGGACACAGCCCTGGGGACATGGGCAAGGGACACAGCTCCAGGGACACAGCCCCAGGGGACACAGCCCCAGGGGACACAGCCCTGAGGACACAGCCCCAGGGACACAAGCAGGGGACACAGCCCTGGGGACATGGGCAGGGGACACAGGCAGGGGACACAGCCCTGGGGACACAGCCCCAGGGGACACGGGCAGGGGACACAGCCCCAGGGACACAAGCAGGGGACACAGGCAGGGGATACAGCCCTGAGGACACAGGCAGGGGACACAGGCAGGGGACACAGCCCTGAGGACACAGCCCCAGGGGACACAGCCCCAGGGGACACAGCCCTGAGGACACAGCCCCAGGCCTGGGGGGCTCCAGGGAGCGCTGGCCGTGCCCCAGCCCCGGGAGCTGCGGGCCCAGCCCAGCGCTGGCAGCAGAGCAGCGCCTGCTCCCTGCAGAACTGGGTCACTGGGACACGGGCACCGCTGCCAGCTGCAGCTGAACCCCTGGGACAGCTCCCTGTGCCTCCAGAAAGCTGGAGAGGGATTTGTGACACGGGAATGGAGTGACAGGACCCAGGGAATGGCTTGAGATTGGCAAAGGGGAGATTTGGGTGGGATCTTGGGCAGGAATTGTTCCCTGGGAGGGTGGGGAGGGGCTGGGCTGGAATTGCCAGAGCAGCTGTGGCTGTCCCTGGATCCCTGGCAGTGCCCAAGGCCAGGCTGGACATTGGGGCTGGAGCAGCCTGGGACAGTGGGGGTGACCCTGGGACAGTGGGAGTGACCCTGGGGACAGCGGGGGTGACCCTGGGGACAGTGGGGGTGACCCTGGGACAGTGGAGGTGACCCGGGGACAGTGGGAGGTGACCCTGGGGACAGTGGGGGTGTCCCTGGGGTGGAACAGAATGAGTTTTGAGGTCCCTTCCAACCCAAAGCATTCTGTAATTTCCATCTTTCACTTACTGAAACCCCCCCACCCCTCTGCCAGCACCCAGCCCCACCTCCCAGCACAGCCCAGGCAGCAGCTGCTCACCTTGTGCATGACAATCTTCCTCTGGGCCGGCTCTGCCACGTCGATCATCTTCTGCACCACGTAGTTGGCGTACTGATCCTTCATCATGGTGTATAAGGCACTGTGGGGGCCGTCGTTCATGGTGCACACCTCGTCGATCAGCATGGCGCGCTCCGTGCGCGACGCGTGCGTCACACACTTCTCCACCACGTTACTGCAACGGCACGAGCGGCTGTCAGCGAGGGGAGCGGCTCGGGGGATGGCACCCATGAGGGGAGCGGCTCGGGGGCTGTCACCCGCCCCAGGGAGCAGCTCGGGGGATGGCACCCGCGAGGGGAGCGGCTCGGGGGATGGCACCCGGCCCAGGGATGGCACCTGCGCAGGGAGTGGCTCGGGGGATGGCACCTGGCCCAGGGAGCGGCTCTGGGGATGGCACCCGCGAGGGGAGCGGCTTGGGGGATGGCACCCGCCCCAGGGAGTGGCTCTGGGGGCTGGCACCCGCCCCAGGGAGCGGCTCCGGGGGCTGGCACCCGGCCCCAGGGATGGCACCCGCGTGGGGACTGGCTCTGGGGATCCCACCCACACAGGGAGCAGCTCCAGGGGCTCCCACCCACACAGGGAGCAGCTCCAGGGGCTCCCACCCACGCAGGGAGCAGCTCCAGGGGCTCCCACCCACGCAGGGAGCGGCTCTGGGGGCTGTCACCCGCGAGGGGAGCGGCTCCAGGGGCTGTCACCCGCACAGGGAGCGGCTCCGGGGGCTGTCACTGGCCCCAGGGATGGCACCCGCACAGGGAGCGGCTCTGGGGTCTGTCACTCAGCCCAGGGATGGCACCCGCGTGGGGAGTGGCTCCGGGGATGGCACCCGGCCCTGGGGATGGCACCCACACAGGGAGCAGCTCTGGGGATGGCACCCGCTCCAGGGGTGGCACCTGTGCGGGGAGCGGCTCTGGGGGCTGTCACCCACCCCAGGGATGGCACCCGGCCCGGGGAGCAGCTCCAGGGGCTGTCACCCGCACAGGGAGCGGCTCCAGGGGCTCCCACCCACCCCAGGGATGGCACCCACGCCGCTCTGGGGACGGGCAGGACACGGAGGGGCTGGCACAGCCCGGCAATGGCACACGGGAATTGGGATCGCGGGGTTTGGGATCTGGACAGGCTCCTTTCATCCCAGTCTGTGCCCTGGGATCTCACTGGGAATCTGGGAACTGGATCTGTTCCCATCTCATCCCAATCTGTGCCTTGGGATTCACTGGGAATTTGGGAACTGGATCAGTTCCCATCTCACCCCAATCTGTGCCTTGGGATTCACTGGGATTCACTTGGGATTCACTGGGAATCTGGGAACTGGATCAGTTCCCATTTCATCCCAGTTTGTGCCTTGGGATCTCACGGGGAATTTGGGAACTGGATCAGTTCCTATCTCATCCCAATCTGTGCCTTGGGATCTCACTGGGAATTTGGGAACTGGATCAGTTCCCATTTCATCCCAGTCTGTGCCTTGGGATTCACTGGGAATTTGGAACTGGACCAGTTCAGGTCAGTGTCCACTCTCCTAACACAGAAGCCAAGTTGCTGTTTTGATTTTCTCCAGGCTGGAACACGGCTGGAATGGACATCCAAGGTTATGACAACACGGAAATGCTCACTCAGGAATGAAAAACCTCAGCCAAGCAGAGGATTTCCAGAATTCCTGAATATATCAGTGAGCAGCCTGGGCTCTGAGGGAGCCAGAAGTGGGGGATGAGGAAGGGGACTGAGGGCTGGGCTCATCCCACAGCCCTGCCTGGCTCCCAGCAGCACCAGCAGGCTGGCTCAGCCCAGGGGAACCTCCACTAATTAATGCTCCAGCTGGGAAGGAGTTTGGGAATAAAGAGGGAGGCAAAGCAGGGAGGAAGAACCTGAAATAACAACGTGAAGACCACGCTCTCCTGATTCTCATTAATGCTCTGCTTCCCTCCTCTCCATGAGTATTCTCATCAGAGGAAGGGGGAATTCTGAGCCTTTGAAGAGCTCAGCCTTCGTTCCAAGGGCTGGAAGCACATCCAGCAGGGATTCACACACATGGGAAGCACAAATACCTGGGTTCTGCATCACCCACGTGTGGCTCTGCAGCATCTGGGAATGCTGCAGCTCCCCGTGGAGGATTCCTTGGCTGTGACTCAAGAGGGACACAGCAGAAAGCTGGGAATGATGCTGGGAGTGGAAATCCCTCTGGGAAAAGTGGGATGGATTGCTGCTGCACTGATTTCCCAAATCCCCCCGTGGCTGGACACAGCATCCCTGGGCAGTGAATGTTCTTATTACCCACGGGGTAGTGACAGCTTCAACCCCGTGAAAATGAATCAGATAAACCAAACCAAGCAAGAATTCCTGGTTAAATCTGGGAGCTTGGATCACAGCTGCTCTTCCACATCTCCATCCTCCTCCAGGACAGACTGGCTGACACACCCCAGCTCATCACCATTATAACACCTTTCCATGAAGCAAAAGTCATTTTCACTTCTCAGAGGATTCCCAAAATCCCCTAAGTCCTCTGCAGCTCTTCCATGTGTCCCTGCTCCCAGAGGGAAAACTCCAGGGAGGGATTCCTACCTGGCAAATTTATGTTGACTCAACACAAGCACGTTGCCTCTGATCTCTGCTACGATCTTGCTCTTGTCCTCGGGCCGGCCGTGCTCCAGGACGTGCTGGATAACGTAATTCCCATACTGATCCTGGGTGGGAGACAGCAGCAGCCCGTCACACAAGGTGGATAAATGGACTAGAAACATTCCCAGCAAACTGATTCCCAAAGTGCATTCAGAGTTAAAGTTCAGCTGAAGATTAATTCTAATATTTAATGTGCAAATCAGCTCAATACTTTCTATTTCTGCAAAAATGCCCGTTCTAGGGTGGCACCAGGTGGTAAAAATGATGCATTTTTGTAGAATTTGTGTTATTTATAGAACTCAAAATGCTGTCCTTGCACAGGAAATGTCAATATTTGGCTTATTCCCAGTTTTTTCCGCTCTCTCCAGGTTCAAACCCACCCAATCCCCCGTCCTGGAGGGCTGTGCCATGGGTCTGGCCATGGCTCACTGTTCCCACCTTGGGAATTTTCAGACCTCAGGATATTTCTTTTCCAGTTCAGGGTACCAAGGCCTGATGTCCACCCCCAGCCTCCTCCCAGTTCCCAGTGAGCACACAGGACTGGGGAACTGGCCCAGTTCCTGCCTCGCCACTGGAGTGGGAATTTGGGAAGGGAGCAGGAGCGGCTTTGCTGCTTCATCCCCATAAATCCGCGTCAAAGCCTGGCCCAGCAGCTCCTCCCAAGGACTGCAGGGAGGAGGGAAAGCAGCCAGGAGCAGGGTGAGCACAGAACCAACTCTTTCCAGGAATTCCCACCACTTGGCACCTCCTTTTCCTTGGAGTAAGAGCTCTTGGCACCCCCTCAGTGACAGAGCACCAGGACACGGAGGTGACAACACCCCTGGCACTTGTGTTCATTCCCAACCCTGCTCCAGGTGGGAATGCACTCAGCAGTGCCCAATCCTGCCTGCTGTGCTCATTCCCAGCCGTTCCCCAGGTGGGAATGCACTCAGCAGTGCCCAATCCTGCCTGTGTTCATTCCCAGCTGTTCTCCAGGTGGGAATGCACTCAGCAGTGATGGCTCCTGCACTTGTTCTCATTCCCAGCCGTTCCCCAGGTGGGAATGCACTCAGCAGTGCCCAATCCTGCCTGCTGTGCTCATTCCCAGCCCTGCTCCAGGTGGGAATGCACTCAGCAGTGCCCAATCCTGCACTTGTGTTCATTCCCAGCCCTGCTCCAGGTGGGAATGCACTCAGCAGTGACCAATCCTGCCTGTGCTCATTCCCAGCCCTGCTCCAGGTGGGAATGCACTCAGCAGTGCCCAATCCTGCACTTGTGTTCACTCCCAGCTGTTCTCCAGGTGGGAATGCACTCAGCAGTGCCCAATCCTGCCTGTGCTCATTCCCAGCTGTTCTCCAGGTGGGAATGCACTCAGCAGTGATGGCTCCTGCCTGCCTGTGCTCATTCCCAGCCCTGCTCCAGGTGGGAATGCACTCAGCAGTGCCCAATCCTGCACTTGTGCTCATTCCCAGCTGTTCTCCAGGTGGGAATGCACTCAGCAGTGAACAATCCTGCACTTGTTCTCATTCCCAGCCATTCTCCAGGTGGGAATGCACTCAGCAGTGCCCAATCCTGCGCTTGTGCTCATTCCCAGCCATTCCCCAGGTGGGAATGCACTCAGCAGTGCCCAATCCTGCACTTGTGTTCACTCCCAGCTGTTCTCCAGGTGGGAATGCACTCAGCAGTGCCCAATCCTGCCTGTGCTCATTCCCAGCTGTTCTCCAGGTGGGAATGCACTCAGCAGTGATGGCTCCTGCCTGCCTGTGCTCATTCCCAGCCCTGCTCCAGGTGGGAATGCACTCAGCAGTGCCCAATCCTGCACTTGTGCTCATTCCCAGCTGTTCTCCAGGTGGGAATGCACTCAGCAGTGAACAATCCTGCACTTGTTCTCATTCCCAGCCATTCTCCAGGTGGGAATGCACTCAGCAGTGCCCAATCCTGCGCTTGTGCTCATTCCCAGCCATTCCCCAGGTGGGAATGCACTCAGCAGTGCCCAATCCTGCACTTGTGTTCACTCCCAGCTGTTCTCCAGGTGGGAATGCACTCAGCAGTGCCCAATCCTGCCTGTGCTCATTCCCAGCTGTTCTCCAGGTGGGAATGCACTCAGCAGTGATGGCTCCTGCACTTGTTCTCATTCCCAGCCGTTCCCCAGGTGGGAATGCACTCAGCAGTGCCCAATCCTGCACTTGTGCTCATTCCCAGCTGTTCTCCAGGTGGGAATGCACTGAGCAGTGCCCAATCCTGCACTTGTGCTCATTCCCAGCCATTCCCCAGGTGGGAATGCACTCAGCAGTGCCCTGGGCATGTCCCAGCCCTGTCCCCACTAACCTGCACCAGCTGCTCCGTGTGCTGGTGGAGCTCCTCCAGGATGGGCAGGGTCTGCTCGGGCAGGCAGTGCTCCAGGATCCTCTGGATCACCCGGCAGCCGTAGGGGTGCGTGGACAGAGCGAACACCTGGGGACAGGGGACAGCCAGCAAGGTGCCATCAGTCCTTGGCAATCCCAGAAACCCTCCAGGATCCCTGCAGGGAATGCCAGCACCCAACACCCACCGACATCCCAGGCACAACCTGGGGAACCTCAGCTTTTCCAGCTGGGAAAAACAAATGGTAAAACCTCTTGATTCATAAAAAACAAACCCTGGAACAACCAAGCATTGCTGGGAGCTCGGTTATTCTTCCCCAGTAATTCCAGCACATTGTTTGCCAGCACGGATTTTGAGCTATTTAAGAAATGCTATGAGCCAGAAAAGTTAAAAATGCCCAGCAAAGGATTTTTCTCAACTGTTTGGATTTGCTTAAATGCCTTAACAGTGCTTAGGAGAAGTGACAACAAAGAATCTTTCTCATTTCTAATGGATTAGCAGATCTGTGGGTGAGAACATGACACATTTTGTTATTGCTGCTCCATTTTCTGTCTGAAGCACAAAGTCCCGTTTGGTTGCTTTGATTTAACAACAGCAGCAAATCCAAGCACTGAAGTTTAAATCAACAGTCACACATTTTTAATAACTGGTGAGTAAACCCTGCAGGGAAACAGGGCTTGGAGTGCAATTAACTGCAGAAAAAAATCATCTGGAGGTGCTAAGTTTAATCTGCCATGTGAAGGTTCAGATGAAACTGGGACAACTGGTCAAGGAAATGTCAGTGCCATCAGCTGAGCTCCCAGAGATGTTTCTGCCTTCCCAAACTCCCAGTGGAAATCCAAGGCTGAACTCTCATCAGGAACAAGCTTCCAGCCAGAATCCCGCTTGTTTTAACCCAACCAACCAAACCCCCACTTCCCCAGGACTCCCAGCTCCTGGTTCCTGCCTCTGGCTGTCCTCACATCCCTGGGGCAAATCCTCAAAACTTCAAAGTGCCCCTGCAAAAAGCCAATTAAATTGAGGCTGGGAACACCCAAAAAGCAGCACTTTTGTACCAGGAGCTGAGGCCAGACAAAAACGATACCCAGGACATCAATTCAGGAGAGGACAGCAATAAAAAAAGCAAAAAATGAAGAGAGTCAAGAACAATTGCCCACTTGTAGATGAAATTCCTGCTTTTTCCCTGCTCTGAGGCCCTTGGGAATCAGCATTCAGCATTCCTCACCAGGATCATAATGACACTTTGCATCCCCCATTTTCCTCTCCCCTCAAACAGAAACCAATCTAAAATGAACATTGTTCATGAATTCTTGGGGTTATCAGGGTCACCTGCCATTAAAAGGGGATCAGCTCTGGGCTCAGAACTTGCTGGGATTTTACAGAAGTGCTGAAAATTAAGGAACTGATGAAGCTCAGACTTGACTGAGGCACCTCAGCAGCACAAAGCTCTGCTCACTGGGAAGATGGATCAGGGAGAGCGCCTCAGTTTCCCTCATCACTCAGAAATACTCAATATTCCAGAACAGACTTGGGGAAGGAGGTTTTGCTCTGAGAGATCTGCCCAGAAATGGTCACAGGGACGTGAGCAAGGAGTTTCTGGGCTGTCTCACGTGGCTGCATCGACCTTGCTGCTGAACCTGATGATGATGATGAAGCTGAGAGTTGCCAATGAAGCCCCAGCCACTCTGGGGCTGCTCCAGGCAGGGAGCAGGAGCTGGGCAGGAGCTCACCTGGCCCTTGAAGGCATCGATGATGAACTGCAGGGACTGAGGCTGCACACACTCGATGCATTTCTGCACCACGTGGTTCCCGTTCTGGTCCTTGACGCACTTGAGCACGTGCCCGTCCAGCTCCCGAACCATCTCGTTCTACAGGAGGACACAGAGCAAACAGAAAGCACCAGCAGCATCCCAGAGCTGCCACTCAGGGCTGCTCCAGTGGCCAGGAGATGAGCAAACCCTGCCCTGACACCCCCTCAGCAGCCTGGAGCTCCACTCCAAGCCAAACCATCCTGGGATTGCAGGAGGATGGAGCTCATCCTCCTCCAAGAATCCAAACTGAAGAAATCCTAACTGAGCCACAGCTCTCCTGTGCATCCCCTGTTTTCCTCTCTGCTCCCCTCAAAGAGAAGTAGATCTAAAATGCACAAAGTTCATGAACTCTTTGGGTATCAGGGTCACCTGTCACTGAAACAGGGCTCAGGACTTGCTGGGGTTTTACAGACACGACTGATGTAGCCCACGTGCAGGTGGACACTTCACTCACAAACAGAAATGACATTCTGGGGTATTTTAATGCTCTGGCAAGACCTGGGTGAGTTCAATTTTATAACTGAATCAAAGCCTGGAATTTTGGGAGCACTGAGGACTCAGAAATGCCACTCTGGGGCAGACACTGAACCTTGGAGCAGCAGTGATGGAGCCCAGGCACCGCCCTGCTGACACACTTGGCTCAGGCTCAGCCTGCAGGAAAGGAGCGCTCCTAAAACCTCTTCCATATTTTTAATTTCATAACCTACATTGAGATTCCTGTTACAACCATCCCCAAGCCTTCCCAAGCCAGCCTGCCCAGCGTATTTTTCATCTCAATTCATTGCTGCTAAAGCCCTTGAGGATGTGCTTTATTAATGAGCTCTGAGTGGGGCTATCAGCCACATCCCTCCCAAGCCAGAACGAGGAGCTCCTCATCCATCTCCCTGCAGGAGTGTGGGATGTTGACCCACATTGCAATAACTCACTGAATATTAAAGGCAAAACCCTTCAAAGGAATTAAAAATCTCTTCTAATTCACCCTCATTCTTAGTTTTCCCTACACAGAGAAGCAGCCCCATGGGCAGGGCAGGGGAACGAGGAGGTGACAATGACAAGCAAGGTGGCACGGACTCGTCACGCACAAGGAACATCACAAACATGCCAGGAACCAAACCCAGGGAACACCAGGCACGGGAGGGACGGGAGGGGACGGCTCAGGAACGTCAAACATCAAGAAGAAAGTTAAAATTGAAACTTACAATTACCTGCTGGTCTGGGGGGATGAACTCCAGGGCCTTCTGGATCACCCTGCAGCCGTACATCTGCAGCGCCAGCGACAGCACGTGGCCACGGATGCGCTCTGCCAGTGCCAGCTTCTGCTCCAGGCTGCCAAACTGGGACAGGACAAAGTCACTGCAGGGACAAACCCCTCCCCTGGCCACTGGCACTGCCCTCCCACCCTGGGGACAGCATCAGCCCCGTGGCACCGGCACAGCCAGACCTGCTCTGTGCCCCAAAGGGGCTGCAGGCAGCAGGGTGACCCTGCCAGGCCACCAGCCCTGGCCAGGGCAAAGCTCCAGGAGGGCTGGGCCAACGCTCCCAGGTATGAACAGGCTGGGATCACTGGGCTGGGCCCTCGTGGGTCCCTTCCAGCTCAGGAGAGTCTGGGATTCTGGTTCTCAGTGACTGGGCAGAAGCACCAGGAGCACCTGGTGAAGGACCACACCACACCAGGGACACAACACTTCTCCAGCAGCTGCTGTTACTGCACAAGTCTCTCCCTTGTTCCCAAATCCAGGAGCACTGACAGCTCAGGACAGCTCCCTGGACAAGTTCTGCTGGACCTGCACCTCGCTGAATCCCAGAGGGGTTTGGGCTGGAAGGGACCTCAAGGCTCAGCTCATCCCAACCCATTCCACTTTCCATGGGAAATTCACACCTCCTGCACACACATTTTGCTTCCCAAAGTGGGATGAATCTGAGACCCACCCTCAGTCACCCCAGCAGGAAAAGATCCAGCAGCTTATGGGGAGGAGATGGTGTCAGTGCTGAGTTATCCATGATTTTAGCCCCAGGGCAGGGTTTTCCAGGCTCATCCAACACCTCAGGCCAGCAGGAACCCCAGGAAAACCTGCAGGGGAGGGCAGACTCACCTCAAAGAACTTCTGGATGACATAATTGCCGAAGACATCCACCATGAGCTGATAGGCTGCCTGCAGGATCTCGTTGAACACCAGCTGACGCTCTGCTGGGGTGGCACGCTCCAGTTTCAGCTGAATAAACCTGAAAAGCAGCCCTGGAGTGATGCCACGGCTACACACGGTCATTCCCCCCCTCCCAAAGCCTCACCCAGCGTTCCAGAAACCACCACCACCACCAGTCTCACTATGCTGGGGAGATGAAGCACTTCCATTAACCTTGGAGTCCTGTTACAAGTTAAATATCCAAATTTAAGATATTTCACTGATCCATATCTTGCAGATCTGTGCACACACAGATGTTTTATCCAGCCATCCCATTGGGGTGGCCACATGTTGGAATCTTCATTTCAAGAGAAGCAAATCTCAATGAACAACACAGCAAATCTTGGATTTTAAATTGAATTAAGCTGTGCCAGGGGGATGAGTGAGCAAAGCACAGAGCAGGGGAGCTCCTCTTGGAGGGGAACTCCTGGAGCAGCCCTGGGCAGCGCTCTCAGGGTGGGGCTGTTGGGGTGTCAGGGCAGGGCCAGGAATTGGAATCCTTGGGAATTCCAGGTGTGACACTGGCTTGGCTTTTCCTGCTTGTTCCCTGCTCTGCCTCAGCTCTGGGAAGCGACACGAAACACAAGCGTGAAACTCAACTGTGAAACTCAACTGTGAAACTCAACTGTGAAACTCAACCACAAAATGCAACTGCAAAAAACCACAGCTGCGTAAAATCACACCTGCAAAACCCACAGCTGCAGAAAACACCCAGCTGCAAAAACCAGAGCTGTAAAATCCACAGATGCAAAAAAACAGCTGCAAAAAAACAGAGCTGCAAAAAAACAGAGCTGCGAGAAAACACAGCTGCAAAAATCCACAGCTGCACAGAGCAGAGCTGCACAGAGCAGAGCTGCACAGAGCAGAGCTGCAGAGAGCAGAGCTGCAGAGAGCAGAGCTGCACAGAGCAGAGCTGCAGAGAGCAGAGCTGCACAGAGCAGAGCTGTACAGAGCAGAGGTGCAGAAAGCAGAGCTGCAGGAAGCAGAGCTGCAGGAAGCAGAGCTGCAGCAGAAAGCAGAGCTGCACAGAGCAGAGCTGTACAGAGCAGAGCTGTACAGAGCAGAGCTGTACAGAGCAGAGCTGTACAGAGCAGAGCTGTACAGAGCAGAGGTGCAGGAAGCAGAGCTGCAGAAAACAGAGCTGCACAGAGCAGAGCTGCAGCAGAAAGCAGAGCTGCACAGAGCAGAGCTGCACAGAGCAGAGCTGCACAGAGCAGAACTGCAGAGAGCAGAGCTGCACAGAGCAGAGCTGCAGGAAGCAGAGCTGCAGGAAACAGAGCTGCAGGAAGCAGAGCTGTACAGAGCAGAGCTGCACAGAGCAGAGCTGCACAGAACAGAGCTGCACAGAGCAGAGCTGCAGAGAGCAGAGCTGCACAGAGCAGAGCTGCAGGAAGCAGAGCTGTACAGAGCAGAGCTGCACAGAGCAGAGCTGCAGGAAGCAGAGCTGCACAGAGCAGAGCTGCACAGAGCAGAGCTGCACAGAGCAGAACTGCAGAGAGCAGAGCTGCACAGAGCAGAGCTGCAGGAAGCAGGGCTGCAGGAAACAGAGCTGCAGGAAGCAGAGGTGCACAGAGCAGAGCTGCACAGAGCAGAGCTGCAGAGAGCAGAGCTGCAGAAAGCAGTGCTGCACAGAGCAGAGCTGCAGGAAGCAGAGCTGCAGCAGAGAGCAGAGCTGCACAGAACAGAGCTGCAGCAAGCAGAGCTGCACAGAGCAGAGCTGCAGAGAGCAGAGCTGCACAGAGCAGAGCTGTACAGAGCAGAGCTGCAGAGAGCAGAGCTGCACAGAGCAGAGCTGCAGGAAGCAGAGCTGCAGGAAGCAGAGCTGCACAGAGCAGAGCTGTACAGAGCAGAGGTGCACAGAGCAGAGCTGCACAGAGCAGAGCTGCAGGAAGCAGAGCTGCAGGAAGCAGAGCTGCAGGAAGCAGAGCTGCAGGAAGCAGAGCTGTAGAAAGCAGAGCTGCACAGAGCAGAGCCATGCCCACCTGGATCCGTGCTGGTCCTGCGAGAACTCCATGATGTGGCCGGCGATCTCGCGCAGCTGCAGGTTGGGGTAGCGGTTGTTGCGGAAGTCCTCGAGCAGGCGGCTGCGGCCCGAGGGCATGACGTCTGACATGCCGTAGCGCAGGCGGGATGATGGGAACAGCGTGCTGCTGGGGCTGAACAGGCTCGACGCGCTGCTCGCGCTACGGTACTTGGCCTCCGCACCCGGCGCCGCGGAGATGTAACGGCCACTGCCGTTCGTCAGACCCCCTGGGATGGAACGGGACACGGTGGGAATGGGAACAGGGAATGGGAACAGGGAATGGGAACAGGAACAGGGAATGGGACAGGGAATGAGACAGGGAACAGGGAATGGGACAGGGAACAGGGAATGGGAACAGGGAATGGGACAGGGAACAGGGAATGGGAACAGGGAATGGGACAGGGAACAGGGAATGGGACAGGGAATGGGACACAGGTGGGAACAGGGAATGGGAACAGGGAATGAGACAGGGAACAGGGAATGGGAACAGGGAATGGGACAGGGAACAGGGAATGGGAACAGGGAATGGGACAGGGAACAGGGAATGGGACAGGGAATGGGACAGGGTGGGAACAGGAACAGGGAATGGAACAGGAACAGGGAATGGGAACAGGGAATGGGAACAGGGAACAGGGAATGGGAACAGGGAATGGGAACAGGAACAGGGAATGAGACAGGGAACAGGGAATGAGACAGGGAACAGGGAACAGGACACGGGTGGGAATGGGGAACAGGGAATGGGAACAGGGAACAGGGAATGGGAACAGGGAATGGGAACAGGAACAGGGAATGAGACAGGGAATGGATGGAACAGGACATGGGTGGGAATGGGGAACAGGGAACGAGACAGGGTGGGAACAGGAACAGGGAATGGAACAGGGAACAGGACACAGGACACGGGTGGGAACGGGAACAGGGAATGGGAACAGGAACAGGGAATGGGAACAGGGAACGGGACAAGGGTGGGAACAGGGAACAGGGAATGGGAACAGGGAACAGGGAATGGAACAGGGAATGGATGGAACAGGACACAGGTGGGAACAGGGAACGGGACACGGGTGGGAACAGGGAATGGGACAGGGAACAGGACACAGGTGGGAACAGGGAACGGGACAGAGAATGGATGGAACAGGACATGGATGGGAACAGGGAACAGGACAGAGAACAGGGAATGGAACAAGGAATGGGACACGGAACAGGGAATGGGACAGGGAATAGGGCATGGGACAGAGAACAGGGAATGGAACAGGGAATAGATGGGACAGGGAACAGGGAACAGGGATGGATGGAACAGGGCATGGATGGGAACAGGGAATGGATGGGTGTAGTGCTTTTAAAGCACTAGCTAAAAAAATGCCAGTCTATCACATTGGGCCTCGTGGGACAAGAGAACAGGGAATGGCTGGATCCCATGGGACAAGGGAACAGGGCATGGATGGATCCCATGGGACAAGGGAACAGGGCATGGATGGATCCCATGGGACAAGAGAACAGGCATGGATGGGAACAGGGCATGGCTGGACCTTGTGAGACACGGGAACAGGCATGGATGGATCCCGTGGGACAAGGGAACAGGGCATTGATGGGAACAGGGCATGGATGGGAACAGGACATGGACGGGAACAGGGCATGGATGGGAACAGGGCATTGATGGGAACAGGGCATTGATGGGAACAGGGCATGGCTGGGAACAGGGCATGGATGGGAACAGGACATGGATGGGAACAGGGCATGGATGGGAACAGGGCATTGATGGGAACAGGGCATGGATGGGAACAGGACATGGATGGGAACAGGACATGGATGGGAACAGGGCATGGATGGGAACAGGGCATTGATGGGAACAGGGCATGGATGGGAACAGGGATTGATGGGAACAGGGCATTGATGGGAACAGGGCATGGATGGGAACAGGGCATTGATGGGAACAGGGCATGGATGGGAACAGGGCATTGATGGGAACAGGGCATTGATGGGAACAGGGCATGGATGGGAACAGGCATGGATGGGAACAGGGCATTGATGGGAACAGGGCATTGATGGGAACAGGGCATGGATGGGAACAGGGCATTGATGGGAACAGGGCATTGATGGGAACAGGGCATGGATGGGAACAGGCATGGATGGGAACAGGGAATGGATGGGAACAGGGCATGGATGGGAACAGGGAATGGATGGGAACAGGGCATGGATGGGAACAGGGCATTGATGGGAACAGGGCATGGATGGGAACAGGGCATTGATGGGAACAGGGCATGGATGGGAACAGGCATGGATGGGAACAGGGAATGGATGGGAACAGGGCATGGATGGGAACAGGGAATGGATGGGAACAGGGCATGGATGGGAACAGGGAATGGATGGGAACAGGCATGGATGGGAACAGGGAATGGATGGGAACAGGGCATGGATGGGAACAGGGCATGGATGGGAACAGGGAATGGATGGGAACAGGGCATGGATGGGAACAGGGAATGGATGGGAACAGGGAATGGATGGGAACAGGCATGGATGGGAACAGGGCATGGATGGGAACAGGGCATTGATGGGAACAGGGCATGGATGGGAACAGGCATGGCTGGATCTCATGGGACAAGGGAACAGGGCATGGATGGGAACAGGGCATGGATGGGAACAGGGCATGGCTGGGAACAGGGCATGGATGGGAACAGGGCATTGATGGGAACAGGGCATTGATGGGAACAGGCATGGCTGGGCCTCTGCCCTGGCTGCAGTTGCTCAGGATGTGGCTCAGCACGTGGCAGAGGGTTTTGATTTCTGCCTCTCCTGCAGGGCTCGGGATCCCTCTGCTGGTGCAGGAGGAGCCTGCACGGATTGTCCTGGCTGGGAGCAGAGTCCTTCCCAGGGAACACAGCTGATCCCACAGGGACCTGCAGGCCAGGGGGATCCCCAGGGAAATGCAGCTGCAGGAATGTGAGCCACATTGCCAGGCTGGATGGGGCTGGAGCAGCCTGGGGCAGTGTCCCTGCCATGGCATCCCCACAGGGTGGGATTTGAGGTTTCTCCCACTCCAAACCATTCCACTGCTCAGACTCATTTTCCAGCTCTCCTGGAGCCCTCTCTGCCCCATCAGAACTGATTTTATAACCAGAGGAAGCCAGACCTCCCCTTCCCACTGCCCTCCACTACCAGTGAAAGAGAAAATTTAAAAAATAAAGCGACTTTTGATGGATTTCGAGGTGAAAGCCCCCAAAATCAGAGCTGTCCCAGGTGTGATCTGAGCCACAGCATCAGCCAGCACGGAAGCAGGCACGGAGGGAACAAGGACAGGAGTATTTTGGGAAGATGGGAAGCCCCACACTGATCCTCTGGAGCATAACCCATTTCTGGGAGTGCTAATTTCAATTTTTTTCCAGAGTCTGTTCCCAAACAGATCCATCCTCCTCTGATCCAGAAGAATTCTTAAGATTCTTTGATTCCAAATAATTTTTAAGATTTTTTTTTTTTTTTTTGCTGCAGGGGCAACCAACTTTTTCCTACTGCCAGGTCTGGGATCTGTGTCCTCCTCAGGAATAATTTATTGTGGCCATTTAACTGTCAGCCAAGGCCTCCACAGCTGCATAAATAAAATTAAAATCCTTCCAGTTCTATTAAAGCTCTGAACAAGGCACGATGGTAAATCTAAACCTGATCTCCAAAAATCATATTTATGGCTATTCCAGCTAACCTAGAGGCAGCATTGGATTTATCACACATGCATGGAATAAACATGATAAATACGGTGTCTGCTGAGGGGGGAGAAGCAGAAGTTTTGTTAAGCCCAGCAGATTCATGACACAACCAAAACCAAGTGGATTTTTGGAGGAAATATTAAATTACCTGCTGCAGGTGCAACAAATAATCTCTTTGGTTTGTTTATGAGGGAATGAATGCTGCAGGAGGTTCAGATGAGCGCTGCTTCATTATTTAATATTTGCTTTATTTATTTTCCAGATTTATTTTATTGCGGGCTCTTTGAGAAGATTCAGCTGCACAAAGTCATGGATCTTCCCAAAATTATTCCTCCTGTGCTTCTGATAAGGCCACATTGATGGGAAATTTTCCAAGGTAAACTCACCAAATCCTCAGCTGGAAGCTGAGCACAGCTCCAGGGAATATTGGTTAAAAGGAGGAATTGTATTCCAAGCTCATTATTCCCAATTTAACGGGTATTTTAAAACATCCCTTTTAAAACCATTTAAATTGAAGATCAACCCTCCTTATCCATTTTATTCCACAAACCACTGCTGCTGTTACCAAACCTGTGTGAGAAAATCCTGGGTTTTAACCACTTGGGAATATCTTCCCTAAGTGTGAGCTGAGGGAACAGGAGGAGAGGCAGGAGGAACAGCAGCAGGGCTGGACACAGGGGAAGAGCGGGATCCACAGAAATGGCAGCGAGATCACACACAGCTCCAGAGGGAGAGGGGAGAGGGGAGAGAGGAGAGGGGAGAGGAGAAAGGGGAGAGGGGAGAGGGGAGAGGGGAGAGGGGAGAGGGGAGAGGAGAGAGGGGAGAGAGGGGAGAGGAGAGAGGGGAGCGCGGGGAGAGAGGAGCACAGGGAGAGAGGAGCAGGGAGAGGAGCAGGGAGAGGAGCAGGGAGAGAGGAGCAGGGAGAGAGGAGCTGGGGGAGAGGAGCTGGGGGAGAGGAGCAGGGAGAGAGGAGCAGGGAGAGAGGAGCAGGGAGAGAGGAGCTGGGGGAGAGGAGCTGGGGGAGAGGAGCTGGGGGAGAGGAGCAGGGAGAGAGGAGCAGGGAGAGGAGCAGGGAGAGGAGCAGGGAGAGGAGCAGGGAGAGAGGAGAGAGGAGCAGGGAGAGAGGAGCACAGGGAGAGGAGCAGGGAGAGAGGAGCAGGGAGAGGAGCAGGGAGAGGAGCAGGGAGAGAGGAGCAGGGAGAGGAGCAGGGAGAGGAGCAGGGAGAGAGGAGAGAGGAGCAGGGAGAGAGGAGCACAGGGAGAGGAGCAGGGAGAGAGGAGCAGGGAGAGGAGCAGGGAGAGGAGCAGGGAGAGAGGAGCAGGGAGAGGAGCAGGGAGAGGAGCAGGGAGAGAGGAGAGAGGAGCAGGGAGAGGAGCAGGGAGAGAAGAGCAGGGAGAGAGGAGAGAGGAGCAGGGAGAGAAGCAGGGAGAGAGGAGCAGGGAGAGAGGAGAGGGGAGAGAGGAGGAGGAAGAGAAGAGCAGGGAGAGAGGAGCAGGGAGAGAAGAGCAGGGAGAGAGGAGCACAGAGAGAGGAGCAGGGAGAGAGGAGCACAGAAAGAGAAGCAGGGATAGAGGAGCTGGGAGAGAGAGGAGAGGGGAGAGAGGAGCAGGAAGAGAAGAGCAGGGAGAGAGGAGCACAGAGAGAGGAGCAGGGAGAGAAGAGAGAGGAGCAGGGAGAGAGGAGCACAGGGAGAGGAGCAGGGAGAGAGGAGCTGGGAGAGAGAGGAGCACAGGGAGAGAAGCACAGAAACAGAAGCAGGGAGAGAGGAGCGGGGCTCTTACCCAGGTTGAGGCTGGAGGAGGATCCGTGCGAGGACAGGGAAGGAGGAGGAGTCTGCGAGTGGCCGGGCCCTTGGCTGGGCAGGGGCATCCCCACGGGCCCGGGAGAGGAGGAGAAGCCCAGCCCGTTGTAGAAGCTGTGGCCGATGGGGGTCAGGCTGCTCGAGGTTCTCTTGTACAGGTCGCTGCTGCCCGTCAGGGAGTCCCGGCGGGAGCCACTGCCCGTGGTGGAGTTTGCCACTGGAAAAACGGGAAAAGCGGGAGATGCTGAGCCAGAGAGCCACTGAGCCCGGCTGGTGCTCCATGGAGGCACCAAATGGACTCATTAAAAGCAGTTAGAGTCATTAAAAACACAGCTTAATGAATTATCTGGAATCTTGTCTTTGCCTTCGGTGCTCTGCAGGTTTTGTTGTGACAGAGCACACGGAGAAACAGCTCCAAAAATCCCAAAGGAGAAAGGTCAGAGCATCAAAATCTCCCTGAAGGAAGGGACCACACGGGCTGGGGACACCCTGAGCACCTGGGGACACACTGAGCATCTGTAGGGACATCGTGAGACCTTTGGGGTCACCCTGAGACCTTTGGGGACACCCTGAGCACTTGGGGACACCCTGACATCTTTAGGGACACCCTGACACCTCTGGGGACACCCTGAGCACTTGGGGACACCCTGAGCACCCGGGGACACCCTGAGCACTTGGGGACACCCTGACACCTCTGGGGACACCCTGAGACCTCTGGGGACACCCTGAGACCTTTGGGGTCACCCTGAGCACCTGGGGACACCCTGAGAACTTGGGGACACCCTGACACCTCTGGGGACACACTGACACCTTTGGGGACACACTGAGACCTTGGGGACACCCTGAGACCTCTGGGGACACCCTGACACCTTTGGGGACACCAAAGCCATGGGAGCTGAACCAAAGCCCCAGAGAATTTCTGTTTGCTCAGGAGCGTGTCCAGCCCGGTGCCCACTGCCCTGGAACCCCTGAAATCATCAGATCCCAAATCAGCTCCTGTCTGCCCCCAGCTTTCTGGAATTCAGAATTCAATTCCACTCCTCACCCCCATGGTTTTTAAGAGCTGTCTCCATAAGCAAATACAAACTCTTTGAATGCACTGTCAACTTGAGGGGGAAAAAATCAATTTTGCATTAAAATCTTGTTTAATAAACAGTGAAATTGTTAACTGCAATGAACTGATCATTTTTCATCAGTGCACATAGGCTCCAGAAGCAGCAGGATCAGAGTTCCATTCATTGATTGAGGGAAAACAAATTTGTGCATCTTGGCACTGAGCAAACCACTCGTGGAATTCAATTAGTTAAATAAACTGAGGTGAGAGAAGCAAATGCTGTGTTTACCTGCAACCAAGATGGGGCTGAAGAGAAATATTTAGAAGAACTTTATTGTAAATCAAGTGTGAGGTGAGAGCACCTCCCTGAGCCTGCTCTGCTGGAGCCACGCTGGACCCTGCCCCTCACACCGATGGGAACAGCAAAGTTCAGCACATAATCACTGCCCTGAGACTAAGCTGGAATTAAAACCATTGTTCCACCTCAAAAAACCACAAACCTAGGGGAGAAAAACCCTAAGAAACCACAGGAATGGATGGGTTTGATTCTGAAAGGTGCCTTGGTGGAAGGACTGAACCGTGGATGGGAGGTGTCCCAAAACCACCGAGAGTGATGGCAACAACTCCCAGAATGAGACACCAAAACCACCTCCTCTCCTCTCCTCTTCCTCTTCCTCTTCTCTCCTCTTCTCTCCTCTTCTCTCCTCTTCTCTCCTCTTCTCTCCTTTCCTTTCCTTTCCTCTCCTCTCCTCTCCTCTCCTCTCCTCTCCTCTCCTCTCCTCTCCTCTCCTCTCCTCTCCTCTCCTCTCCTCTCCTCTCCTCTCCTCTCCTCTCCTCTCCTCTCCTCTCCTCTCTCCTCTCCTCTCCTCTCCTCTCCTCTCCTCTCCTCTCCTCTCCTCTCCTCTCCTCTCCCAAAGCCATGAGTAGCTCCTCAGCCTTTACTCCAAGGTGAGAGGTGTTGGTAACACTCTGGAAGCAATTCCTGCCATCCCAATATTCCACATGGAGGGAAAAATACCAAGGGGCTGATCCACAACGTGCCTAATTAACTCCTACTGCTAATTATCACCCACTAACAGCATTTCTGCCCACACATGTTCAAAGCCTGAAGGAAAAGCCCCATTTAGGCCGGGATGGAGGAGGAGGAGGAGGAGTGTGGCCCTGAAAACTCAGCTTCTGAGCTTGCTGACATGGTTTTCTAAAGACTTTCCCAGGACAGTAACTGTAAACATAGATATGTGTACATTCTTTCTGTTCCACGTCTTGTGATGGGCATCTCTCATGGCCAGTGCAGTGAGAAAGTGTTATCCTGACCATCCAATCCCTGGCTGTGGGCAGAAACCTGTAAATCCTGGGAGGAAAATCAAACTTTCTCTTTCTTTCACAGCCAGTGCAGTGAGAAAGTGTTATCCTGACCATCCCATCCCTGGCCATGGTCAGAAACCTATAAATCCTGGGAGGAAAAATAAACTCTGCTCTTCTTTTCACCACACCTGGAGCTGTGTCTGTGTGATCTATTCAGCATCAGTGATAGCAAAAGGTCTTAAAATCTTAGAAAATTTGGGGACTTAGGCTTGGAAAGCCCTGGGAAAAGCAGGCCCTGGGAAATGTTAGGCCTTGTGCTTGCTAAAGACCAGGTCAAGCTGCTCCTGTGTAATCAATATATGATAAATGATACAATTGTTAGATGTGATTAGATATAATTATTGTTTAGAGAACATGGGGAACCATGTTAGGGGGCTAAGGGGGGATCATGAGAAATGCATGCTTGGGTAAAAACAATGCTTACAATAGAACAATGTAAGTTTGATAATTAATATGTAAATTATATAACGATAGAGTATAAAATATGTTCAACTCAAAACCAAATGGGGTCAGATTTGGCTCTGTGTACCCCTGACACCCAGAGCTCTTTAAATAAAGCACCTTCATATAACCACTGGTGGTTGTGTGTGTTCCTGAACGCTGACAGCAGCAGTAAGAGGAGGAGGGGGCTGAGCTCAGAGCACACAGCCCGGAGCTGGGGCTCACCTGCGGTGCCGAAGCCGCCCAGCGCGGAGCCCAGCGTGGCTCCCAGGGAGGAGCTGCTGCCGAAGCCCAGGGAGGTGTTGGCTGGCTGGGCAGAGCCCTGCGAGAAGAGCGAGCTGCTCTGCGAGTTGCTGCTCAGGGAGCTGTTCCCGTAGAAGGAGCTGGAGGCCAGGTTGTTGGTGGGCTGCTGCTGGGGCTGGGGCTGCTGCGTGCCCAGGGCTCGGAAGGGGCCGTTGGTGGTCCCTGCCAGCCCCCCGGCCGCTCCGTTGGCCGACGCCGCCGCCGCCGCCACCGCTGCAAGAACGGGAGAAACGTGGGCAAAGCCGCTGATGTTGTGAATTCATGCTGTAAATATTGGCTTTTCACAGTTATTCTGGTAAATATACACTAGATGCTTTCACTGGATTCTTTTCTCTCTTAGCAAGTTATAGGCTTAGATAGGAATTCTGAATTTCATCTGGACAAAGCAAGATAACCCCAACAGACAAGACAATGTGAGGATCAAGATGTTTTCCAACAGAAGGACAGTGGAAAACAGGTTATTATCAGCAGCAGGAAATGGAGAGCAAATGGTTATCAAAAAGCAGGACTTTGGCAGGGGGGAAGATGTGAAGCCCAGCTGCCCTCAAAGGAAGGATGAAGAGCCTGGACTGTTATCAACAATGACCATTTGCAGAAGAAACGAAACCAAACTTCAAATAATGCTGACCAGCTAGAATAATGATGACCAGCAAAAAAATATGCTGGCCAGCAGAAAATAAAATTGTGCAAAAGCATGATCCAAGAAGGTGGAACCAGGGAGGGGACATGCTTGAATATGCATTAAACCCTCACAGGGATGGGATAAAAAGGGTATTCCTGAGATACCAGGCACCCAGCCATAACTCTTTGCTTTATTTTATGTCCCTTATTGTCTTTATTAAACTTTTTAAAATTTTACAGGAGTGAACTTCGTTTTTCACACTGAGAAAATCAGTTTTGGTCACCTTGTGCAAGTTAAACCTTAGCTGGGGGCTTTGGATCACTGCAGGTTTTTTATTTCAGGGGCAAACTCTGTGTAAATCTGTTTTTTTCTATCTATGGGCTCCAGCCATGGGCAGCTGCTCCTGCTGCTCTCGTGCTGCTGGAGCTGCACAGATCAGAACCAGGAATGGCTCTTTCTCCAAACAGCCAGGAGTGCAATCCCTGCAGCCACACACTCACAAGGGCCAGTTAAGAACCCCGAGTTTTGAAACAACTGAAATGATCCTTCAGCACATGAAACACAAACCTGCGGTGCCAAGAACATCAAACCCAAGGACTTCTGGTTTTCAGCCAGTCCCAAAGTTAAAGAAAAAGCAAAATAAACAAGAGCTACAAGAAAACAATTAAAAGGCCCATTTCATAATCTGAGCCCAGTGCTGGCAGGGGCTGCTCACACCGATGGATTCTGGCTGAAAAATCCTTTTTAAAAGCCTTGAACGCCCAAGGAACACAAATAAATGCCAAAGAAACTCATGGCAAAGGCCATTTGAGGCATGGTGATATCATAAAGCACAAATCATGGAATGGCTTGGGTTGGAAAGGAGCTCAAAACTCATCCTGTCCCCAGGGTCACCTCCACTGTCCCAGGGTCACCCCCACTGTCCCCAGGGTCACCCCCACTGTCCCAGGGTCACCCCCACTGTCCCCAGGGTCACCCCCACTGTCCCCAGGGTCACCCCCACTGTCCCCAGGGTCACCCCCACTGTCCCAGGGTCACCCCCACTGTCCCAGGCTGCTCCAGCCCCAATGTCCAGCCTGGCCTTGGGCACTGCCAGGGATCCAGGGACAGCCACAGCTGCTCTGGCAATTCCAGCCCAGCCCCTCCCCACCCTCCCAGGGAACAATTCCTGCCCAAGATCCCACCCAAATCTCCCCTTTGCCAATCTCAAGCCATTCCCTGGGACCTGTCCCTCCAGGCCTTGTCCCCAGTCCCTCTCCAGCTCTCCTGGAGCCCCTGCAGGCGCTGGAGGGGGCTCTGAGCTCTCCCTGGAGCCCCTGGGAATTCTGAAGGCTCCAGCAGGTGGGCAAGCTGCTGCCAGGGGACAAATTTCAGTACCTACAACAAAACTCTACAGAATATTTCAATCTCCTGCTCCTCCCCTCTCCGTGGCTGCTCCGGAGGCTCAGCCAAGTTGAGCACAGAGGATGTTTCTCAACAACAATCCCTGATGGATCTCAGTGAGGGCAAGTTTGTCATCACTGCCAGCGGAGCACGGAGGGCTGGGGACACAGCAGGGACTGGGAGGGACCAGAAGGCTCCTGCCTGAACCTCTGGGGGGGACAGGACGGGATTCACCTGCCTGGGCAGGAGGGGACAGGACTGACGTGGCTGGTGACAGGACTGACCTGGCTGGTGACAGGACTCACCTGCCTGGGCTGCAGGGGACAGGATTCACCTGCCTGGTGACAGGACTGACCTGCCTGGGCTGCAGGGGACAGGACTGACCTGCCTGGGCTGCAGGGGACAGGACTGACCTGGCTGGGCTGCAGGGGACAGGACTCATGGGGACAGGATTCACCTGCCTGAACCTCTGGGGGAGACAGGACTGACCTGGCTGGGCAGGAGGGGACAGGACTCACCTGGCTGGTGCCAGAACTCACCTGCCTGGGCTGCAGGGGACAGGACTCACCTGGCTGGTGCCAGGACTGACCTGCCTGGGCTGCAGGGGACAGGACTCACCTGGCTGGTGCCAGGACTCACCTGCCTGGGCAGGAGGGGACAGGACTCATGGTGCCAGGACTCACCTGCCTGGGCTGCAGAGGAGCTGATGATGACAGGGGCAGGGGCCACCAGGCGCACAGGAGCCCCCAGGCCGTTCCTGGCCCCAGCGTTGACCACGAGGGCTCCGGTTTGGTCGTAATAAGCAGCAGGAGCCAGCACTGGGTACCCTGCAGAGGCAAGCACAGGGGACAGCAGGTGACAAACACATCACTCATGTCCACCTGAGCCCAGTGCAAGAGGTTTCCAAAGGAAAAGATGAATGGAAATAAAAGAAACAAGAACAGCCCTGCTTTTCCCAAAAAAAAGTCCAAAATTTGCATAAAGAATTTCAAGTAGAAAAGACTTTTTGCCCCCAGAATCTTTATTATCACACTGTGACCAGTGTAAAATCAGCTAAAACAGGTTTAAAATACAAAAGCACTGTTTTTGCTCCATGATAAATACAAAGTGTGCTGGGATTGCTCAGAGCTGGGTGCACCCACAGGCAACTTCCACTTCTGCATTTTGGATGGTTGGTACCATTAAATATTCTTTAATTCAGGTAAATAAACTCCTGTAAGTGCTGGTGATACACACAGCAGCAGACTGACAGAATATAGTGATTTAGGCACCTCATTATGGAATTGTACATGAAATGAAAATATTAAAATTAAATGCAGTGACTCTCTAAGGTGGGAGGTCACTAAATGTTCCCTGTGAATATTTGCTTTGCAAATACAGCTACAAACATATATCTGTAATTGTATATATGTGTGCATTTGCAAAGCAAATACAACCCAAATAACAGAGATTAAAGGAGACCTGCACAGTTCACTTTGTAACTTAATACTGCAACATTCTTCTTAAACAACAAAAAAACCACATTAACAAGGAAGTGACGCTGCCAGCAAGGAGAGCTGAAATCCAAATAATCCTTTTTCCTTACTTTTCACCAGCAAGACATTTCTGCACATTATTCCAATGAGCTCAGGTTTGTCCTTTGCCATCACAATAATATTCGCAATAACTGAATTTCAGCACCATTTTACCCCAAAGCCTCAGGGATCAGTCAGAATTCCTCCAGCAGCTCCTCCAATGATGAGCTAGAAATGAGAACTAAGCCCTGCTCCCTTTTATCCCTT
Source organism: Poecile atricapillus (assembly GCF_030490865.1). NCBI lineage: Eukaryota > Metazoa > Chordata > Aves > Passeriformes > Paridae > Poecile > Poecile atricapillus. The sequence goes on from NC_081272.1 coordinate 851,116, forward strand.
TTCTTTCCCTCTTTTTAAGCCTCTTGGAAGAGCAATCATGGCAGGAAGCCCCTGTTAAGTCAAGGCCCTGGCAGGGATGGAGAGCTGAGATGAATGAACGGGACTAAGAAACCCCTGAGGTTTCAAACACAGATCCCATAAGCTTGAAGAGCCCACAGAGAAACCTGGAGGGGATTTTCCACAGCAGCCATGGATTCCTGGAGAATCCCCCACGGGGAGATGTCACTGCTGTCACCTGTGCCACAAGGCCACCTGCCAGCCCCCAGTGCTGCCAGCCAGGGACACACCTGTTGTAGCTGATAGCCTGAAATGTATCTTTTCTCCTCTTTTAGTTGTGATTTCCCCCCCAGCTTCTCTTTCTCCTGTTTACCTGGTGTCAAGTTCTCATGGTCACTGAAGTTTCTCTCCTCAGCCCCACGGCAGAGGCCGGATGGAGTAAAGAGAGGACCCTGCTGGCATTTCCAGCTGCTGGAAGTTTCTTTAGCCCAGGGGACCCTTCTTTCCAACATGGAAGTTTCTAGTTTTGTTTTTCCTGTCCCAGAATGCCTCTGAGCTGTGGAAGCTGAGAGGATTTGCTTCCCTTCCCTTCCCTTTCTTTCCCCCCTGTGCTGCCAGGAAACCAAGCCCCCCTCTCTCCCCCTCTGTGGAGAATACTCCTCCACCTTTGTGGCCATTTGAAGAAGTTGCTGTCTGTTATTTCTTATCTTGGTGTGTGTAACCTTGATTTGTAGAAAGTTTGTAAGATGTACTAACTGAGAAAAATAATTGGTTCTTTCTCTGATGTTCCCTCCCTCCGAGAAACCCTGTTAAAAGAGACCCCCAGACCCCAAACCCTTGGTCTCTCATCCTTTGGATTCCCCTTCACAGAAATAAACTGTGGAATGCAAACCAGAGAGAGAGAGAGAGAGTCCCCCCTGATTTCTTTACTCGCTCTACAGACTTGAATTCTTGAAGAAAATCAGTGAACCCCACAAACAGATGCTGGCTGGAAACTCAAGTGAAGAGAAACCTCATCACTGAGCCAGCTGGGAAGAGAAGATGGAGTCACACACCCAGCCCTGGCATTAACCCCCAAAGCAGCAGGAGCAGGCAGTGCTGATGCCAGCAGAATCCCATTTCCCAGGCTCTGCTGGCAATGCTGGTACCTGGCATTCCTGCTGCCAGCCCCTGGCCGAAGGCGAGCGCGGAGTTGACGGCGGCGGCGGCCACCAGAGGATCCGTCTGCTGGCCCTGCTGGTTCTGGTTGGGAGTCAGGGGACGCTGGCTGGCTCCTCCACGGAGCACCTGGAGAGGACAGAACAGCCACTGGGTTATTCTGGGAGCCAGGACAGAGCCACCATCACCAGGCAGGAGCAGGAGCAGGGGGGAAACCTTCTCTCCTTTGCTCTTAATTCACTTTTCTTCACATTCAAACAGGACCTGGAGGGGCTGGAGCAAGTCCAGGGCAGGGAATGGAGCTGGGAAGGGGCTGGAGAATTCCTGAGGGAGCTGGGAAGGGGCTGGAGAATTCCTGAGGGAGCTGGGAAGGGGCTGGAGAATTCCTGAGGGAGCTGGGAAGGGGCTGGAGAATTCCTGAGGGAGCTGGGAAGGGGCTGGAGAATTCCTGAGGGAGCTGGGAAGGGGCTGGAGAATTCCTGAGGGAGCTGGGAAGGGGCTGGAGAATTCCTGAGGGAGCTGGGAAGGGGCTGGAGAATTCCTGAGGGAGCTGGGAAGGGGCTCAGGCTGGAGCAAAGGAGGCTCAGGGGGAATTTCTGGCTCTGCACAAGTCCCTGGCAGGAGGGGACAGCCGGGGGGGTCGGGCTCTGCTCCCAGGAACAGGGACAGGAGGAGAAGGAACGGCCTCAGGCTGGGCCAGGGCAGCTCAGGGGGGACAGCAGCAGGAATTTCCTTCACTGCAGGGTGGTCAGGATTTGGAATCAGCTGCCCAGGGCAGTGGTGGAGTCCCCAGCCCTGAAGAGCTCAGAACACCCAGGGATGTGGTGGCTGAACAGGGGCAGTGCTGGGGTCATGCTTGGACTCCATGGTCTTTAGAGAGTTTCTCCAACCTTTCCAATTCCCTGATCCCACCTCCAACACTCATCCTCTGTCAGGAGTGTGCACAAGCCACCCCAGCTAACATCTGCTCCCTGTCACCACAGCCCCACTAAAAACCCTCCTGAGCAGAAACCTTACAGAGCCCAGCTCAGGAGCTGGGGGTGGGTGGCAGGAGGTGACCTGGCTGTCCCCAAGAGAGCAGAGACCTGGTGACACAAGCCTTGAAGCACAGGAGATGGTGCCCAGAGAGCCCAGGTGGGGTTGGCAGGGACGAGCTGCTGTGGTGGGAGGAGGGCAGAGTGGCCTGTCCTGCAATGCCCTGCGCCAGGCTGGCTGTGTCAGAGCCAGAGCTGCTGCAGGAGCCTGCAAGCTCAGCCTGTGTGTCCCCAGCACATCCTGCAGCAGAGGGGACACCGTGGCTGTCACCTGCTGGAGCCACTAACAGCAAAAACAGACTTTGTGCATGGAGAGGCTGGGAAGGATCCCCAGGTTCTCTGATAGAGCCTGCATAGGAACCAGCCCGGGGCACCTCGGAGCCAGCAATTGCAGCACTGGAATGCTGCTGGGTTTCATTAACACGTTATTAAGGTGTCACAAGGGTCACAAATCAGGTGTCCAGGTTCCCAAAGCCTCTGCCTCAGCAGTTTTAATGCAAACAATCCCTGCTGCAGCCCCCAGGAGCAGGATTTGCATTCCAAACCCCACTCCCCACCCCACTCACGCCTGCTCCACGGCCATAAAAGTAATGAAACATCCCATAAAGGCCACTGGCACGGAGATATTTTATTTTGATAGCCTGAGCCTTTGCAGCAGCTCTCTCTGCTCACGCCTGCTGCATCTGTAAAGGCCTCAGAACACCTCCTGACACTGGGCTTTGGTTTTCAAAGGGTTTTTTCAGCTTCTGCTCTTTATTCTGCCACCTCCATCAGCCAAGGAGCTGCTCCAGGGACTGCAGCCCAGCTCTGCTCCTGCTGATTGCCCCTCACACTCCAGAAGTGCTGCTGCACAGCTCAGGCCATTCCCAAGCTGATCCATTGGTGTTTTCCCAAGCACTGACACTCCCTAATTCACCACCAGCCACGTCCATGTGCCACCCTCCACGTGCACAAGGATAAATCCAATTACAAATCTACTGATGGCTCTTGTCCCTTTGTTTCTAGGAGAGGTCTCCTCATTTAGAACCACTCAGAGCTGAGGTCAGGATCAGCCATAGAAAACATCAGGGTAATTCAGAGTGGCTGGAGCTGCCACAGGGGAGGTTTAGGCTGGGTTTAACACAAAATCAGCTGGGCTGGAAAAGACCTCTGAGATCACCAAGTCCAACCTTCGACCTGCCACCACCTGACACCCAGAGCATGGCACCGAGTGACAAAGTGACACATCCAGGCTTTCCTTACCCACCTCCAGGAATGGGGACTCCAATGGACTATCCATTACATTTTCCAATCACCCTTTTGGGGAAGAAATTCTCCCTGCTCCTTTTCCCCCAGTGGGAACAGGGATGGGGATGGGCACAGCCCTGAGGCTGCCAGGGGTGCACAGGGTGGGATTGCTGGGGGTCTGTGCAGGGCCAGGGTTTGGAATCCATGATTCCTGGGGGTTCATTTCCAGCTCAGGACATTCCCTGGCCCTGGGAAGCCGGCATTCCTTACCTGCTGCTGGCCCTGCTGGGTTTGCTGCGTGGTTTGCTGGTTGGCAGAGTTGGTGGCGGCGGCGGCGGCGGCCGCTTGCTGCTGGAAGAGGCTGGCGGGATAAACTCCCCAGGGAGTGACTCCATAGTACTGGTGAGGCACCACAGCCGGGCCTGGAACACAGCAGGGGCAGTGTCAGCTCCTGGGGGGCCAGGGGCACCCCAAAATCCCTGCTCAGCGCTGCTGCACACTCCCCTGGAACCCTCTGCCAACGCGCGGGTTTGGCAAGGGCGGAGAATTCTGTGGAGTTCCCAGTCTGGAATTTCGTCACTGTGGGAGGTGACTCTGCCAGCAGTGACCCTGTGGTTTTATTGGTGTGCCCTGTTTGTACAGGGGAGCCACAGAAACCCCCAACCCAAACAGAGGAACCTTGTTTTATTCACCCACAGAGAGCAACTTCTCACCCCAGCTGAAATTCACAGCTCGCTGCCATCCATCCATGTATCCATGTATCCATCCATCATCCATCCATCCATCCATCATCCATCATCCATCCATCATCCATCCATCCATCATCCATCCATCCATCATCCATCCATCATCCATCCATCATCCATCATCCATCATCCATCCATCATCCATCATCCATCCATCCATCATCCATCCATCATCCATCCATCCATCATCCATCCATCATCCATCCATCATCCATCATCCATCCATCCATCATCCATCCATCATCCATCATCCATCCATCCATCATCCATCCATCATCCATCCATCATCCATCATCCATCATCCATCCATCATCCATCATCCATCCATCATCCATCCATCATCCATCATCCATCCATCCATCATCCATCATCCATCCATCATCCATCCATCCATCATCCATCCATCATCCATCCATCATCCATCATCCATCCATCCATCATCCATCCATCATCCATCCATCCATCATCCATCCATCATCCATCCATCATCCATCCATCCATCATCCATCCATCATCCATCCATCATCCATCATCCATCCATCCATCATCCATCCATCCATCATCCATCCATCATCCATCATCCATCCATCATCCATCATCCATCCATCATCCATCCATCATCCATCCATCCATCATCCATCATCCATCCATCCATCATCCATCATCCATCATCCATCCATCATCCATCCATCATCCATCATCCATCCATCCATCCATCCATCCATCATCCATCCATCCATCATCCATCATCCATCCATCATCCATCCATCCATCCATCCATCCATCCATCCATCCATCATCCATCATCCATCATCCATCCATCCATCATCCATCCATCCATCATCCATCATCCATCCATCATCCATCATCCATCCATCATCCATCCATCATCCATCCATCCATCATCCATCATCCATCATCCATCCATCATCCATCATCCATCATCCATCATCCATCCATCATCCATCATCCATCCATCCATCATCCATCCATCATCCATCCATCCATCCATCCACCCTCAGCTCCTCAATAAATCACCAAACCCTCTGCACAGCTGGACTGCATCAGCTCTCAAGTGTTAAAATGTTCTTTTTCCAGCCCTGCTTTGCATTTGCAAATCTCCCCTAAAAGAGGCTGCAGGGTCCTGTCCCTTCCCACATTCCCTCCTCAAACCTCACCTTCCCTCCTCCAACTTAAGAGGCTTAAAAATAACAATAATAATAATAATAACCTTGGAGAGCAGCAGAAAAAGCCTCACTTTTGAAGATTCCTGGTGTTTATCAGGTCTCAGGACAGCACAGGAATTTGGAGATGGCAGCATGGCAGCCTCTCTCCCTCAATAATCCCAGCTGGAATAACGCTAAGGGAGCTCTCAGTGCTGGAGGGAGGAGCCCTTCCCACCAAATAACACGGATGGGAATCCAGGAATATTTTTTATTATGAGTGTTTGGTATCTTTAGGAAAGGTCAGGTGTTCCCTTTGATTCCCAAATCCATCACCCCTTCCAAGGGCTCCCTCCCCACAGGGGGAATAACTCAGGCAGAGCCAGACTCAGGTGTGACACTGGAATAAACAAATCATTAGAGGATTTTTGGTCATGACTGGTATAAAAACAGGGATTTCTTTTTAGAGACACTCAGTACTTGGGTTCTGCCCAGGTCTGTGATTCCATGGAAAATGAGGGATGACATAAAAAGGGATGTGCAAACACAGTGCTGAGTGCTCAGTGGTAGCCTGGCTGTGACAAAGGAGGAAAATCCTGCAAGTCCCTTTTCCTTTTGGTTTTTGTTCCTTTCTTCCTGGTTTATTTTACTCTAACAGGCTCAGCTGAACTCCTGCAGAATGCCAAGGACCTGGATGAGCTCCTGCTCCCACGTCCACACTTCAGGATATTCATTCCATGCCTTGTGCCAAGTATTAAACTCATATTTCAAACCTGTAAAAGTTTTCTCCTTGTGTTATCCTGGTTTTAACCACTGTGCTTTCCCCAGATTTGGGATTTAGGTGCCAGCTCTGCACAGCAGGGAGGTGCTGGCTAATTCCAGGCAGATGCTGAAGGCCTGGATTTGTATCCCACCCCAAAGCCCATCCTTGCTGGATTTACAGAATCAGAGATGCTGATCCGCTTCCTACTCAGATCTGGAGCAGCAGCCGCTAATTTCTTCCCTTCCAACCTGGAAATTCGTGAGCTAAAACAGACAAAAACCCGCAGCAAATGAATCAGTGCCACGAAGGTGGTGCCTGTGGTGCCTCAGCAGGCACAGACAGGTAAGCAGGGAGTGATTTTAACCTGTTTAGAATCACTGAGTGCACATCAAACCCCAACTCCCGGGGTTCTCCTGCACCCAGCAGGGAAAGAGCTGCAATTGCTCCCTTTTAATGCAAGTCATTAACCTGCATTTGCCCTCAGGCTGCTGCAAGTTGCTGCAACTCCTTTATCTGGGCAAAATTCGGGCATCTCTCTGGAATATTTTAGTCTCAGCTCTAATTATCAACCAAGCACAGCCTAGATGGGTTTTTCTCCTAGTCAGAGGTTGCTGCCAAAGCCTTGGGTGTAAAAAGCAGAGGAGATGCAAAAGCTTTGAAGTTTGCAGGCAGCTGGGCTTAAAAGGGCTGCGAGTCTGGCTCAGCTGCTCCGAGCACAGGAGCGAGAGGCTCATTACAGAACAGAGTTCTCAGTGAGGGCAAGAGAGGCATCACTGCCAGAGCCCAGCAGCACCCAGAGCTGCTCCTTCCTTCCTTCCCTCCTTCCCTCCCTGCAGGAGAGCTGCTCCTGCACCCAGCACAGCTGGCTGCTCCTTCCAGCACCTCTGAGAGCAAATATTCCCTGTGCTGCATCCACCCACTGCTTATCTCAGCATTGATACACTGCTTATCCCAGGATTCATCCACTGGTTATCCCAGGATTCATACACTGCTTATCCCAGAATTCATCCACTGGTTATCCCAGCATTCATACACTGCTTATCCCAGCATTCATCCACTGGTTATCCCAGAATTCATACACTGGTTATCCCAGCATTCATCCACTGGTTATCCCAGGATTCATACACTGGTTATTCCTGGATTCATCCACTGCTTATCCCAGGACTCATACACTGGTTATCCCAGGATTCATACACTGGTTATCCCAGCATTCATCCACTGCTTATCCCAGGATTCATACACTGGTTATTCCTGGATTCATCCACTGCTTATCCCAGGACTCATACACTGGTTATCCCAGGATTCATACACTGGTTATCCCAGCATTCATCCACTGCTTATCCCAGGATTCATCCACTGGTTATCCCAGCATTCATACACTGCTTATCCCAGCATTCATCCACTGCTTATCCCAGGATTCATCCACTGGTTATCCCAGCATTCATCCACTGGTTATCCCAGCTGGTTATCCCAGGATTCATCCACTGCTTATCCCAGAATTCATACACTGGTTATCCCAGGATTCATCCACTGGTTATCCCAGGATTCATACACTGGTTATCCCAGTTGGTTATCCCAGGATTCATCCACTGCTTATCCCAGAATTCATCCATTGGTTATCCCAATATTCATCCATTGGTTATCCCAGTTGGTTATCCCAGCACCCATCCACTGGTTATCCCAGTATTATTCACCCATTGGTTATCCCAGCATTCATCCACTGGTTTTCCCAACTGGTTATCCCAGAATTCACCCACTTCCCCACTAAACCAGGGCTTTTCCTGCTGGAATCATTTCCCTCCACCCCAGGCTGGAACTCCCAGCACCTGCTGTGGGTGGGAGCCTCTGCTTTTCCTGCATCCAGGTTATCCCAGCCCTGATCCAGCTCTCCACAAAGAACAGGAACATTTTCTACCTACAACGCTCCACCCCAGAGGGAATCATTTCCCAACTGGCATTAAAAAAGGCAAGTTTTTGGTTTTTTGAGTGACATCTTTCTCAAATGATGGAAGGCACTTCAAAGGCAGCAGTATCTTCCCCACAGTTTAAAATCTAAATGAGGTTTTTTTTTCTAGGAAGTTCTTCCCTCTGCATTCAAATTTGTTCTTTAAAATGCTGCTATTGTTGGCAAGAGAAGAGAATTATCCCAGAGCTGCCAGTCTCACAATCATGACAAACCTGCCAGAACTTTAACTGACAGATTTTCTCTGCCATAAAACACACCCCAAAGTTTCCTCTCTGCTCTGGGAGTAACTGAGCAATAAACTCCCAATAACCCCAAACTCATTTCTTCCATCCCAGAAGCTTCTCTGATCCTCCCAGTTTAACACTCCCAGGCACATCAAGGAGGCTTTTTGGTTTTATATAAACTGAAATTGTCCCATGTCCCTGCAGCGCTGCTCTCAGTCCTGACAGGAGGAAAGGGTTCCCAAAACTGCTCAGGATGGGACAGAAAAGCTGCTTTTCTGAAAGAAACATCAACATGGAGTTTGTCTTGTCGTTTCTAGGCTCCAAACTGATGAGAGAGTTAAAATAACTCCTGTTTCTCCATGGTGTAACACTAGAAATACACCCAGCACATTATGAATTGTTTTGTTTCTTTTAAGAGTCATAAACACAGAATTATTCAAGTAGAGGCCCTGATGTCAAGTTTTGGGATGCTTTAGGTATGCCTGGGGTGCTATTTCCAGCTCAAATGTCTAAAATCTGAGTTAAGCACAGCCTGGATGGGGTTTGCTTCTGGTCAGAGGCTGCAAAAGCTCAGGGAACTGCAGCAGAGCTGAGAAAAAGGAAAAAAAAGGAAAGGGAAAAGGGAAAGGGGAACAGGGAAAGGGGGAAAGGGGGAAAAAGAGAAAAAGAGAAAAAGAGAAAAAAGAGAAAAAGAGAAAAAGAGAAAAAGAGAAAAAGAGAAAAAGAGAAAAAGAGAAAAAGAGAAAAAGAGAAAAAAGAGAAAAAAGAGAAAAAAGAGAAAAAAGAGAAAAAAAAGAGAAAAAAAGAGGAAAAAAAGGAAAAAAAGAGAAAAAAGAGGAAAAAAAGAGGAAAAAAGAGAAAGAGAAAAAGGGAAAAAGGGAAAAAGGGAAAAAGGGAAAAGGGGAAAAAGGGAAAAAGGGAAAAAGGGAAAAAGGGAAAAAGGGAAAAAGGGAAAAAGGGAAAAAGGGAAAAAGGGAAAAAGGGAAAAAGGGAAAAAGGGAAAAAGAGAAGAGGAGAAGAGGAGAAGAGGAGAAGAGGAGAAGAGGAGAAGAGGAGAAGAGGAGAAGAGGAGAAGAGGAGAAGAGGAGAAGAGGAGAAGAGGAGAAGAGGAGAAGAGGAGAAGAGGAGAAGAGGAGAAGAGGAGAAGAGAAGAAGAGAAGAAGGGAAGAAGAGAAGAAGAGAAGAAGAGGAGAAGAGGAGAAGAGGAGAAGAGGAGAAGAGGAGAAGAGGAGAAGAGGAGAAGAAGAGAAGAAGAGAAGAAGAGAAGAAGAGAAGAAGAGAAGAAGAGAAGAAGAGAAGAAAAGAAGAAGAGAAAAGGAAAATTGTGGCCACCACTTGGTATTTCCTGGAAAGGTGGCCCAGCTCCGTGTGGTCTTTCCAGGAAATGAAGCTGCTGACCTGCTGCTCCTCTGCACTCTGCTGGTGCCCAGAAACCAGCTCTGGAGGCCCTGAGGTGATGCAGAAAGGCTGAGCAGGAACCTCTGCACAGGAATCATTCCCAAATCTCCTCCCGTGCCCAGAGCCGGTGCTGCCAACGCTCCGGGACCTCCTCCCCACCCAGGAACTCAGCTTCCCTCGGCACCCTCATTCCAATGACAAACCCTGCTTTTACCCACAGCATTCCATCAATGCTCCCCCCCAGGAACACTGCTGTGCTGCTGATTCCCTCCCCCAGGAGCAGGGAATGGCAGGCAGGGAGAGCTGGAATTAAACATTATTCCATCAATGCTCCCCCCCAGGAACACTGCTGTGCTGCTGATTCCCTCCCCCAGGAGCAGGGAATGGCAGGCAGGGAGAGCTGGAATTAAACATTATTCCATCAATGCTCCCCCCCAGGAACAATGCTGTGCTGCTGATTCCCTCCCCCAGGAGCAGGGAATGGCAGGGAGGGAGAGCTGGAATTGCTCACCTAGCGTGGCAGCTGCCGCCAGCCCGGCCGCGTAGGGATCGGTCCCCGGAGGCGCCGCGCTGATGATGTAGGGGTTGGGGACGAAGGCAGCGGGAGCTAAACCTGCTGGAAACATTCCTGTCAGTGAGAAAAACCCCAGCACACCCCCTGTGCAGCACCAGACCAGCCTGCCCCCCTGCTTCCCAGCTTTCCCCAGGGGGGTTTCTACAGGGAGGGAGCAAACGGTGAGTGCTGATGGGCAGGAGACAGATCTGGCATTAAAAATCCCCCAATTCCAAGGATTTGATGCTCCTTGAGGATAAAATCCTTTAGATCCAGCAGCTCAGGTGCTTCTGCAGGGCAGGCAGGCCCTGCTCAGGATCTGGAGCTTGTGACTACTCTGCACTTGCTCCAGTGAGTAAATGAGGAGCCAGAGCAGCCCATTCCCAGCTCAGCATCCCAGCGTTCCCACTGCTCAGTCTGGAGTGGGAAACCATTCCCAAATCTGCAGGGAGAGGTTTCATCCTCAGAGAAAGTGAAGGGGAGGAAGTTAAAAACTGAATAATTTCAATCCCTGAACTCCACACTGAGCACACAAGGGCACAGCACAGAGCTCCAGAGCCCAAACATGTTTATATTGGGGTTCTGGGCAGGAAGAACCACTACAAATTGTTTATTGTGCTAAAAACATTTACCTTTAATCACCCAGGAGTAGCCCTCCTATAGTTTTCCACACATGATTAAGTGCTTTACATCCAGTTAATAAATATATTTAATGAGTGGTTTTTAATCAATTTATATTTAAAATATATTTTATATTATATATAATATATATTATATATTTTATATTATATTTATATAAATTATATATAATTTATATTTAAAAATCTATTTTTAAAAAATATATTTAATGAATGATTTTATATTGGGGTTCTGGGCAGGAAGAACCACCACAAATTGTTTATTGCGCTAAAAACATTTAGATTTAATCACCCAGGAGTAGCCCTCCTGTAGTCTTCCACACATGATTAAGTGCTTTACATCCAGTTAATAATATATATTTAATGAGTGGTTTTTAATTAATTTATATTTTAAATATATTTTATATTATATATAATATATATTATATACTTTATATGGTATTTATATAAATTATATATAATATAATTTATATTAAAAATATATTTTTAAAAAATCTATTTAATGAATGATTTTATATTGGGGTTCTGGGCAGGAAGAACCACCACAAATTGTTTATTGTGCTAAAAACATTTACCTTTAATCACCCAGGAGTAGCCCTCAATAGTTTTCCTGGTTTTCTACACATGATTAAGTGCTTTACATCCAGTTAATAAATATATTTAATGAGTGGTTTTTAATTAATTTATATTTAATGAATTATTTTTATTAAATATACTTAATGAATGTTTTTATATTGGGGTTCTGGGCAGGAAGAACTACCTAAACTAAAATTGTTTATTGTGCTAAAAACATTTACCTTTAATCACCCAGGATTAGCCCTCCTATAGTTTTCCACACATGATTAAGTGCTTTACATCCAGTTAATAAATATATTTAAGGAATTATTTTTATTAATTTATATTTAATGAATTATTTTTATTAAATCTATTTAATGAATGATTTTATATTGGGGTTCTGGGCAGGAAGAACCACCACAAATTGTTTATTGTACTAAAAACATTTAGATTTAATCACCCAGGAGTAGCCCTCCTATAGTTTTCCTGGTTTTCTACACAGGATTAAATGCTTTACATTCAGTTAATAAATATATTTAATGAGTGATTTTATTAATTTATATTCAATGAATTATTTTTATTAAATATATCTAATGAATTATTTTTATTAATACCAATCCTGTGTTTGCATAAATGACATTTTTTACTTGTAAAACCCTATTTTGATATTAAATTGTGCATTTCCCCTCCCTTCTCTGTGCTGTTACCCTGATTTATGCTTTGCTCAGACTCCCAAAGCCTCAGGAGGGGGAGAGTGCCAGTCCTGCCACACAGGGAATCCTTCCAGAGGCATCCAAAGTGTGCCAGAAACACCCCTGAGCAAACCTGGAGTAGCAATTCCTCCTCACAGGTTGATAACTGTTTGTAAAATCCACCTGAGAGGCTCCTGGGTGGATTTTGTGGATCAGGATCAGGAGGAGAGAGAGGAGCACTCACCTATGTGTGGCTGGTGGGCAGCGGCCAGGGCGTACTGCTGCTGCTGGGCTGCGGTCAGCTGCTGCACAGCCAGGGCACTGGGCCTCTGGAACAGCTGTGGGAGAGAAAAAACAGCCTGAAACTGGTATTAACAACACCCTGAAACTGGTACCAACACCCTGAGACTGGTACCAACACCCTGAAACCGGTATTAAAACACCCTGAAACTGGGCACCGTCAGCTGCTGCACAGCCAGGGCACTGGGCCTCTGGAACAGCTGTGGGAGAGAAAAAACAGCCTGAAACAGGAATTAACAACACCCTGAAACTGGTATTAACACCCTGAAACTGGTACCAACAGCCTGAGACCGGTATTAACAACAGCCTGAGACCGGTATTAACAACAGCCTGAAACTGGGCACCATCAGCTGCTGCACAGCCAGGGCACTGGGCCTCTGGAACAGCTGTGGGAGAGCAAAAACAGCCTGAAACTGGTATTAACAACACCCTGAGACTGGTACCAACACCCTGAAACTGGTACCAACAGCCTGAGACCGGTATTAACAACACCCTGAAACTGGGCACTGTCAGCTGCTGCACAGCCAAGGCACTGGGCCTCTGGAACAGCTGTGGGAGAGAAAAAACAGCCTGAAACTGGAATTAACAACCTGAAACCAGCATTAACAACACCCTGAAACCGGTATTGACACCCTGAAACTGGCATTATCAACACCCTGAGACTGGGCACTGTCAACTGCTGCACAGCCAGAGCACTGGGCCTCTGGAACAGCTGTGGGGAGAGCACAAACACCCTGAAACTGGAATTAACAACCTGAAACTGAGCACAAACACCCTGAAACTGGAATTAACAACCTGAAACTGGGCACAGACACCCTGAAACTCCACACCACATTTCCTTTCACCCCACAGACTCCTCTCTACATCTCCAAAGATCTGAACTCCTTTGGCATGGATGTTGATCCACCTGAAGAACCCCACATTTCTGCAGCTCAGCCACCCCCAGCCAGGCTTTTCCCTCTGCTGTTCCCTCCAAATCCCAAAGGATTTATCCTGCTCACATATCCCAACAATCAGCTGCAACAAAGGATTCCCTTCTTCTCTGAGGGATCTCAGACTTGCAAAGGGAGAGCAATAAAGTTTACACTCATTATCCAAAGGAGCAGGAGTCGATTGCTGGAGCCAAGCCCAGCATTCAGCAGGAGCCAAGGGAGTCTGGGCTGCTGTGGGAGAAAGGTCAAACAAACCTAAGCCAGGCTCAGATAAAGCTCTGGAGTAGTGGACTCTGCCCTTAGGGTTTAAACCAGGATCAGGTAGAAGGTTTGAACTTGGAATTCACAGGCTGCTCTGGCTGGCTCAGTAAAGCCCAGCGTGGGGATCAGTAAAGCTGAGTGTGGGGCTCAGTAAAGCCCAGCGTGGGGCTCAGTAAAGCCCAGCGTGGGGCTCAGTAAAGCCCAGCGTGGGGCTCAGTAAAGCCCAGCGTGGGGCTCAGTAAAGCCCAATGTGAGGCTCAGTAAAGCCCAGCGTGGGGCTCAGTAAAGCCCAGCGTGGGGCTCAGTAAAGCCCAGCGTGGGGTTTAGTAAAGCCCAGTGTGGGGCTCACACCTGGGCTGAGCAGGTGTTGGTTCTCTGTCACTTCTTGGGCTCCAGGGTGGGGTTTGGGGTTTTTTTTAGCACTTTTTCCTACTTTTAGGCTCTTTTTCAACAGCAGCTCCTGGAGACCCCTGGGATCAGCCGAGATCTTGGTGGATGCTCTGGGAATTGCTGTGGGAATTCTGATTTTTCCAGCTGCAATCTCCTGCTCCAGCTCCCAGGCAGGACACACACAGCACGGAGACGATGACAACGCCTCCGATCTTCCTCCACCCCTTTTCCCAGGATGGGATCCCAAGCTCACCCCAGCCCACCCCGACTCCTCTGGATGCAGAGGATGGATCAGGGAGCAGTTCCTCACCTGCTGCTGGGAATTGTAGTCAAAGAGCCCCACGGTGGCAGCGGCCGAGTCCACGGGGACCTGAGTGCCGGAGTAATCGAACTGCAGCGGCTCCATGCCCACGTGCTCCATGGGGTCCAGGGGCACGCTCTGGGATTCCATGTTGGAGAAATCCTCCACGGGCTTGGCCCCGTTGGTGCTGGCCAGCTGGGCCAGCCCCTCGGAGCCGTTCTGGTTGGGGCCCAGCAGATCCACCTCGCTGGCAGAGTTCTGGCAGTTCCCGGGCGTGCGGCTGCGCGGGGAGGGAAAAACGCGTCGGGAAAAGGGGCAGGAACGCTCCAGGCCAGCAGCTCACCCTCCAGAGCTGCCTGGAGGTGCTGGAGCACAACGGGGAAACATAAAAACAGGGTCTGAAAGAGCTCCCTGAATTAATTCTACACGGAAATAGATCCTGGCAGAGGTGCCCAGAGCAGCTGTGGCTGTCCCTGGATCCCTGGCAGTGCCCAAGGCCAGGCTGGACATTGGGGCTGGAGCAGCCTGGGACAGTGGGGGTGACCCTGGGACAGTGGGAGGTGACCCTGGGACAGTGGGAGGTGACCCTGGGGACAGTGGGGGTGACCCTGGGGACAGTGGCAGGTGACCCTGGGACAGTGGGGGTGACCCTGGGGACAGTGGGAGGTGGCCCTGCCATGGCTGGGGTGACCCTGGGGACAGTGAGAAGTGACCCTGGGGACAGTAGGGGTGTCCCTGGGACAGTGGGGGTGTCCCTGGGGACAGTGGGGGTGACCCTGGGACAGTGGGGGTGTCCCTGGGACAGTGGGGGTGGCCCTGCCATGGCTGGGGTGACCCTGGGGACAGTGAGAGGTGTCCCTGGGACAGTGGGGGTGTCCCTGCCATGGCTGGGTGGCACTGGATGGGATTTGGGATCCTTTCCAGCCCAGCCCACTCAGCGAGCAGAGCTGATGAAGAGGGAAGGAGAGGGTGTTTGGGGGTGTTTGGTGTTTGCTCTTCACCAGTCCCTGTCACACAATCCCAGTCAGGGTCAGGCTGGGAGGACCCCAGAGGGTCACTGGTGCCACCCCCTGCCCCAGCAGGGCCATCCCAGGGCACAGAGCCCGGGGCTGTGTCCGTGTGGCTCGGGAATATCCCCGGGAGGAGCCTCCAGCCCCTCTCCAGGCTCTGCTCAGGGCTGGAACAGCATCCCAGAGAATCCCTTTGGATTCTGCCCCCATGGCACTGCAGGGGATGGAGTGGGAGCCTGCAGGGGTTCAGCTGCTGGCTGGGGTTAAACCCCAACACTGATTAATTATTAACTGATTAATTAATAGCCACCAATGCACACACCTGAAGTCTTTGACGTCGGCGTCGATCCCGTTCTGGACAGGCAAACCATTGGATTTATCCATCACATCCCCCTCCTCCTTCAGATCTCCCAATTTATCTCCATCAAACGTGCCCTTGCTTTTCTTATCCCCTTTGTCATTCTCGTCACTCTCTGCATCCCTTGGCCCCTGGGTAAATGAGACATTGTTTTAATCAGCTGAGTTTTCAGATCAATTCTCCTGTTACCCCGAGATGGCAACAAATCAAAGGTGTCACAATAAAGGAAGTCACTTGCAAACATTAATTCCTACCAAAAAAAAATAGGTAAAAATACAAAATAGTCAATAATAATCAAAGAAATAAGGGAATTAGATCTCACTCTTCTAAGAGGGGTTTCATCTATCCAGGTTTCTTCCATTTAGTAACTCAAGGTTTGTTTTTGTGGGCTCTAAAAACCCCATCCCAAAATAATTTTAAGGAATTCTCCTTCTAGATGAGTCTTCAGCACTTCAAATTCAACACCAGCAAATGCTGCAGGGGCATAAAGTGAATTTGTGCTTCTCTCAAGTGCCTGGCTCAGTGTCAGAGACAGCTCTTGACTGGACACATGTTTGAGAATCACCTCAGTTTTGGGGACATCAGCAGTGAATTCCAAGGCACAGCTCATTTAAAACCACTCAAATAAATCACTGCCTCAGCCATTGGCTCCTGTGATCCTGAAGCACATTTCTTTGAGAGAAAAGAGGGAAAAAAAAAAAACAAGGAAAAAAAAAGGATTTCTGTTGTGTTGAGCATTTCATGAGTGGTGTGTGCTACATCTGCAGCGTGTCTGCTCTTTATTTCACTTGGGAGGAGAATAAAGGGTGTTGATGCCTGGGGCAGTGTTTTGAACAACAAAAAGGAGAGGAAAAACAACATAATTTATGATAAAAACCAGCAAGGGGCATATAAACATATTTATCAGAGGTGCTGTCACAGGGACAGACACCCAAACCCTGCCTTCCACATGATGGCAGGGAGAGGTGCTCTGCACACATTTCCACCCACTGAACCTTTTCTCACTCTCTCTGGCTGGAGAAAGGGGTTTCTCCCTTATATTTAGAGAAAAAAAATTTGTTGTGAAAGCAAAAATCTTTTTTGGTGTTGCTTCTGACAGAAAATAAAACCGTGCTTCCTTAATATTACTTGGAAATGGCAGCTGTAAAGGCAGCCTTGGAGCGATTTTCCCCCAAAGAAGGGGGTGACAGCTGTGTCACCTCTGTCACCCTGATGTGCTGAGGATCAGATCCCAGCTGGGATCATCTGGCTCCCTGCCCTGAGTGCCCAAACCTCCTCAGGAATCCCCTCCTGAGGGCAGCAGTCCTGGGAGGGAGAGGGAAGCTCCAAAGGATTCATCCTCAGGGTGCTTTTCCCCCATTTCTGCAGCTCTTTCCCCTCTGCAGGGCTGGGTTTGATTCCACCTCTCCCCACATCCCTGTGCTCCTTCCCCACCCCACAAAACACAGCACTGCTGCCTTTTCCCCCTGGAGAGGATTCCCAGCTGGAAAACATCCATCCAGCACGCAGGAATTCCAGGGAAGGCTGTGTGGGACCAGTCTATTTATTTCTGGGGTTTGGGGGGGTGTTTATCCCAAAAGGAAAACCGACAAGACAAGGATAAACATTGTGCCAGGACAGTTATCACCAGGGAAAGGTTGGGTTTGGAGCTGGGATCCCATTTCCTGGGACCATCACATGGAATTTCTGTTCTGAGGCAGCACCACAGGCTCACTGGAGGTTTGTGGAACCTTTTCCAAGGATTGGCTTGGATGGGGTGTTTCTGCTGGGGGGCTTTTCCAAGGATGCAGAGAACACCAGCACCTTCCCATCTCCCATCCCCAGGGCAAGAACTAAACCTGCCCTGTTGGAGGGCAAAGAAAGAAACCTCTGCCCTGGGAATGTCTCCCAAGCAAGCAGCAAAGGGAGAAAAGACCAGGAATGTGGGGATGAGGAACTTACAAATCCTCCTTTCCTTAGGCAGGAGTCTCCAGGAGACGAGCTCAGCACGTACTCCACCATGCTCACCCCCAGCCCTCCGCTCTCGGAGCGCGGCGACAGCACCGAGTTCACCTCGCTGTTCACGTGGAAACCCTGCCCAGGTCTTCTCTGAACCATGATGGGCTGGGAAACAGAGTGATCTGCAACAAAACCACGGCAGATCCTCAAAGAACATCCAAATATTCAAAGGAGCAAATGAAATCATTCCGGATCGACTCCCCGGGGGTTTATCTGCACGGAGAAGTTGTGACTCTGCTGATGCCCATCAGTAAAATCAGGATGGATTTCTCTTTTTTTAAATACTACAACGGATGAAAATACCCATTTTTATCAGGGAAAAGCCCATCCCAGAGTAAGGTACATCCTGGGAGCTGTACATCCCATTTCCTGGGAGCTGCACATCCCATTTATTTCCTGGAGCTGCACATCCCATTTCCTGGAGCTGTACATCCCATTTCCTGGGAGCTGTACATCCCATTTCCTGGAGCTGTACATCCCATTTCTGGAAGCTGTAAATCCCATTTCTAGGAGCTGTACATCCCATTTCCTAGAGCTGTAAATCCCATTTATTTCCTGGAGCTGTACATCCCATTTCCTGGAGCTGTACATCCCATTTCTGGAAGCTATAAATCCCATTTATTTCCTGGAGCTGTACATCCCATTTCCTGGAGCTCTAAGTGCCATTTCCTAGAGCTGTACATCCCATTTCTGGGAGGTGTAAATCCCATTTCCTGGAGCTGTAAATCCCATTTATTTCCTGGGATCTGTACATCCCATTTCTGGGAGCTGTAAATCCCATTTATTTCCTGGGATCTATACATCCCATTTCCTGGAAGCTGTACATCCCATTTATTTTTTTGGAGCTGTAAATCCCATTTCCTGGAGCTGTAAATCCCATTTCCTGGGAGTTGTACATCCCATTTATTTCCTGGATCTCCACATCCCATTTCCTGGGAGCTGCCCCACACACCCAGCAGTGTTTCAGGTTTCAGAAACCACAGAAAGAACAAATCAAAGATCAGCATTTCAAACCCAGCACTTGCAGGTTTGTTTTTCTTTTCCTAAAACCTGAATATTCTCCCCCAAAGTTCAAAATCAGGGAGAACCAAGAACAAAATCCTTGGCAGATAAATTTCCTTTTTATTTTTTTTATTTTTTTTCCTTTTTAAACTGAATGTTGCTCTCAAGTTCAAAACCAAGGACAGTCTGTGATGCAAGAACAAAATCCTTGGCAGACATAACACTAATTCAAAACATCATTTTATTTATTTTTTTTTAACTGAATGCTGGGTTTGGGTTGGTTGGTTTAGTATTTAAAAAATGAAGATTTTTTTTTTTTTATTATTCATCTTGTTCTCTAATATCTTTGTTCAAACTTTCAGCTGATCCATCCCAGAGCAGAAAACACATCAGAAATTGAAATTTTAAGGACAAATTAAGATTTTTTTAAGCAGATAAACACAAATTTACAAATATTCACATTTGACAATGTTGTGACATCCACAGATATTTTAATTTTATCACAAAGCAATGTGAGGTTTCCTATTTGTTTTTTATTATATAAACCAGGTGGGTTTTGACATCTTTTCAAATCTGTGCCATCCAGCCTGGCCAGCCACTTTGGGTAAAAAAAATTCACATTTCTGCATTCAACCCCAACTAAATCAAGGAAATAATGGAGCTACCTGATGTTCCCCAAGCACTGTCTCTCCACTGATCTCCCAGAAATATCCCTTTTGGTCCATCTTTGCTGGAATCATCAGATTCCCAAAACTTTTTACCCGGCAACAGCTGCTGCAATTAAAACAAAACAACAACAACAAAATAACAAAATAAAACAAAAGAGAACAAAACAAAGCAAAGCATGATTAAAATAAGTATAAAATGCAAACATAAACCATAAGCATCTCCCTTCTATCAGGTACCAATCATTAAATACAATGGATACAATCCCAATTTTGATATCTCTGAGGTGGAAGCTGAGGGAACAATTCCATCTCTCCCCATTCCTGCTTTTCCTCCCCACACGTCAGACACTCTCACACTCTCCAGCCTCTCTGCACTCACAGGGAAAAATCAAAGAGGGGGAAAAAAATTTGGGATCCAAACCTTTTCCTGAGCTCAGTTGGGAGCACAAATTCCTGACTCCCCATGGGAGCTGCTGCTGCTGCTGGAGGGATGGGAAAACAGGGATGGAAAAGCTCGGGAATTCTCATTTCTCCCTCCTGCTGAGGAGTCTGGGGAGGCTGGGGGACACTGAGGGGAGGGAGGGCAGCACCTGCCAGGGTGGGGAACTGGAAAAGGTCCCTGGGAACTGGAAAAGGTCCCTGGGAATGGGAAAAGGTCCCTGGGAAAAGGAAAAGGTCCTTAGGAATGGGAAAAGGTCCTTGGGAATGGGAAAAGGTCCCTGGGAATGGGAAAAGGTCCCTGGGAATGGGAAAAGGTCCCTGGGAAAAGGAAAAGGTCCTTAGGAATGGGAAAAGGTCCCTGGGAATGGGAAAAGGTCCCTGGGAATGGGAAAAGGTCCCTGGGAACGGGAAAAGGTCCCTGGGAATGGGAAAAGGTCCTTGGGAATGGGAAATGGTCCCTGGGAATGGGAAAAACTCCCTGGGAATGGGAAAAACTCCCTGGGAATGGGAAAAGGTCCCTGGGAATGGGAAAAGGTCCCTGGGAACGGGAAAAGGTCCCTGGGAACGGGAAAAGGTCCCTGGGAATGGGAAAAGGTCCCTGGGAATGGGAAAAGCTCCCCAGGAATGGAGCCATCCCAGGGCTGGGACAGCCCAGGGTCCCAGCTCTGGAGGACAGAGAGAACAATTCCCATCCTTCAGGGGGTTTTGGGATTCACCAGTGATCACCTCCAGCCAGGAATTCCTGAGCTGGCAAGGGGACAATATCCCAGTAAATCCTCTGGATAGGATGGATGGAATTCCCAGGGGGAACAGCAGCACATTCACAGCAAATTAACCACAAAACGAGCCTTGCCTCAAGCTGGGATAAAACTCAGGGAGCTGAAGATGAAAAGAACCTGAATGTGCCTGAAATTACCATGGATCAAACAGGAATCATCAGATATGGAAACTCTCCCCTGTATCAGGAGTGTGATAATTCCTGATTGGTATCAATATCCTGATAACAACTTCAATACCTTGATTTGGAATCAATATCTTGATAACCTGATCAATACCTTGATTTGGTATCAATATCCTGATAACCTGATCAACACCTGGATTTGGTATCAATATCCTGATAACCTGATCAATACCTTGATTTGGTATCAATATCCTGATAACCTGATCAATGCCTTGATTTGATATCAAATTCAATATCCTGACAACCACTCCAACACCTTGATTTGGTATCAAATTCAATGTCCTGATAACCTGATCAATACCTTGATTTGGTATCAAATTCAATACCTTCATTTGGAATCAAATTCAATGTCCTGATAACCTGATTAATATCTTGATTTGATATCAAATTCAATATCCTGATAACCTGATTAATATCTTGATTTGATATCAAATTCAATATCCTGATAACCTGATTAATATCTTGATTTGATATCAAATTCAATATCCTGATAACCTGATTAATATCTTGATTTGATATCAAATTCAATATCCTGATAACCTGATTAATATCTTGATTTGGTGTCAAATTCAATATCCTGATAACAACTCCAATACCTTGATTTGGTATCAATGTCCTGATAACCTGATCAATACCTTGATTTGGTATCAATATTCTGATAACCACTCCAATACCTTGATTTGGTATCAATGTCCTGATAACCTGATCAACACCTGGATTTGGTGTCAAATTGCATGTCCTGACTGACAGCAGCTCCTGCTGGGAACTCTGGGTGCAGATTTTGGGCTGAATTTGAGGAGTCCATCATCCAGAGCTGATTTCCCAGCTCCCCTGGGCTGCTCTGGAGCACAATCCCAGCGCTGTGCTCTCCATTTCCTCCCCAGCTCAACACAGAGCTGTTTGTTTACAAACCCAATCCATTTTCAGGCTCATTTCAGATGGGATTCCTCCTCACACTCCTCAGCACTGTGTGGGCTGCTCCAGGATAAAACAGGGACCTTTCCCCATGCTCCCCTTTATGCAATCCCAAAATAATTCCGAGTGGAAAGGCAGGAGGCTCCTGTGAGCAAGCATCACCTCCAAACACAGAGGAACCTGCTCCTCCATCTGCACTGGGAAGGAGCTGAAAGCCAAGCCACGGCTCTCCAGCATTTACAAACACCAACAAACATCAGGTGTCTTGCAAAGTTTTCTTTAAGCTTCTGTCATTCCCATATTTCTTCAAATGCAGCTTTTTTTTTTTCCCCTTTTTTCTCCTGCCACAGCACAGAAAGAACAACTCTGCTCGTGGCATTGCAAGGGATTTTGAACAGAAAGCAGCACAAACTGATTAAACTGATTTTAGCTGCAATTAAACACTTCCCATTTCCCCTGACAGCACCTCACAGTGCAGGACACAAAATATTCTACAGCCACAGCTCCAGTCATGGAATCCAGGAATGGCTTGGAAGGGACCTTAAAACTCGAATGAGCAGAATGGAATGATCTCCAACCTTAACAATTCCAGTATTTTCTTTTTGATGATAAAGGAGAGGGATTTTTACAAGGCCTGGAGGGACAGGACCCAGGGAATGGAAAAGGGGAGATTTGGGTGGGATCTTGGGCAGGAATTGTTCCCTGGGAGGGTGGGGAGGGGCTGGGCTGGAATTGCCAGAGCAGCTGTGGCTGTCCCTGGATCCCTGGCAGTGCCCAAGGCCAGGCTGGGTGGCTTTGGGACATTGGGAATGTCCCTGGGGTGGCACTGGATGGGATTTAAGGTCATTTCCCACCCAAACCACTCTGGGATTCCCTCAGAGCAGGGTCTGGGGCAGCATTTCCACAGCCACAGCTAACCCAGCCTTTCCCTGTCTCCCCTGCTCTCCTCCAGCCCTTTCCCAAGGAAAACAAAACCTGCACCAACACCTGAATCCTGCAGTGAATCACACACAGGAGTCACAAAACATTTTAATTCTCACAATCTTCTGCACACCCCCTGCTCCTGCACAGACAGCCCCAGCTCTGTCCCACTCCAGTTTACTCCTCCCACTCCAGTTTACTCTGTCCTCTCCAGTTTACTCTGTCCCCTCCAGTTTACTCCTCCCACTCCAGTTTACTCTTCCCACTCCAGTTTACTCCTCCCTCTCCAGTTTACTCCTCCCTCTCCAGTTTACTCCTCCCTCTCCAGTTTACTCTCTCCACTCCAGTTTACTCTGTCCTCTCCAGTTTACTCTTCCCACTCCAGTTTACTCTGTCCTCTCCAGTTTACTCTGTCCACTCCAGTATACTCTGTCCCCTCCAGTTTACTCCTCCCACTCCAGTTTACTCTGTCCACTCCAGTTTACTCTTCCCACTCCAGTTTACTCTGTCCCCTCCAGTTTACTCTGTCCTCTCCAGTTTACTCTGTCCCACTCCAGTTTACTCCTCCCACTCCAGTTTACTCTGTCCACTCCAGTTTACTCTGTCCCCTCCAGTTTACTCTGTCCCACTCCAGTTTACTCTGTCCCACTCCAATTTACTCCTTCCACTCCAGTTTACTCTGTCCCACTCCAGTTTACTCTTCCCACTCCAGTTTACTCCTCCCACTCCAGTTTACTCTGTCCCACTCCAGTTTACTCTTCCCACTCCAGTTTACTCCTCCCTCTCCAGTTTACTCTGTCCTCTCCAGTTTACTCTGTCCCCTCCAGTTTACTCCTCCCACTCCAGTTTACTCTGTCCTCTCCAATTTACTCTGTCCCCTCCAGTTTACTCTGTCCCCTCTCCAGTTTACTCCTCCCACTCCAGTTTACTCTTCCCACTCCAGTTTACTCTGTCCTCTCCAGTTTACTGTCCCCTCGTTTACTCCTCCCACTCCAGTTTACTCTGTCCCACTCCAGTTTACTCTTCCCACTCCAGTTTACTCCTCCCTCTCCAGTTTACTCTGTCCTCTCCAGTTTACTCTGTCCCACTCCAGTTTACTCTGTCCCACTCCAGTTTACTCAGTCCACTCCAGTTTACTCTGTCCCCTCTCCAGTTTACTCTGTCCCCTCTCCAGTTTACTCTGTCCTCTCCAGTTTACTCTGTCCTCTCCAGTTTACTCTGTCCCCTCTCCAGTTTACTCTGTCCCCTCTCCAGTTTACTCTGTCCTCTCCAGTTTACTCTGTCCCCTCTCCAGTTTACTCTGTCCTCTCCAGTTTACTCTGTCCCACTCCAATTTACTCTTTCCCCAGCAGAAGCTCCAAGTTTCCCACTGCAAGTTCTGTACCCTCATCAGAAACAAGCAGAAGAGAGATGTTCACCTCACAGGGAGATTCCAGATCTATTTACAGGTATCAGGGAAACCCCAAAGCCAATATTAACAGATGCTAAAGGGGGGCTTTGTTCTGTCAAGGGCTGCTCCAACCATCACAGAGCTTAGCAAGCAGCAATCAGCTGCACTGAATTATGCAACAGGCTGCCACACAATGAATTTTTCCTCAGGGAAAGTTGTCAGTTGCAATGGATAAAAAAGAAAAGGTATTTTAAGTGACTCTCATGCAGTTCTGCAGGTTGGAAATTTAAAAAGAAGGAGCAGAGGTTCAGAATGAGAGTCATTTATTCATTCCCTGGGTTTTATTAAAATTGACCCTATCCAGTATGAAAATAATCCTGCTAAGCCCTCTTACAAAGGACTTACACGAGCTAGGCCAATATTCAATTTAGCAGAGCAGGGAGGAGGGGAGGATTTACCCATCATCAACAAAAGCAATTCTTCAGCAGCCAGGGCACAGAGATCCCACTGAGATGGGATTATGAATTAGACAAATTAAGAAAACTGATCCCCCTCAGACAAGGCAAATATTAAGACAAAAGCAGCCATGTGTGCAGTGGAGATCTGCGTTTGTCTGCAGCAACAGGTAGGGCAGGCAGAGCAGCTACTGAGGGGTGTTTGCAGGTCCTGCTCTACAAAGCTGGAAATCTCCATCCCTGCTCCTCCTGTTCCCATCTCCTGCCCCACTGTTCCCATCTCCATCCCTGGTCCTCCTGTTCCCATCTCCTGCCCCACTGTTCCCATCTCCATCCCTGCTCCTCCTGTTCCCATCTCCATCCTGACCCACTGCTCCCATCTCCATCCCTGCTCCCATCTCCATCCTGCTCCCATCTCCATCCCTGCTCCCATCTCCATCCCTGCTCCCATCTCCATCCCGTTCCCATCTCCATCCCTGCTCCTCCTGCTCCCATCTCCATCCTGCTTCCATCTCCATCCCTGCTCCTCCTGCTCCCATCTCCATCCTGCTCCCATCTCCATCCTGCTCCCATCTCCATCCTGCTCCCATCTCCATCCTGCTCCCATCTCCATCCTGCTCCCATCTCCATCCCTGCTCCTCCTGCTCCCGTCTCCATCCCTGCTCCCATCTCCATCCTGTTCCCATCTCCATCCCTGGTCCTCCTGTTCCCATCTCCATTCTGCCCCACTGCTCCCATCTCCATCCTGCTCCCATCTCCAGCCCCACTGCTTCCATCTCCATCCCTGCTCCTCCTGTTCCCATCTCCATCCTGACCCACTGCTCCCATCTCCATCCTGTTCTCATCTCCTTCCCTGCTCCTCCTGCTCCCGTCTCCATCCTGCTTCCATCTCCATCCCTGGTCCCATCTCCATCCTGCTCCCATCTCCATCCTGCTCCCATCCCATCCCCACTGCTCCCATCTCCATCCCAGTCCCACTGTTCCCATCTCCATCCCCACTGCTCCCATCTCCATCCTGTTCCCATCCCATCCCCATTACTCCCATCTCCATCCCTGCCCCACTGTTCCCATCTGCAAAGCTGCCAGCACTGAGGAAACTGCAAAACTCAACCCAAACATTATTCCCAACTGCCAGCACTCCCCAGCTGCCAATGAATCAGGAATTTTTGGGAACACACCACAGGCATCAGCTCCTCCAAACCTTGAACACAGCCCTGGCCTCTGTGTGAGCCAGGAAAAGGTGGCCAGGGCTGCAAAGAGGCCAGCAGCCAATGCCCCACAGCACAACGGGGTCTGAGCTCAGTGAATCCCAAAATAAACCCGCTCCAAGGACTGGGGCACTGTCCCCAGCTGGGTTTTGAGTTCACTGCTGGATGAGCCAACAGTGGAGCTTCAGCTGTTCCTCCCTCCACGGTGGATTCCAGCCTGGCAGGTTTGGGGTTGGATCAACCACACACACACCACACACACACAGACACAGCTCACAGCCACAACAGAGAACCCTCAGCATCACAATCGTCCCAGCAGCCTCAAAAAACTGCAATTTCCTTTCCTCCCTCACCCAAAAGAGGGATTTTTTTCCTCCAGGCCTCTCACTTACCTCTCCCATAGCCCGTCCTTCCAGAGCCAGCGCTTGGAAATCGTGATTCAGCTCGTCCATGGAACGCACCTATTCACAGATGGGGAGAAAAGGCCGTGAGGAAATGCTTTTATTTGCTGTTATTTTTATTATAATCAGAGTTTATAGCCATTTTTCTGCTCCAGACTGAGAGCTCCATTCCACATGAGAGCCTGTAACCAGGTTATGGAGCTCCAGAGCAAGACTTACCTTTAACACTCCCAGCAGTTATAACATTTATATACTTTCATTATTATAGCCACATGTGTATTATTAAACACAGATTTATTTATGTGTGCTAGATTTATACAAGCACAAGAAAGGAACAACCAGCAATTGCTTTTAAGACACACAAAGCCCAACAACTGTCTCTGCTTGTATTTCACAGGGGTTTCAGGTGAGGGAGTCAAGGCATGAGGAGCCAGCATCATTCCAGGTGGGAATCAAGGAAAATCTCCTGTATAAACCTGGAAAATTTACATTCAGGTTACACTGACACAAAGGAGAAAAACACAGTGGTTTGATTTGATGAAAATTGAGTTATTTAGAGCAGAAAAATAAAGTGTGAACTTGAAACTATTGGATAAATAAGTTGATAGAAGCATAGATTGTCCTGAGTTAAATGGATCCATAAGGATCATCCAGGCAAACTCCAGACCTCCCAACAACCCCAGCCTGGGCATCCCTGGAGCGGTGTCCACAGGCTCCTGGAGCTCTGCTGGGTGAGTTACAAGACAAAAAAAATCCCAAATCTTGTTTAGATGCTCATGGTCCACCTGTGAGATCCCCATCACTGACCCTAACCCTGATTTCTGATCCTGCAGCATCACTTCCAGCAGGACCCAGACCTTGTGAGTGCTTCATTCCTATTCTAAGACAATATTCTGGAGATCTCAACTAACAATCAGCACCACATTCACCTCCAAGAATCCCCTCCAATCTGAATTCTTCTATTCTGTGGCCATCACATCTTACAAAAGGTTAGTGGTGTATTACTGAATTATTTAATAGATATTTACATAATTTGTAAATCCTCAGGGGTCAGAATCCCAGTTTAACCATCAGGTATCTCCTGTGGCTGTGTCTCAGCTCAGTTATCTGCAGTTCTGCCTCAGCCCTGTCACCTTTTGCAGTGACATTTGTCACATGGGTACTGACACAGAGTGAAAACCCTTCCCAAAAGTGCAGCCCAGAGCCTCTCCTCCCCTGCCAGCTCCATCCCTGCTCTGCAGCTGCCACACAAACAGCACTGGCACCAAATTCCTCCATGGAACACTTGGAACTGAACTCATGGAAAGTGCTGCAAGCCCCAGATGTGCCAAACCACACAAGCTGGCAGAGAGCAAATGATTATTTCCATCAGACATCAGAGGAAAGGAGAAGTTGTACAGAGAGGTGCAGAAGGTGACGTGAACTCATCACTGCTCAAGTGATGTCCCAGCAAACCACAAAAGCCACTGCAAAGGCTGCTCCCAGTGTGTCCAGCAGCTTCCCCAAAACAAATCATCCCCCTGGCTGGGAGCAGAGCTGTGGGAGCCTCAAAACAAAGCTGACACAAAGATCCAACCACTGCATTCCCAGCGAAATCCAGAAGGATATGAAGTGGTGCATGCATGTGATTGGGAATCATGGAATGCTTTGGGCTGGAAGGGACATCAAAGCTCCTGCAGTGCCACCCCTGCCACTGGCCCAGGTGGCTCCAAGCCCTGGCCAGCCTGGCCTTGGATGCTGCCAGGGATCCAGGAGAGCCACAGCTGCTCTGGAATTCTATCCCAGCCTCTCCCCACCCTCCCAGAGAATAATTTCTCCCATACATGCAGTTTAAAGCCATTCTCTGTCAGTTTGAAGCCATCTCCTCCTGCCACCCCAGGCTCTTGTCTCCTTCTTCCCCTGCAGGCACTGGCAGCCACAATGAGATCATCCCAAAGCCTTCTCTTTTCCAGGCTGAACAATCCCAATTCCTCAGCCTTTCCTGGCAGCAGAGGAGCTCCAGGCCTGCAGGTGACTCGGTGGCTCCAACAGGACAATGTCACACAGGAGGAACAGGCTGCCTCCCTCCCCTTCCCAAATATCCCCCACCCCAGCCACCACAAAAGACAGAAATAAAAACTGCCTTCTCTATCAGCTGTCAGAGGTGAGGAAATGAAGAAATTATTCATTCACAGGTATTTCACATCCTTTATCGTCTCTCTTTCAAGAATCCTAACAAATATGGATGAAAGCATTTTCTAAATCAGGTGTTTGTGCCTGATTTTGGTCATTGTGCTCAAAGTGTCCATAAACAGCAATTCTCAGCTCTTTCTCTCAGTCACACACTTCCTTTACCTTCATTGATCACTGGATCTATTTATTTGATTTTCAAAGGCTGCACCCAAAAGATCCTTTTCCCATTTCTCAGCCTGCAATGTTAAATAGCGACACATTTTCACCTCGTTGCACACAAATATCCCAGGGCTCCTTTGTTTTCCTTCCAGGAAGAACAAAGTGTCTGAACCAGCAGAACACAAAGGCAAAGCCGTGACTTCCAACACCTCTGCATTCCAAAAGTCAGGGATTCCTCTGGAATGGCAATGAAACAGCGGAGCTGATCTTCCTCCTCATCAGGATCTGCTCTTGTTACAGACCCCAGAGCTCTGAGGAGCAGAGAGCAGAGGCAGGATGGTGTCAACACCAGGAACAAGGAGGTCCAGAGAGTCAGAAGCTGTCCCCAGACGAGCAGTGACGCCGATGAGATTTGATTACCAGAAAATGTGGCTCACCACTGAGGCAGGGATTTGAGAGAAATCCAGAAGACAACGCCAGCATCAATCCATGCCCTGACACCCAGATCCAGCGTGACAGCCTTGCAGGGAGGGGAGAGCTCACAAACTCCAGGAATCACACAAGGAGAGGGCAGCTGGAGTCCCAATTGTCACTCTGGAAGTGATCCAAGCAAACCTGACTCCTGCTGCTCCCGGCCAGCAGCATCCCAAGGCTGCTCCAGCCCATCCCAGGCAGGCTGTGCCTCTGGAAAGGGATGCAGAGTGCACATCCATCCTCACAGGAGCGAGCTGCTGCCTTCCTGAGGGTGACAGAACTCCTCCCTCCTGCTCACACTCACTCTGGAACCCCATTGACAAAAGGAAGGCTCTGGACACCGACACCACGCTGTTCCTAAGGAGTTACACCAGAACATCCCTCCCCTCGCACGGGACGCGTGGATGCGCTCAGGAGGAACGGAAATCTCATTCAGGAAGAGCAATTTCCACACACTAATCCAGGAATGTGTGTCACTGTAACACCCTGCAGCTCCAGCCTCTGCCCTGGCTCCAGAACCATTCCCTGCCTGCCCGCTGGGAGCGAGGCCCGGGCGGGATTCGCTGCAGCCACGCCAGAAACTGCAGCAGAAACACGGGATCACTGCAATTCCTGAGCCTGGGAGAGTTCAGCTCTCAGAGTTCAGAGAGTTCTGTGCTGGAAACATGGCATAAAGCAAGGCACAGCTGGATTCTCACTGCAGATCCCTGAGGCACAGCTGGATTCTCACTGCAGATCCCTGAGGCACAGCTGGATTCTCACTGAGGCACAGCTGGATTCTCACTGCACACCCCTGAGGCACAGCTGGATTCCCACTGCAGATCCCTGAGGCACAGCTGGATTCCCACTGCACACCCCTCAGGCACAGCTGGATTCCCACTGCACACCCCTCAGGCACAGCTGGATTCCCACTGAGGCACAGCTGGATTCCCACTGCCAGGGCCTGCAGGGGCTCCAGGAGAGCTGGAGAGGGACTGGGGACGAGGCCTGGAGGGACAGGACACAGGGAATGGCTTGAGATTGGCAAAGGGGAGATTTGGGTGGGATCTTGGGCAGGAATTGTTCCCTGGGAGGGTGGGGAGGGGCTGGGCTGGAATTGCCAGAGCAGCTGTGGCTGTCCCTGGATCCCTGGCAGTGCCCAAGGCCAGGCTGGACATTGGGCCTGGAGCAGCCTGGGACAGTGGAGGTGACCCTGGGGACAGCGGGGGTGACCCTGGGACAGTGGGAGGTGACCCTGGGGACAGTGGGGGTGACCCTGGGGACAGTGGGGGTGACCCTGGGGACAGTGGGGGTGACCCTGGGGACAGTGGGGGTGACCTTAGGGACAGTGGGGGTGACCCTGGGACAGTGAGGGTGACCCTGGGGACAGTGGGGGTGTCACAGGGGACAGTGAGGGTGTCCCTGGGGACACTGAGGGTGTCCCTGCCATGGCTGGGGTGGCCCTGGATTATCAGAACTGAACCAGCTGATATTCCATGAATCCCCAGCATTCCAGGATTCCCCAAAGGCAGCTCCTGGCTGGAGCCAGGGCGCTGCTGGTGCTGCAAACTCTGATTTATCCCAGGCAGGCCCGGGGGAATGGAACTTGTCAAAAGGGATTCTGCTCTCAGCTCAATTAACAGCAGCCAGGGCCCCAAACTGTCCTTCTGATTACTAAACACGGAGCTGAAGACCCAACAAATTAGCATGAGAACAACAAGGGAATTTACCTTGCACATTTCCAGGACCTGTTTTTTATTCTAGAATAATCCAAGGGGGTTTTTGTGCCCTGAGAGCAACCGGCAAAGCAGTGAATTGTAATTTTAGGTAAATATTAATGTCAACAATCTGTGTTAATACTGCACCTTATATTAAGCAAATATGGTTGCTAAAATGACCTTTACATATAAATTCCAAGTGCAGGGCTGTATCACATTTCAGGCATCCCAGGGGGATTGTACACCAGTTTTTTATATATTAAGGAATCCTCATTTATGTAGAATTTACATTCACCTGGGCAGACAGGCAGCCAAACTATCCAAGGCTAAATTTCACTCTCAACCCCAAAGGATTCTTTAGTTCCTCCTCACACAAGAGCTGTTTCCCAGGAAGCAAAAGGCAAGTGGAATTAAACAAAGAAATAAAACAAATAGGCATGCAGGAGGAAAAAAAAAAATAGAAAACTAACTAGAAATTCCTTTGGAGGAAAAGAATCTAAAAAAAATATTTGCTAATAGATATTTGAGCTAAGAAATATTCTAGTGATGACCTAAAGTGTCTCTAAAAGTGCATCAAGAAGCCAGATTTATGGTTTTTTATTTCTTGATGTTGAACATTAAATAGATCAAATCCCTGTATTTGCTGGGGTAACAGTGACTGAGGGAGGTTGAAATTATCAGTTTGGTTTCTATTTATCCAATTGAGCTCGAGGGGAAGCACAGCAAAGCTCTGCCAGCCCCAGCTCTCCATGTGGCCCCTTTTCCCAGCCCTTCCTGAGCCCAGGATCCATCCTCCTCATACTGGAAGAGAGATCCTCTCCTCAAACTGGGGGAGAACACATTTGTTCTCCTCCAGTTCCCCCTCTGGCCCTGGGATCTGCTCCCACCCAGGCAGGATTCCCAAAGCTGGGACATCCAAATGGATCATTTCAATATTCCTTTGAGGGCTCAAACCCTGCAAAGCAACTGCAGGGAATCCCACAGGCACTTCCATCAACTCTGGCACTCTGGGCCAAGCACCCCCAGCTCCTCCTGGCCACAGGAGCGTGCCCAGGGATGGCTACTGGGACCACCAAACCATGGCAAGGGCTCCCTCCTGCTGCTGGCCGAGCTCTTGGAGCCCTGAGCAGCCCCCCAGGATTTCCTGCCCAGGAAAAGGTCCCACCCTGCTGGGGAATCTCTTGTTCTGCTCCTCCACTGCTGCAGAGAAATGTGGGAAATGATATTATCGGTGTATTCCTGCGGAGAAATAAACCTCCTGATTTCTGAGCTCTAAAATCCCACAATTCCTGACGGATTTGAGGTGGAAAGGACCTTAAAGCCCATCTCATTCCACCCCTTCCACTGCCCAAATTGCTCCAATCTCTTTCCAGCCTGGCTGGAAGATCCAGCATTTGTTTTGTTTGTGACAAAACAAGATGAGAGATTCCAAATTTCCTCTGTTTGAACATTCCAGGTGCTTACCCAGAGCACCTCAAAGTGTGATGATTCCTTGAATATTTCATTTTAACTCCTGTGCACTCTGCAAGTGTGAATGTAACATTTCCATCCATTTGGCCTCCGTATTTTAAGTCTTGCTCAATCTGCAATTAAAAAAGCAACAAAAAACTCCAACCAAACACCTCTCTAGTAAAACACCCCTCAAAAAAAAGCCAACAATTCTACAAGAACTCCAGAACTGAGACAGGAACAACAAAAACCAGCAAAACCAAGAAATACCCTTAGAATGGAGAGGAGAAAACCAAAAACTACAGCTGAACACTTTGATTTCTACACTCACAATTGTTAAAGCTCCTTAAAACGAACTAAAGGTTTACAAATTTCAGCTGGAAACAAATCCTCCTCCAGCTGGGGGAGGCTGCTTGACTTTGTCTTGTTTGAACAGCTCACACAGGAGGTTATTTCAAAAACAAAATCCCAGCTCTGAGTGCATTCAGACACATTTCCAGCATCCAGGAGAGGGGAAATGCATTCCCCAGCTGCCAGCAAGGAAAGCATCACACGCTCCACAACAGGTTTGCCACTGACAACCAGAGCCAGGGTTAAAATATTTTGTTCCATCAACTGATTACTGCACTATTTTTAGCCTTCTCCCATAACAATAGTGGGTAAAGAAAGAATGTGAAGTCACAAGTATTAGGAGGGATTAGGTGGTTTAACTACTATTTTTGTAGTAAAGGATTCATGGTTAGAATTGCTACTACCATTAGCACTGGAAGCAAAAAGCCATTGAAATTGCAGATTGGCTAATGCCTTCCCTGGCACAGGGCCAGGCTGATTAATGATTCAGGGGACAGAAATAACTGCAGCAGAGGCAGCCTTGCACAGGGGCTCTCCTTCCTTAGCTAATTATGTTTTTCTTCCCATTTTATCCACCCAGGGAAGCGCTTCATTAACGTGGAATTTAGGTTACCCTGCCACGTCTCAGGCATATATTGGGGTGCAGGATTAAAAAATACCAGATTAGGGAAGAAACAATCATAATTTTGTCCTGCTGGAGCAGGCAATACCTTGGGAAAAGCATCTTCTGCATCCCAGGTGTGTGCCTGGATCTCTGGGCTTGCACCAGAGCTTGGGGCCATGCTATCATCTGACCTCGGGAGGGGCTTTTCCTTTCACTGCTACTCTGACCTTCCCAGGTTTCAATTCTGGGGGAAAAAGAGGTGGAAATGGGAATCAGCAATGTTTAATTGCAGTGCCAAGGCCCCTCTGTCAGAACAGATGAAGTGGCCTCGTGCCACGACAGGGACTTGTGGAG
Organism: Poecile atricapillus; assembly: GCF_030490865.1. Lineage (NCBI taxonomy): Eukaryota > Metazoa > Chordata > Aves > Passeriformes > Paridae > Poecile > Poecile atricapillus. Next base: position 884,402 of record NC_081272.1, read on the forward strand.
GGTTCAGCAAGAGTTGAGTTTCACCCCAGAATCAAAGTCTGAGCAGGGCAAGAACCTCAGCCAGATGTTCCCAATAAAAACAACTGCCCTGGAACAGAAGTTCTCCCTGACAAAGGCAGGAGGAACAGGAGAGCCCAGAGGAGGGAGCAGCATCACATGGCAGCCACACAAAGGAGAGTTTGTTCAGCCTGACATCAGCACTGGGGAAATGGGGCTGGAAATCACCCCTGGAAATCACCCCTGATACACCTGAGAGGAGTTCTCAGAGCCAGGCAAGCCACAGACAATGCCCTGCAGCAGATCTTCATCACAATGCCCTGCAGCAGATCTTCATCACAATGCCCTGCAGCAGCTCTTTGTCCAGGAGATTTCTGGTCAGCAGCTGGAATTTGTGGCAGCTGTGAGGAACAGGTGACTGGGGATGGATTGTGGGGCTCAGCTCCCCTGAAAAGCTTCACCCATTTTTACAGCAATGCCCCCAGGATCACAGCCTGCTCTGTAGAAGCACGAGGAGGTCACAGCAACTCAGCAAACATTAAACGAGCTGCTGAGGGGAGAGCAAAGATGGGGAGAGGGGAATAGGAAAGAAGCAGGATGAGTTCTGTAATCAACACCTTTTCAAAGCACACTCGTACAACAGACCCACTGAAATACCTGGAGTCTTCTGGAAGCACTGGAATTTGTCAGTTCAGAATTGTGAAAGTGGTTTTGCTCCTCCTGAGCGAGCACCATGACAAGGAAGCAGAGCAGAACAGCAACAAGCACAGAGAAATCCCAACAGGAGCACACCAGGGCAATCCCAACTGGACAATCTTATCTGCAGCTGCCCATCAGGAACAGTAAAATCCATGGATTTGGAGGAAAAGAGTCTCAGAGTAACTTTCTGAATGTTTCAGTGTGTTTTCTCTCCCCTGTATATCACAAGGATTTTCCAACTTGAAATATCCAACTAAGCCAATCTACTCGTGCTCCTTCTACCTCATGAGACATTTTCAGGGGGCAACACAAAGCAGAAAACCAAATTAAATGTTCCAGTTCCCCTCCAAGCCACCCCTCCACTATGGAGAAATCTCTGTGAAACAGATCAGCCAAACCAGACATTTCATTTCAGCAAAGAATTGTGTTTCAAATTCCCTGGGTATCAAATTAGCACAGCCCTTTTTTCCAGTGTTGGGGAAAGGAAAGCCCTGAGCAGCTCAGTGGGACACAAGGAAGTTCCCATGAAAACTCAACAGGTTTAATGAAACAAGGCCAGAAATCACCTTCAAGAGCTGAGCCAGAGGTGCTGTGCCGTGGTTTGTGTGACAAGGGACTCACTCCAGCACTGACAACACACTGGGAGCACATTTCCACAGAAATCATGGAATGGTTTTTTGGGTTGGAAGAGACCACAAATCCCAGCTCATTCCAGGGACACCTTGCACTTCCCAGGCTGCTCCAAGCCCTGTCCAGCCTGGCCTTGGGCACTCCCAGGGATGGGACAACCTCTCTATCCTAGGGAGTTAAGCATCACTTAAACAGGATTTCACTTTGGAAGAACAACCACCAGGGCTGCCTTTGCTCCCAGGACCTTTCCAGAGGATCACAAGTCTCAAGCAGGCCCTGGCCAGCAGCTCTCAACCCTGTGAGCTGTGCCCAGCCCCAGCTGCTCCCAGGGCAGGAAACAGCCTGGCTGCAGGAGCTGTGCTCCGAGGGTGGCTGCCAGAATTACCTTCTGCCTCCGCCTGAATCCCAGCTCCCAGCCAACAACTCGCACGCTCACGCTGCCAAAAGGCAAAACTGAGCAGAAACCCCGGTCCCAGCCCTGTTGTGCTCACTATTCTTCACCAACACCATGTGAAAAATTCCCCACATTCAACAGGACCATCCCTGCAGAGTTCTATTGTCTCCAATTATTAATTAAACATGCTCTGAGAGAAAGCAAATGCCTAAAATCATTTGCTTCTACCAAGCAACTCCCACACTACCCAAGTGCAATTCAGACAGTCTAAGTATATCCACTGCCTGCAATTCCAGAGGGACCACCAGCACACAACTCTCCCTTCTCTCTGCTTCAAGCACACGCACGCACGAGCCACGGGAGACCCCAGCCAAGAAAACCCGGCCAATTTTCCTCAAAACCTGCTCAGTGTTGATAACCTGTCCCAGCTGAATATCCTGAGTGTCTTTTCACTCCCCCCAGGAGCAGCAGAGGCTGTCTGGGTTTGTGAGGAGATCTGTGCAACCTTTCATACCCAAGGCAGATCCAGCCCGGGCCATTCCTCACCTGGACCCATCCCCTCCCCTCCCTATGGGATGTCCTGATCCCTATCCATGTTTTTTTCCTGGATAAACAGCACACAAACACTCCACTGCAGCCAGGGTAACTCTCTGCCCAACAGCAATCAGACAGCCTAAACACTCAAATATTAAAATTACCGGGGACCCTGCCACTCAACCTCATCCTGCTGCTTTTTGTGGGTAAAAAGAGAAAAATTTGCAGTTAAGTGTCCTCCATGGAGTTTGGTGATTATGGATGAGGAGCTGCAAACACCTGGGATTTTGTTCAGGAGATCTGAGAGACCGAGTCAGGAAATCAAAAATCTGATTCCAGCACCACTTCAGTGTCTGCAGGGACAAAGGAGACCTTACAGCACAAGCTTTTTGTGGGGATGGTGAAGCTTTGACACCTAAATTTCTGAAATTACAGGGACATCTTTAATTGCTTCATTTTATATAAAAACCCACACACACCTTCCAGAGGAGGAGGGGAAAATGCAACAGGAAAAGAAAGTTTCTAAGCAAAACACAACAGACATTTTCCTGCTGCTCACAGGAGGACACCACCAGGAAGGAGCTTCTCTCCTCCCTTCCTTGGGAGAAACTTTTCCTCAGGCCATCCCTGCTAAAGCCACTCTCAGCTCAATTCCCAGAGCTGCCAGTAGGAAAAGTGACCAGGAGGAACAGCACAATGAAATCCATGGAAAAGCAGGTTCCTGCAGCACTCCTGCCTGTTTAATGCCACCACGAAATGCCATCATTTGGTAAAAGCCACCAGCGTTATCACCAACAGACACATGTCTGTCTACACACCCAACAAAAACAATCTGGGATTCAACAATTAAAATCCTTCTACCTTTAATTACGACCTCCCATGCTCTAGGCAGACATTAACCTATATTAGCCTATAATTATTTTTTTTTCTGACTTCCCATTATCTTTTAGCTACTGAGTTTCCCAACCAGTCTTCAAGGCTGAACAATCTTTGAAAGTCTAAAATGAAAAGTGCAGTAATAAAAGTGCATCCCTAAGAAACTGAGAGCTGGGAGACATCCCTAATGATTCCCTACCACCCTGCATGTCCCAGCACTTCCTTCCACTTCTGTTTTTGCAGGCCAAATTCAATTCTAAACCCAGCTAAACCCAAACTGAATGAAATCACTTTGCATGCGTGAGATTTGTTCTTGCTCCAAGGAATTTATAATTTAAGAAGCAGATGTGGAGGGGGCCAACAAGTCAAAAAGAAGGGCAGTGTTAGTATTGCACATCCTGCACTCTGCTCCCCAGGAGTAAAACCCTGAGGCAAGCAGAGAACCATGGAAAAAGAGGGCAGGAGCACCAAACTCTGATAAAAGTGATAAAACTCTGATAAAATGCCCATCAATCACTGGAGCAGCCGGTATCAAACGAGACAGGGAACAGGGTTAGTGCCCCACCTCAGAGCTGACTTGGGAGAAATTAGACACAAAGATTGCTCTAGAGATGAGCACTGAATGCAAAACCATTGGAACTACGGCTGTAGCACATTTATCACAGAGTACAAGGCAGCAGGAAGCAGAAGAGATAAAAACCCCAATGTTAATTCTGCTCTGCTGGGTTATTTCCTGAGCCTCAGCTCGCAGAACTCTCAGGGGAAACACAGAGCATCACACAGAATCATCTCTGAGCTCCATCCTGCAGGTGTGATCTGGCCACACAACCTCCTCACCCCTGTCCTGCCACCACACCATGCAGGAGTTGCATTTGAAAAGATCATTTAAACTAGCAGAAGTTAATGAGCTTTCCCTTCATTAAGTGGTTTATTTATTAGGATCATTTCATTGCACAAGTTACTGAAGAAAATCAAGCTGAGCAACACTTCTGCTGACAACAGGGCAAGCCTCTGGAACAGGCAGGATTCTTTTGTTTGAGTGAAAGTTTAAGTCTTCCCATTATTAAATAAATAAATGAAAGTTTTTAGCAGAGTTTTTAATGACTGTGAGCTTGGAGTGCCCTGTCTCCACCCCCCCTTATCTCCAGTGAATTTTGTTGTCTTTGCTTTCAGGGATTTGCAGTGGAAGGAGGATGAAAGTGTGAGCTGGAGAAAAAGAGGATTGAGAATTTATGACATCATTTGAATTCATGAAGTCATCTTGCCACAAAATGCCCAAACAATAGCAGGCCCTGCCCGGGCATCTCCACCCCAAGACTCTGTGGTGGCTTTGATTTGGAAAACCTACAAGTCTGCAAGAAGAAATTCCTGCTGATTGTTTCTTTCACAACTTAAAACATTAAGATCTCTGGCAGCGATGCCTCTTGAAGCAAGTTTTACAGTTAGTGACTGAAAACTCGGGTAATAAACAGAAAAATGACATCTGTTTCAAAGCAGTTATTTCTTCTCAAGTGATACCTAAATACTACATTTCTCCATAAGGGAAAAACAACAATATTTCTCTAGCTCCTTAGCTCATACTGCAGTATTTTATGTGATTTTTCTTCCAGAACAAATTAACAGGGCACTTGGGTTTATTTCTTTGTTGATGTACACACTGCCTTCGGTGAGGCTGCAAAATTCCCTGCAATGTTTGCTTTTAAATGGTCTGGTTGGCAATACATCCCCTGGGGAGGCACAGCAGAGGAGCCAGCGCTTGGTCGCTTTGATTCCAGAAACTGGAGGCAGGAGATGCTCGTAAGGGTTGCAAAAGCTTTGTGTCTGCTGCCCTGGCAATATTTGTGGGGATCATTCTGCTCTCAAATGTGCTTACACTCGGGTTCTGCTGCCTCGGAGAGGAAGCACTCGTGTGTCTTTGATGAGTGAGCTCCAGGTCAGACAGAGTGGAGTGAGTCAGCCACTCGTTTAACTGCAGCACCAGTGACAATGCAACTGCTGAAAGGACTTCGAGTAAACAGCCTGGCCCACCACCCCTCTAGAGACTCTGAGTGCCTCCAAGAACTTCCTAAAACCACTGCTTGGTGACACTCTTGAGGCTGCTCTTCTCACTTCAGCTACACACACCATCACCACCTTCCCCTCTACATGACAACCATAAAAACCCAACCCCAAAGCAAAGAAACCCACTCAAACGTACCACCAGCAACTTCCACTCCTGTGTTTTCCAATATTGGGAATGGTAAAAGCCCAACCTACATGCATTGGCAGTTTTGTAATACCATTACATAAGAATTATTTAACTACAGCAACACATTTGAAAAGCAGCAGCAGCAGCAGTCACAGCTATGCTGGTTCACACATCAGATAAAAAAAAAAAATCAATAAAGGGAGCGATGAATTTTGTAAACATGCATTGGACTGTCACAGGGAGTGGATCAGGATTTGGGATTTCAACACCCTCAAGAGCAGAAACCTCTCAGCTCAGAGCTACCAGGGCACCGCCACTCTAAGAAGAGAGAACAAACAGCACCACTGTTGCCATTCCAACTCCACCAGAACCAGCTCCAGCTTTAGAAGAGCACCGTGAAAAGCGTCTCTGAGAAGCCTGCAGGGCTGACTCGGGAAAGCTGGGAGTGCTTTTCTACCTGATGCTCTGCATGGATGTTGTCCCCGGTGGGCCAGCGGTGTTTGCTGTTGTTGTAGCCGCCGCCGCCGCTGCCTCCTCCCCCGAGCTGCTCCCCGTGCTGCCTCTGGAAGAAATAATCCACCATGGCGTCGTCCTGGGAGCGCCCCGCCACTCCTATGGATCCTGGCACGGGGCTGGAGTGTGTCCCTGCTGCAAGGGCCTGGTTTGCAGCTGGCTGGGGCTGAGCCTGCGAGCCTGTGCCAGATGTCAGTACCACAGGCATGGTGGGGTTGGCTGTGTCTTGAGCGTGCTGCTTCAGGTGGGGGCTGAACGAGTCCTGCCACAGAACTGCTTTTCTCTTCAAAACGCACGCTACGCTCATTCCACCAACACCTGCAGGGGGGACACGGGGGAAAGAGAAGGGAAAGAGACATGAAATCCTCCCAGCTGCAGCTCTGAGTGTTAAATAACACACCCATCTTGTGACTGCCAGGGCAACACCGCTGTGGCAAATGGGGCTCCTTCAACACTCGCTGTCTCTGAGAACCCAGCAGCTACCAGGGCACTGGGGACACTCAGAAATGTCACATTCCGTGCTCCAAGGGGCCAGGAGGATGCACAGGATGCTCGTGAAGCACCAGCAGAATGGCAATTTCTGCCAGGGACAACACACTGACTGGGAAACAGCCCCCAAAAAACCCATGGAAGGCAGTGACACCAGGACCTGCTGTACCCGTCCAAGGCACGCAAAAGAGGCTGGGTCCCACATCCACAGGAACACTCAAGGTCCCCTGTATCCCACAGTATCCCAAAGTATCCCACAGTATCCCAAAGTATCCTAAAGTATCCCAAAGTATCCCAAAGTATCCCAAAGTATCCCAAAGTATTCCCTCAGTCATGCAAAGGAACAGTTTGCTTTGGTTTTGGGTTTTTTTTTTCAATGCAAACTTCAAATCCTGGATTTCTGCTTGTACAGCTGATGGAGCCCCAAGCACAGCGTGCACTCTCGCTGCTAACTCCCAAGCTGTGCTCAGGAACCAGCAGAAGCCATGGACATTCTTTATGGAATTCCCTGGAGAAGGAGCAGCAAACCTGGGATCTTGGCAGAACTTTCCAGAGCAGGCACAGCCAGCACTGCTGGTCCTGCTGTCCATGGCACCGGGGCAAAACCGCACAACTCCAACACATTTCAGTGCCCACAACACCCCAATAAAATACCCCAAAAAATGAAATACCCCACACGAAATATGCCTACAGATTAAGATGACAGCAACTCACGAACTTCCTATCCCCCAAACATTTTGATAACGTTCCAGCAGCACAAAACCACAGAAGTTTGTTTGTTATTTTAAGGCAGGACTATCAGAGCAGTAAGGACACTACAGGTGTGAACAGCAAAGTGTTTTCCCCGTTATGTAATGCTCACACGACAAGCCCAACTCCTTTTTAAAGGCATGGGATAATCTGAATTCATCTTTATTAAAAAGATTGATAGTTTATGATTTAAAGTACCTAAAAGCAGCCCCACAGAGAGTTCTGAGGATGAATTTGGGGTGGTGGAGCCCTGGGAAGCTCCTGGCAGAGCCTCTGTTCCCTCCCTGCTCCTCGCAGTAGCCTGAACAACACTCAACTACTACAAACAACTTCTACAAACACCCTGCTAACGGTGGGGAGACCAAAATAAAAGATCTGAGTCCTGTCTTTGACCAGATTTTGTCAGGTTTGCCCCACGAGTGGAGCATGAGGTTAATATTGGGAGGAAAATGAGTCAAAAAGCTGCAGCCATCAGGTTGTTTTAATTGCACCTCCAACATCACTCGGTGCTGCACACACACAGCCCCCAGGGCCGCTCCGCAGGGCTTTTTATACACTCACAACTTAAATACCAGGGACATCCAACAGGACTCACTCCTCCAGCTTTCAGAGCCTGGAAATCACCACCTTCCCCACATAGTTAAAAACACACTGGAAACTCGATATGACTAAATCTTGACTGATTCTAAGACTGCAATTCGGTTTAATGGCGTTTTTCCTCTAATTTCCTTCTAGCAAACAGTATCAAAATCTTTCAGTAACATCACATGAAGCACTCGAGCTCCTCTATGCAAAAAGAATAAAAAAAAATTTAAGTAATTAATGGTAAGAATTTAATTTATCATCAAAACGAGGTGAGCATTAACTGCAGCAATGAAATCTGAGCGGGCCCCTCGAAAGGAAGTTACAAGTTATCTCAGGGCAGAGCGTAAAAAAAAAAACAACAACCAAACAAAGGAAGATACTATGAATCCCCACCAAAAAAATTCCCAGTATCTCCAGACTGTGCCCAGCCCATTCCCAGCGCCAAACAAGGTACAAAGTTGCACTGCCGCAGCCTTTGCTCCTTCAAAAGGCCGCGCGTCCCACCGGCCGCCAATTAATTGAATTAATTAATTGAATCAAGGTGTTTCTGGTGAAAATCGGGAGGCTCCAGAAAAGCGGAGTGGATGAAGGAGAGGCTGCTCCCAGGCGCTTCCTCTGCTGCTGCGAACACGAGAGGCGAACTTGGCCCAGGAGACATTTTGCAAGGGAGCAAAGGGGAAGGGAGCGCTGCGGGCAGCTCGGCTCGGGGGCTGCTCCCAGCCGGGTTTTTCTGGGAATTTGGCGATCCGGACAGCGGGACAGCTGAATCCTGTCACTCAGAGCTGCTCGCTGTCACCTACACAGCAAACCCGCAGCTGCTGGGGCCTCCCCAGCCTCTTTCATTCCCAAACTCTTCCTAAAAATAGAGCATCAACTTTTCCCAGGTGGGCAGAAGGGCGGATTTGCAAACAAAGAGCTCAGGGAGGGCGGCTCTGCTTTTCCCTGGATGAGAACTCGGCACGGGAATGAACCGCTCCGTGTGCTCACAATTCTTCCCGTTCTGGGACGCTCCGCAAACAACAAAAAAACTTCCGAGGAATCTCCCCCGCGAGTTTGAATCACCGCTGGTGACAACGCTGGATAAAGGAGATTTAATCCGCACAGAGCCCGGCTCCACAGCCACATCCCCACGGCTCCGGTTCCCCATTCCCCTCAAAATCACAGATTCTTACAAAAAAAAGCGTTTCGAAAAAGTTCAGCCCCACAGCAGAGGAGTTTGGGCTGGGTGGGTTTATTTTTTTTTTTTGTTGTTTTTTTGGGAAGTTGCAGTGGGAATGAAAGCAGAGCCATTGTTTGAGAGCGGTGTGGCCTAGCAGAACTTTTAACGTTATCCCTGTGTTTTCCTGGAATCCTGGGGAGACGCAGCGCTCAATTCCTGACCCACGGCATTCTCAAAACCAGCATTAAAAACCCCGAAAGGACCCACGGTCCCCCTTACCCCACCTCCATCCCTCCTCATAAAGGAAATTCCTTACTCATGATCTGCCTAGTAAAAATCTCTGCTCCCAACAAAGTTATTAAACATTGACCAAAGCAAACAACAACAACAACAAAAAAAAAAAACCCAGAGAATTTCTCAGGTTGGGGCGAGAGGCTCTTAAAATTCCAACTTTGCAGCTCACAAGGGCCGAGGCTGTTGTTATGTGAGCACGAGATAAAAACAAGGGGGGGAAGAAAAAAAAACCCCAAACACAAAACCCCCGGGGTCACCCAGCACATCTAAAAGGTTTGGGAGGTTTTTTTCCTCCCTCCCGCCGCCAGCCCCGACCCTCTCCTCTCCCAGGGACCCCCCCGAAGCTCCGAGACCCCCCCAGGAGCGGAGGGGAAGGAGCCGAGCACCCCCCGGAGCCCCGGGGGCAACAAAGCGGGGCCTCGGCCGGAGCGCCAGAGCCCCCCGGGAGGGAGCCCCGAGGAGCAGGGGGAGCCCCCCGGGGTGAGAGGCGTGCGGGGGAACGGGGAACCCTCCCCGGGAGAACGGGGAGCCCCCCGGAGCGGGGGAGAGCGGCCGGCGGGGCCGGGCCCGGGGCAAGGCGGCTGCGGGCCGGGATGGGCCCGCGCCCCCCCAACAATAACCCCCGGCCCCGTTACCGGAGCGCCCGCGGGGCCGCGCTCGGGGCCCGGGGGTCTCTGCTCGCCCCCTCCCCGCTAACAATGGGCCCAGGCCGCGGCCCCGACACGGAGCGGGGCGGGAGCGCCGGCGCAGCGCCCCCGCCGCCGCTCGCCTTCGGGGCGGCCTGGGGCCTCTCCTCCCGCGCCCCCCGCCAATATGCGCCCACCGGCGGGTCCGCGGGGGTCCGCGGCGCGGCGGGGCCGGCGCCGGGCCGCTACTCACGGGCGGAGCGCTCGGATGCAGACGGATGCCGGGCCCCCCCCGGCCGCTCGCCGCTGCCTCTCCCCGGCCGCTCACTCCGACAACATGGCGGCGCGGCGGGGCCGCGGCCGCGCTGCACCACGGGAAGGCGAGGCCGCTCCAGCGCCGCCGGGACGGGGCGGGATGGGAAGGGAAGGGACAGGAAGGGACGGGATCGGATAGAACGGGATGGGAAGGGAAGGGAAGGGATGGGATGGAACGGGATGGGATGGGGTGAAACGGAACTGGATGGAACGGGACGGGATAGAGCGGGATGGGATGGAGCGGGATGGAGAGGGATGGGATAGAACGGGATGGGAAGGGATGGGATGGGATGGGATGGGATGGGATGGGATGGGATGGGATGGGATGGGATGGGATGGGATGGGATGGGATGGGATGGAACGGGACGGGATGGGATGGGAAGGGACGGGATAGAACAGGACGGGATGGGATACAGCGGGATGGAGAGGGACGGGATGGGATGGAGAGGGATAAACCGGGAAGGAATAGACCGGGACTGGATGGACCGGACCGGGACGGGACGGGATGGAGCGGGACGGGATGGACCGGGGCGGGATGGACCGGGACAGGGCGGGATGGAGCGGGCCGGACCGGGAAGGGGCGGGATGGACCGGGGCGGGATGGACCGGGACAGGGCGGGATGGAGCGGGCCGGATCGGGAAGGGACGGGATAGACCGGGACGGGACGGGATGGACCGGAAAGGGACGGGCCGGACCGGGATGTGCCCCGACCCCGCCGCGCCGCCCGGGCCGCGGTCAGCCCGCAGCGCCCTCCCAGCGTGGCCCCTGTCCCGGCCGGGGGTGCGGGCACAGCCCCGCGTTCAGCCCCGCGCTGCCGCTGGCACCGCCAGCAGCGCTCGCTGGCCGGCCGGGGATGTGGCTGAGCCCCCCCGGCACGGGCACCCTGATTTCCCCGCTAGCCCGGGCATTCTGCACCCCGCTGGACACCCCACCTCCCCCAGCCTTGGCGGTCCCAGCTTGCGCACACCGAGCCGGGACACCCTGAGCCCCCCAGCCTGGGCACCCCGAGTGTTCTCCGCCCGAGTCCCCCACAGCCCGGGCATCCTGAGCCCCCCAGCCCGGGCATCCTGAGCCCCCCAGCCTGGGCATCCTGAGCCCCCCAGGCTGGGCACCCCGAGTGTTCTCCGCCCGAGCCCCCCACAACCTGGGCATCCTGAGCCCCCCAGTTTTGCTCCGGAGTCCCCCAGCCCTGGCACACCGAGCCCCCAGCAGCGGGGATGCCCCTCCCGCCCCAGAACCGCCCCGGGGGCGCCCAGCGGCGCCTCCTCTCCCTCCACCAACAGCCAAACACAATTTTGGGGTGGTTCCCCGTGAGTGCCTCCCCCTCGCCATGTGCCGCGGGCACCGGGCCGGGGCTGCGGGGGAGCTCCAGCCCCCGGCGGGCGGTACCGGGCAGGGCGGGCGGCGCTGGACGCTGGGAGCGGTAGTTCTGCCCCGGCTCCTCCATGTTCAAGGGACAGCAGTGGGGCAGCGCCTTCGTGCCCCTCCTGCCCCGCTGCCTTTGGGGGGATGGAGCGCTCGGTGCGCTCATGGGATGTTCTCTCTCCGCCTTGGCGAGGCACGCAGGGGAACGGGAGGGGAGAGCCCGAGCTGGGAGGGTTCGGGATGTGCGAGGAGAGAGGAGCAGCCGCGGTCTCCAGGGGCTCCGGCCGGCCCTGGGGCACAGAGCCCGCAGCACGGGCGGCTCCCGCAGCTTTTGTGGCTTGCGAGGGTACAAGAAGTCACTTCAAGCGCGGGTCCTCGGTCATTAAAACACGTGCAAAGCTGGGTTCAGCCGTGCTTTGCATCCATTCCCCGCTCCATGGGCTGGCGGGGCGATGCATGGGTGTTTCCACCACCTCTTCCAGCGTGCGCTTCCCTTGGGGGGCAGCAGGACCGACCCCGACCCCCCAAAACCTCGGGAAACGCGGCTCGGAGGGTTCGGTGCTGAACCCCAGGCCGGGCGTGACAGGCAAGGGTCGAGATAAAACAGCGAGCAAAGGTTTTCCCTGCGAGCCTGGGCTTGGAACCGAGCCTGGCACAGACACACAGCAGCGCCCTGGGCCAGCAGCAGCCCGGCTTCTGTGACCTGGCCAAGCCCTGCTGGGATAAGCCCGGCTCTGCTGGGCTCGGCTCTGCTGAGACACGAGTGGATGAGAGGGGGACACGGCTCTTCTGGGTCATTGCTGTGTCTTGAATTCCCTGGAGAGGGGAGGGGGCTGCAGAGGGAGTCCTGTGAGGAGCAGCTGAGGGAGCTGGGAAGGGGCTGGAGAATCCCTGAGGGAGCTGGGAAGGGGCTGGAGAATCCCTGAGGGAGCTGGGAAGGGGCTGGAGAATCCCTGAGGGAGCTGGGAAGGGGCTGGAGAATCCCTGAGGGAGCTGGGAAGGGGCTGGAGAATTGCTGAGGGAGCTGGGAAGGAGCTGGAGAATTCCTGAGGGAGCTGGGAAGGGGCTGGAGAATTCCTGAGGGAGCTGGGAAGGGGCTGGAGAATTCCTGAGGGAGCTGGGAAGGGGCTGGAGAATTGCTGAGGGAGCTGGGAAGGGGCTCAGGCTGGAGCAAAGGAGGCTCAGGGGGAATTTCTGGCTCTGCACAAGTCCCTGGCAGGAGGGGACAGCCGGGGGGGTCGGCTGCTCCCAGGGAACAACATGAGAGGAAATAAACCCAGGTTGTGCCAAGGAAGGGTTGAGTTGGATATCAGGAAAAATTTGGATATCAGGCATTGGCACAGGTGGTGAAGCCCCGACCCCTGAAAGTGTTGAAAAAATAGGTAAATGTGGCATTTGAGGACGTGGTTTAGTGGTGAACATGGCAGTGCTGGGTTAATGTTTGGATGATCTTAGAGGATCTTTTCCAACCTGAACGATTCCATGGTTCTGTGGGGGTCCGTGCAGTGTCCCCAGCGGTGCGGGAGAGGTGATGTGAAAGGTGGAACTGTGTCGTGTGGGAGCTGGAGCAGCTGAATCTGCCTGCACACCCTTCTCCTGTGGTGCCACCCATCCCTGGGCTGACACCAGCCACGGCCCCTGGGTGCCAGAGATTTGGGCTGTAAATCCTGGGAGAACAGGAGCTCTTTCCCACTCTGTCCTCACCGGGCACAGAGGGCTGGGGTGTCCCTGCATGTCCTCTGGTCACCGCTGGGCTCAGTCCCTGCCAGCTGCCACCCTCAGCACCCCAGCTGGCTGTCCCTGCGCTGTCCCCAGCGCTGCCCACCTACCAGGTGGGCTCAGCACACACCCAGGCTGATGCTGACACTGGAAACGTGCTCTCTGTTAATTAGACCTGGGATAATTACAGTTGCGCCGCTGTAATGAGAGGGGGAGGGAAGGAGTCCTGCTGGGGATGGAGTGTGAGTGGTTCAAACCCTCATTTGCCGGTGAATTTTGCCGGATTTAGGGAGAAGTCCTGCGGCTGTGAGGCTGAGGGGGAGTTTGGGTCTCATCTCCAGCACTTCCATCCCTCCCACAGCCTCTCCTGCCTCCCACCGCTGCCATCCTCTCTTCTGCCCGAGCTCCCAGCTTGTTGCCATCCATGGAAAAGTCTCCCACTGGGAGAACACGCTGCTCCAAAAACTTCAGAGCCAGAGTGAGAGGAGCAGGCAGTGAAATAACTTCCACCTCCACAGGAGAAACCTTCTGGGGGTGGAAATGTCCTTCTGATCTTCCTCGCACCGTTGGCCACCAGGAGCTGCCCCAGCTGACCCCAGCCCAGTCCTGACAGGAGTTATCCTGGGATACATCTTCATCTGCAAAGGGAAAAAGGGACCTTCAGGAGGTGACTGCTGTCCTCCCACCTCCCAGTGACTCACTGGAAGGGCTTTTCTCCCTCTGTTCCCCACAGCTTCAATCCACGGTGATCTTCACCAAGCATCAAAATTCCACATCCTGACCCACTGCCCAAATCCAGAGCCTCCTTCCCTGCTCTGCCCAGATGCTGTTCCTGGTGGCACCGTGCCCAGCACCACAGAACCTTCTCTTTGAAGGCGTCTGAGAGCAAACCAACCCAGCTCTGCTGCTGTGATTCATCCTGCTGGGAGCAGAGCTTCCCACAGCTCCCCAAGGGAGACACCTGCACGGGACAGGGGGTTCACCTGGGGAAAAAACACATTGGGGACTCCTAAAAGTGGCTTTGGTGCTGCCCCAGGGAGGCCTGGCTGTCCCCAGCCTTGGGACATCCAGGGCTTTTATTTCAGTGACAATTTGATGCCTGCAGTTAAAAGCTAAACCGAAGGAAAGAAGATCTCCCTCTGTGTAGAGCACCAACATTTCCTTGGCCACCAGAAAAAAGAAATCTAAAAAATCCACTGACTCAATTTTTCCCAAACCAAGCCAAAAACTGCTGAGGTCTTTATGCAGAATATTTTCAGAGTGTGCTGGCTTGACCAAGAAACCTTTGAGAAGCCAAGTGCATCATTGATTTGCATCATCGGGGCAGCATTTCGTCAAACCCCGGCGCCGTGAGCCACAGCTGACAGCCACAATGGCCAGAGCTGGGCAGCTGGGACACCTGAAATCAGGGACCTTCCCAGTGTCACCTTCATGGAAACGCTTCCTGAGCTGGAGCTGGCAGCAGGGAATGTCCCTGGGCTCTGCAGCAGCTCTGAGCCATCAGATAAAGCCCTGCTCTCCACCGACACCTTTCGCCCACGGGTTTCTCTCCACGCTCCTGTTGAGGCACCCAGAGCAGATGGGTGGGTTTTTTTTTTAAAGGAGTCCCAGCCAAGTGTCTAAAAGCAGCTGCTGAAATGTTGTGGTTATGGGAAGCTGCAGGGAATTCTGGCTGTGGAGCCACCTGGCAGCAGCGGGGTCTGAGAGTTTGGTGTTGGCCGCAGAGCTGCTTTTCCTTGTGAGAACAGAGCCCCCCAAAATTAAAGTTTTTAAGCAGCTCCCACCCACCAGCTGGGCTCAGGGCTGTGCTGAGCAGTGCAGGGAGTCCCCAGTCCCCAGTGCAAGGACAAATCTGCTCTGGGAATGTCCTGGGGGTGCTCAGGTCCCGCTGTTCCCTCCTTGTGTCCAGGGAAGCTGCTGTGCCAATGCCTGCCTCTGCTTCCCGGGGGAATGGGCTTCTAGCACAGGATGGAGAGAATCCAGGGGAAAACAGCAGGATGGACAGAGGGATGGAGCAGCTCTGCTGGGAGGAAAGGCTGGGAGAGCTGGGATTGTTCAGCCTGGAAAAGAAATGTCAGGGTGACCAAACTGTGACCTTCCAGTGCCTGAAGGAGCCACAAGAAAAGTGGAGAGAGATTAACGAGGGCTTGGAGGGACAGGACCCAGGGAATGGCTTCAAACTGGAAAAGGGGAGATTTGGGTGGGATCTTGGGCAGGAATTGTTCCCTGGGAGGGTGGGGAGGGGCTGGGCTGGAATTGCCAGAGCAGCTGTGGCTGTCCCTGGATCCCTGGCAGTGCCCAGGGCCAGGCTGGACATTGGGGCTGGAGCAGCCTGGGACAGTGGGGGTGACCCTGGGGACAGTGGGGGTGACCCTGGGGACAGTGGGGGTGACCCTGGGACAGTGGGGGTGACCCTGGGGACAGTGGAGGTGACCCTGGGACAGTGGGGGTGACCCTGGGGACAGTGGGGATGACCCTGGGGACAGTGGGGGTGTCCCTGGGGACAGTGGGGGTGACCCTGGGGTCAGTGGGAGGTGTCCCTGCCATGGGTTGGATTTAGGTGATCTTTAAGGTCCCTTCCAACACAAACCATCAATGGTTCTGTGATCCCAGTGATGTCTCTGCTGTCCCTCCTCAGGTTTGCCACAGCTCACGGAGCCGCTGCAGGAGGCAGCCAGGGCCTGGCAGTGAGAAATGCCCTGGAGAAGTGGAGATAAACCCGGGCTGGATTTATGGGATCCATAATAAGAGATACACAGGACTTCTCACTCTGCAGGGTCAAGAAGGTGTTTTCCCCAGGGCCCAGGCAGAAAGGAATGTTTTGGTCAGGAAAACGTTTGGTAGACAGATGTTTTTGGGTTTTGGCAGGCACAGGGGGTCAAGTGTCATTGGATCACCCCTCTGCCACCCCCCTGCCACACTAAAAATGAGAATGGAGTTGAGAAACCTGCAAGAACGGCAGCCACACAAAAACCCGACCCAGCTCTAAACCAGGAAAAAGGAAATTTCATGTTTGGTTTAGAAACCACCTGGGTTTTCCCCCAGACCTGGCTGCCCAGACGTGTCACAGCTCTGCTCCCATTCCCACCTTTCCAGCAGCCCTTTGAAGCTCTGCCAAGCCCTGCAGGGATGCTGGGGAGCGATGCTGAGGGTTGCCAGGTGAGCAGCTGCGGTGCCAGGGCCGAGGGATGGAGCTGGGGGATGGAAATCCACAAAGCAGCTCCAGGCAGGAGAGTTCAGGTGGTGGCACCTTCATCCCAGGGGGGTTGAGATCCAGCTGGGAAGGAGCTGCAGGATCCATGGCCAGCGCTTCCAGGGCCGGCTGGAGCCCTGTCCCTGCTCAGGGCATCCCAAAATCCTGGCTGGATCCTCCCAGCCGCACCCCTGCGGGCCCCAGGCGGGCTGGGGGGACACGGGGACCCCTCTGCTGCTGCTGCCCCATCGGGGAGGGAGGCAGAACCTGCCTGGGGACATTGTCCACACGCTGGTGCCACCTTGTCCCTAAATGCTGCCCTTGTTTGGGGTGGCAGCAGCTCCTCGGAGGGATGGGTGAGATCCCCTCTTTGGGGATCATCCCCCACCCCATTCCCTCTCCTCAATTCTCTCATTAACGCTCCGAAGCGGGAGGCTGATGAAGATTTCCAGCTCGTTTGTTATCATTAAAGCCGTGGAGGCTGGATTTTCTCAGCAGGCAATTCCGTGACTCAGCCCTTTGGAAGCCTCCTGCCCTCCTGTCCGCATGACTTCTCCTCTCAGCCCCACGGCCTGATTGCTCTGCTGGGGAGAGATTTCCCTCTGCCCGCTCCCTGCTGCTCCTTCGCATCGCCCCAGCCCTGCTCGGGAAATGGGAACGGGACAGGGACGCTCTGACAGGATCATGGAACCATGGAATGGAATGGGAGGGACCTCAAAGCCCACCCAGGGCCACCCCAGCCATGGCAGGGACACCCTCAATGTCCCCAGGGTCACCCCCATTGTCCCAGGGTCACCCCCACTGTCCCAGGGTCACCCCCACTGTCCCCAGTGTCACCTCCCACTGTCCCCAGGGTCACCCCCACTGTCCCCAGGGTCACCTCCCACTGTCCCAGGGTCACCTCCCACTGTCCCAGGGTCACCCCCATTGTCCCAGGGTCACCTCCACTGTCCCCAGGGTCACCTCCCACTGTCCCCAGGGTCACCCCCACTGTCCCAGGGTCACCCCCACTGTCCCCAGGGTCACCCCCACTGTCCCCAGGGTCACCTCCCACTGTCCCAGGGACACCCCCACTGTCCCAGTGTCAACTCCCACTGTCCCCAGGGTCACCCCCACTGTCCCAGGGTCACCCCCACTGTCCCCAGGGTCACCCCCACTGTCCCAGGGTCACCCCCACTGTCCCCAGGGTCACCCCCACTGTCCCAGGCTGCTCCAGCCCCAATGTCCAGCCTGGCCTTGGGCACTGCCAGGGATCCAGGGACAGCCACAGCTGCTCTGGCAATTCCAGCCCAGCCCCTCCCCACCCTCCCGGGGAAGAATTTCCTCCCAGTATCTAATCTGGATCTCTCTCAGTGTAAAACCATTCCCCTTTGTTCTTGCACTCTCTATCTTTACAAAAAGTCGCTCTTCCTCTTTTTTCTCAGCACCTCCAGCAGCGAGCTGGGCTGGAGCAGAGCACAGGATCCTTTCCTTCAGTCAGAGATTCCTGTGGAATATCCCTGGGCACTGAACACCTCCATCATCGCTGGCTCAGAGCCCCAGAGCTCCCACAGCTCCCTGGTGCCTCCGTCCATCCTGGCCCGACCCTTCCCGGGACAAACCCGGCGGGGTTGGGGCTGGATCCAGCGCAGGACCCGGGCAGGACACGGCTGTGCCCCAGCGAGGGCGTCCTGGCTGCTCATCCTGGGGAGTGATGGGCCAGGAGAACACAGAATTATATTTATATTTATATTTATATTTATATTAATATTTATATTTATATTTATATTTATATTTATATTAATATTAATATTTATATTTATATTTATATTTATATTTATTTTTATTTTTATTTTTATTTTTATTTTTATTTTTATTTTTTATTTTTTATTTTTATATATTTTTATATATTTATTTATATTTATATATTTATATATTTGTACTTATATTTTATATTATATTTATATTTATATTTGTGTATTTATATTTTTATATATTTATATATTTATATGTATATTTATATTTATATGCCTCTTTATGTGTATATTTATATTTTATTTATATATGTATTTACATTTATATATTTTATATTTATATTTGTATATTACATTTATATATTACATTCATATATTAATATTACATTTATATTTAATTTATATTTATACTTACATTTACATTTATATTTACTTTTTACTATTTACTTTATATTTAACTTATATTTTATTTATAAAACTTATATTTATTTACCTAGATAAATTATATTTATATTTTATTTATTTATATTTACCTTATATTTATACATATATTTATACATGTATTTATACATATATTTATTTATATTTATATTTATATTTATATTTATATTTATATTTATATTTATATTTATATTTATCTTTTCAAATAGAAAACTATATAAACTACATAAAAACTACATAAAACTATATACTATACATATACTTATATTTATATTAATACTTATATTTATACTTATATTTATACTTATATTTTCATATATAAAATTATATAAACTATATAAAAACTACATAAAACTATATAGTATACATATTTACAAGACAATAAACTATAATAAACGATATAAAATACATTTTATACAGCTCTAGAGAGCTCCATGGAGTGAAAAGCTGTGCTGGTGCCTGTGGCTGCAGCACGGCCGGCAGGGAAAGCCTGGGGGTGTCACCAGGGCAGGGTGACACCCATGGGTGAGCACCCAATCCATGTGTGTCACCTTCCAGAGGGGACCAGGGGTGGTTGGAGCACGGACAGGATCTCTCTAGGGCTGGATTTTGGGTTCATGTCATGGGTAATGTGGTTTCAGCAGGGTTCTTGGCATTGTCACACCCATGGGTGAGCTCCTGTGTCACCTTCCAGAGGGGACCAGGGGTGGTTGGAGCACGGACAGGATTTCTCTAGGGCCGGATTTTGGGTTCATGTTAAGGGTGATGTGGTTTTAGTGGGGTGTCCTTGGGGTTGTCACATCCATGGGTGAGCTCCCACCCACCTTCCAGCAGGGACCAGGGATGGCCGGAGCACGGACAGGAATTCTCTTGGGGTGGATTTTGGGTTCATGTCACGGGTGATGTGTTTTTAGCAGGGTCCTTGGGGTTGTCACATCCATGGGTGAGCTCCTGTGTCACCTTCCAGCAGGGACCAGGGGTGGCTGGAGCACGGACAGGATCTCTCTAGGGCTGGATTTTGGGTTCATGTCATGGGTAATGTGGTTTCAGCAGGGTTCTTGGCATTGTCACACCCATGGGTGAGCTCCCACCCACCTTCCAGCAGGGACCAGGGATGGTTGGAGCACAGACATGATTTCTCTAGGGCTGGATTTTGGGTTCATGCCATGGGTGATGTGGTTTTACTGGGGTGTCCTTGGGGTTGTCACACCCATGGGTGAGCTCCCAATCCATGTGTGTCACCTTCCAGAGGGGACCAGTGGTGGTTGGAGCACAGAGAGAATTTCTTTAGGGCTGAAGGGCTGGATTTTGGGCTTATGTCACGGGTCATGTGTTATTAGCAGGGTCCTTGGCATTGTCACATCCATGGGTGAACTCCTGTGTCACCTTCCAGCAGGGACCAGGGATGGTTGGAGCACGGACAGGATCTCTCTAGGGCTGGAGGGCCGGATTTTGGGCTCATGTCACAGGTGATGTGGTTTTAGTGGGGTGTCCCTGGGGTTGTCACATCCCCCCTGGAGCCCTGGAGAACCATCCCAGCTTGCTCGGGAAGCACCAAACCCCGAGCTCGCCCCCGGGCGAAGGGAAACTCCTCCCGGCTCCATCCCCCCGTGCTCCCCTGGCATCCCGGCACACCTGGGAGCGCCCAGCTGCCTCCGCACATCTCGGAGCCCCTCAAAAGCGTCTCTATGCCTTTGTTGGAGGCTCTGAAAGCGGCTTTTTTACTCCTCAACATCTGTGACTCGCCGGGGTCCGGCGCCTGCGGGACGGAAAATTCATCCTTTGTTGCTCCTCGGCCGTTTCTTGGGGATGAGGAAAATCAGCTCGTTTTTCTTGCTGCCCTTCCTGTTTACAGCCGGGCTGGAGCTCCTCGGCTCTGCCCCGGAGCTGCTGGGACACCGCAATGGCAGGGAGGGGACAGGGACAGGGAGGGGACAGGGATGGGGACAGGGATGGGACAGGGACAGGGAGGGGACAGGGACAGGGACAGGACAGGGAGGGGACAGGGACAGGGAGGGGACAGGGACAGGGACAGGGATGGGGACAGGAATGGGACAGGGACAGGGACAGGGAGGGGACAGGAATGGGACAGGGACAGGGACAGGGATGGGACAGGGATGGGACAGGGATGGGACAGGGACAGGGATGGGACAGGGATGGGACGGGGACAGGGACAGGGACAGGGACAGGGATGGGACAGGGATGGGACAGGGACAGGGACAGGGACAGGACAGGGACAGGGACAGGGACAGGGATGGGGATGGGGACAGGGGAGGGGACAGGAGCTGTGGGAGGGGACAGGGACAAGGACAGGGACAGAGACAGGGATGGGACAGGGACAGGACAGGGACAGGGACAGGGACAGGGATGGGGATGGGGATAGGGGAGGGGACAGGAGCTGTGGGAGGGGACAGGGACAAGGACAGGGACAGAGACAGGGATGGGACAGGGACAGGAACAGGCACAGGGATAGGGGACAAGGGACAAGGGACAAGGACAGGGACAGAGACAGGGATGGGACAGGGACAGGGGACAGGGACAGGAGACAGGGACAGGGACGAGGAGCTGTGAGAGGGGACAGGGACAGGGGAGGGGACAAGGAAGGGACAGGGGCTGTGAGCTTTAGGATCCCTTCCCACCCAAACCATCCCATGATATAAGCTGGGGAGATCGGGGGTTTCAGAGCCCTGACGAGGGAGGTGGCAGCGCTAAGGAAGGGAAAAAGAAAGGAAAAAAACTTAAAAAAAAATAATGGCAAAAAGCCACCCCCACCTTTAATCACCCCAAGGGCCCAGGGAAGGGGAGGAGCCCCGAAGCAGAACAGCACCCGCTGAAACTTTCCTTTGACTTTTATAATTACAGAATAGAAAAGAAATCCTCGGTTCACGTTACAAAGACGGGCTCATAGAAAACCAAGCCAACGGAACAGAAACACCCAAGGTCCCGGAGCGCCGTGCCCGGCTCCTGCGGAGCCCAAGGGAGGGAGGCTCTTCCCAGGAGCTGTAATTCCAGCGAGCTCTTCCTGCTGCTCCCGGCTGCGTTTGGGAAGGGCTGGGAGCAGGGCAGAGTCTGCCTGTCCAGGTCAGTGGAGAGGAAAATAAACCCCAAAGATGCTGCTGGGCCTGGGGCTTGGGGATGGGGAAATGTTCTGGAGGATGAGGGGGATGGCCGCCTGAAAATAAACATGGTTTTCCTTGGAAAAAAGAGGGGCAAAGGGTGGAGAAATTATTGCCTGTAGAGTTGGCAGCTAGGCTGGAGGCGGCGGGAGGCTCAGCCCGTCCCAGCTCCCGGAGGTGGCGCTTCCACGGCTCCCTGCTGGGAAGGGCCAAAAATCCATTCCAGGGTGTAAAAAACTCCCCTGGCGCTGGAGGAGAAACGCCCGGGAGGTGAAATCCATCCGAAATGCTCAGCTCCCAGGGGAGCGGGCCGGGATTCGGATCCCGGGATCCTGGAGGAGCCGCATCCCGCGGAAAGGGGAGCGAGGAGGTGGCGGGGAGGTTGGACACTTCAGGAAACTCCTTCCTTTCCCCTTCCAGTTCCTTCCAAGGCTTTTCCTTGCCAGCTGCTCTTCCTTCTGCAAAGCAAGCCCTGCCCGAGCCGCCTCCCAAAATCCTTCCCCTCGTGCCGGTGTCCCTGTGCCGCTGGAGCTGACGGATGGATTCGGCACCGAGCCCCCCACGGGGGACGGGGGGAGGAACCCCCAGCCCTGGGCGAGGTTTTGGGGGGTCCTGGGGGGTCCCGGGGGTGCTGAAGGCACGGTGTCAGCCTTGGGAGGGGGGCCCGGCTCAGCCAGAGTCTACTCAGGCACTTCAAAATTAAATAAAAACCCAAAGAGATGATTGAAAATAAATCCCAAAGCAACCCAAAACATTCATCAGGTCCGTTCCAACAGCCGGGAAGGGGCTGTGCCTCGACAGCGTCGGAGAAAGGCCCCCAAAACGGGGAGGGGGGAAGGTGCAGGGGGATTTCGGGGTCCTGTGTGTCCCCCCCATGGCCCCAAATTCGGGGATCGAGGCGATGCTGATGGGTGGATCCAACTCCTCGGAGCATCCCAGAGCGAGCCCCCTCACTGCTGCTTCGTTCAGGTGTGGAGGGGCTGGGAAATTCCTGCTGGGAGCAAAATCCCGGCTCCTGGAGGCAGGGGCAGAGTTCCAGGAAAATGTCCCAGCCCCACGGAGCTGCTCCCGGTGCCCGCCTGTCCCCTGTCCCCTGTCCCCTGTCCCCTGTCCCCTGTCCCGGGCTCCAAGGAAAAGCCAGGCCGGGAGAAAGAAGCCAGCGGTGTCCTGTGAGCGCTGGCACCTCCCCGGTGTCCCCGCGTGTCCCCGGTGTCCCCGGTGTCCCCGTGTCCCCGAGCCGGGGGTGCCACAGCCCCTGCGGGCTCCGGGGGATGGAGGAGCAGCTCCCGGCGCTGTTTCTGGAATGTTCCGGGGGCAGGAGGCAGGAGGGGACCGGGCTCGCCGTGCTGGCCCCGCGCACCGGGGGTGGTGGCAGCGCCCGCGGGGGCTCCGGGGGTCCTGGCGCCGCTGGATCCCGGTTATCCGGAGCTGGAAAACAGGGAAACGGGAGAGTCCCACACGGCCAGGGGGGACAGGGACCCCCCCGTGGGGTCACTGCTCTCCTGCCACCCCCAAAAATGTCACAGAGCGGCTGGGGCCGGGCTGGGGAGCGGGGCTGCTGTCCCCTCCCATCGGGACACTGCTGGGACTGGGGACACGGATGGGACTGGGGACACGGCTGGACATGGGGGGACACGGCTGGGACTGGGGGGACACGGATGGGACTGGGGGGACATGGCTGGGACTGGGGGGACACGGCTGGGACTGGGGACATGGCTGGGACTGGGGGGACACGGCTGGGACTGGGGGGACACGGCTGGGACTGGGGACATGGCTGGGACTGGGGACACGGATGGGACTGGGGGGACACGGCTGGGACTGGGGGGACATGGCTGGGACTGGGGGGACACTGCTGGGATTGGGGGGACATGGCTGGGACTGGGGACATGGCTGGGATTGGGGGGACACGGATGGGACTGGGGACATGGCTGGGACTGGGGACACGGCTGGGACTGGGGGGACATGACTGGGATTGGGGGGACACGGATGGGACTGGGGGGACATGGCTGGGACTGGGGACACGGCTGGGACTGGGGGGACACTGCTGGGATTGGGGGGACATGGCTGGGACTGGGGACACGGCTGGGACTGGGGGGACACTGCTGGGACTGGGGACACTGCTGGGATTGGGGACACTGCTGGGACTGGGGACACAGCTGGGCTGATCCCACAGTGCCCCCCTGGCACCCCCTGTGCCCCTGGGGGAGGACACGGGGGTCGGGATGGGGTCCCCTGTCCCTCTGCCCACCCAGGCAGGGCTGAAGGGACACAGGGGACCTGTCCCATCCGTGGGACACCCCTGGTGGGGGGAGAACAGCTCAGTAACCCCCAGGACGTGGCTGCTGGCACCGGGAAGTGCCGATGCCACCATCCGTGTCCCCACCTGGGTCCCACCCACAGCCGGGGCTCCCAGGGGGGCACAGCACCCACGGGTGCTCCCCTCCACCCCCGGGACCCATCAGTGTCCCCAGGGAGGGCCCAGCACTGTCACAGATGGATTTGTCCCCTCCCCAGCCCTAATGGCATCGCCTGCCCTTGAATTTGCATACAAGGCTGAAAATATAATGAATTTTTGGCAGCGAGGTTAATCCCTTTAGATTTGCGGGCCTTATCTCGCTGGAGCGTTTATCGAGTCGGGTTTAATGGGGAAAGGAGAGGGAGGAGGAGGCGGCTGCGCTTATCTGGAGAGGAGCTGCTGCTCCCCCGGGCACCGGCCAGGGGAAACAGCAAACACAACCCAGCAGAAGAGCAGCAGGATCCTCCCCGGAGCTCCCGGCTCCTGCACAGCCCCAGATCGGAGCTGGGAGCGCCCAGAGGGTCCTGCAGCCCCCAGCAGCCCCAACACTCACGTGTAGAGCGGCTGCAGCTGCAGGTGCGACGTCTTCTGTGGGGCCTGGTACCCGTAGGAGTCAAAGCCGCCGATGAAATCAACTGGGGAGAGCCGGGAGAGCAGTGGGGTGAGCTGGGAAGGGCAGCAGGGGGATCCCCAACACTGATCTGACACTGATCCCAACACTGATCCTGGTGCTGATCCCAACACTGATCCCAACGCTGATCCCAACACTGATCCTGGTGCTGATCCCAACACTGATCCTGGTGCTGATCCAACACTGATCCCAACACTGATCCCATGGCAGATCCCAATGCAGATCCCAACACTGATACCGACACTGATCCCAACGCTGATCCCAACACTGATCCCAACACTGATCCTGGTGCTGATCCCAACACTGATCCTGGTGCTGATCCCAACACTGATCCCAACACTGATCCTGGTGCTGATCCCAACACTGATCCTGGTGCTGATCCCAACACTGATCCCAACACTGATCCTGGTGCTGATCCCAACACTGATCCCAATGCTGATCCCAACACTGATCCAACACTGATCCCAACACTGATCCCAGCACTGATCCTGGTGCTGATCCCAACAGTGATCCCAACACTGATCCCAACACTGATCCCAACAGTGATCCCAACACTGATCCAACACTGATCCCAACACTGATCCAACACTGATCCCAACGCTGATCCAACACTGATCCCAACACTGATCCCAACACTGATCCAACACTGATCCCAACACTGATCCAACACTGATCCCGACACTGATCCCAACACTGATCCAACACTGATCCCAACACTGATCCCAACACTGATCCCAACACTGATCCAACACTGATCCCAACACTGATCCCAACACTGATCCCAACGCTGATCCCAGTGCTGATCCCAACACTGATCCCAACACTGATCCCAACACTGATCCCAACACTGATCCCAACGCTGATCCCAGTGCTGATCCCAACACTGATCCCAACACTGATCCCAACACTGATCCCAACACTGATCCCAACGCTGATCCCAGTGCTGATCCCAACACTGATCCCAACGCTGATCCCAGTGCTGATCCCAACACTGATCCCAACGCTGATCCCAGTGCTGATCCCAATGCTGATCCTGGTGCTGATCCCAAGGCTGATCCCAACACTGATCCAACACTGATCCCAACACTGATCCCAACACTGATCCCAACACTGATCCTGGTGCTGATCCAACACTGATCCCAACACTGATCCCAACACTGATCCTGGTGCTGATCCAACACTGATCCCAACACTGATCCCAGCACTGATCCAACACTGATCCCAACACTGATCCTGGTGCTGATCCAACACTGATCCCAACACTGATCCCAGCACTGATCCCAACACTGATCCCAACACTGATCCTGGTGCTGATCCAACACTGATCCAACTCTGATCCCAAGGCTGATCCCGCACAAGGAGCGCATCCCGGGGTTGTGGCACAGCCCTGCTGGGATCTGCCATCTGGTGGGAATTAATTAACAGCAAATGAGCTTTTAATGCTCTTGCACAGCCACAGCCTCGACCACCTGGTTAATTGGGGCCGCTTCCCGAGGGTGCGTGCGGGGATCAGATCAGGAAAAGTACAGGTTGGATAAAAGTTATCCCTCACTTCTCCTAAAACGCTGCTTCCCTCCTGTTTTGGGTGAAATCCTGGCAGTGGGAGGCTGTTAGAGTTTAGGGTTTAGGGGCTAGGGGTTAAGGGTTAGGGGTTAGGGGTTAGGGTTTGGGTTTAGGGGTTAGGGGTTAGGGGTTAGGGGTTAGGGGTTAGGGGTTGGGGGTTAGGGGTTAGGGGTTAGGGGTTAGGGGTTAGGGGTTAGGGGTTAGGGGTTGGGGGTTAGGGTTAGGGTTAGGGTTTAGGGTTTAAGGTTTAGAGGTTAGGGGTTAGGGTCAAGAGCAGCTGTCAAGAGGAGAGGCAGGGTTAGGGTTAGGGTTTAGGGTTAAGGTTTAGGGTTAAGGGTTAAGGTTTAGGGTTTAGGGTTTGGGTTTAGGGTTAGGGTTTAGGGGGTAGGGTTTGGGTTTAGGGTTTACAGTTAGGGTTTAGGGTTTAAGGTTAGGGTTTAGGGTTAGAGTTTAGGGTTAAGGGTTAAGGTTTAGGGTTTACAGTTAGGGTTTAGGGTTTAAGGTTCGGGTTTAGGGTTAGGGTTTGGGCCAAGGGCAGCTGTCCAGGGCAGAGGCCGGTGACGTGTTCCCCATCACACCCCAGCACCTCTGTCTCACCAGACATGGGAAAATGAGGGAAAACCCAACTAAAGGGATTTATTTCAGCTCCCTGGGACCCAGGTACTGCTTCCCCAGAGCCCCCCGGGGACAGCCGAGGTCACCGTGCCCCTGTCCCCCCCAGAGCCCCCAGGGACAGCCGAGGTCACCGTGCCCCTGTCCCCCCCCGGGACAGCCGAGGTCACCGTGCCCCTGTCCCCCCCAGAGCCCCCCGAGGTCACCGTGCCCCCTGTCCCCCCCAGGGACAGCCGAGGTCACCGTGCCCCTGTCCCCCCCAGGGACAGCCGAGGTCACCGTTCCCCTGTCCCCCCCAGGCACTCACAGCTGTCCTCCTCCTCCAGGAACACTTTGCTGACGTAGCAGGCGTAGACGAAGCCGAAGAGCTGGGGAGAAACAGCGGGCAGGGAGAGGCTGGTTATGGGGACATGGGGAGCACAGCTGGCACGGTGACACTGGGGACACGGCTGGGGGGCTGGGAGGGAACTGGGGGGGCACTGGGGGTGAACTGGGGGCACTGGGAGTGAACTGGGGGTGCTGGGAGTGAACTGGGGGTGCACTGGGAGTGAACTGGGGGTGCTGGGAGTGAACTGGGGGTGAACCGGGGGCTCTGGGAGGGAACTGGGAGTGAATTGGGGGCATTAGGAATGAACTGGGGGCGCTGGGAGGGAACTGGGGGGGCACTGGGAGTGAACTGGGGGTGCACTGGGGGTGCTGGGAGTGAACTGGGGGTGCTGGGAGCGAAATGGGGGCACTGGGAGTGAACTGGGGGCACTGGGAGTGAACTGGAGGTGCACTGGGAGTGAACTGGGGGTGCTGGGAGGGAACTGGGGGCACTGGGAATGAACTTGGGGGTGCACTGGGAATGAACTGGGGGCACTGGGAGCAGCCAGAACCCATCCTGGTGCAGTTTGGGGTGCAGCAGGGTTGGATGGACTCAGCTGCAGACGGGAGGGGGCCAAGGCTGGCACCCCACAGGGGTTCTGAGCACCCCACAGGGGGTTCTGAGCACCCCACAGGGGGTTCTGAGCCCCCCACAGGGGATTCTGAGCACCCCACAGGGGTTCTGAGCACCCCACAGGGGATTCTGAGCCCCCCACAGGGGATTCTGAGCCCCCCACAGGGGGTTCTGAGCACCCCACAGGGGTTCTGAGCCCCCCACAGGGGGTTCTGAGCACCCCACAGGGGTTCTGAGCACCCCACAGGGGATTCTGAGCACCCCACAGGGGTTCTGAGCACCCCACAGGGGGTTCTGAGCACCCCACAGGGGGTTCTGAGCACCCCACAAGGGGTTCTGAGCACCCCACAGGGATTCTGAGCACCCCACAGGGAGTTCTGAGCCCCCCACAGGGGATTCTGAGCACCCCACAGGGCTGGAAGCCCCTCTGGGGACTCAGTTGCTCTGTTTTAGGGAGCTCTGCCCGCAGCTCTGCTCCTCTGCCACCCCCCCACAGGGGTGACAGTCACCGACACGGGGGGGACATCCCTCCCAGCGAGCGATTCCTCCCTCCCCGCAGCATCCAACCCTCAGCCTGACGAGTTTCGGGGCGGGCAGCACCCCTGGGGTGACAGAATCGTGCGATGGGGACCCCTCCAGCCGGACCCCGCTCCCGGTCCCGGGGGGAGAGGTCCCTCACCGCCAGGAAGATCTGCGTGGCGCTGCTCAGCACCTCGATGTACTGATAGTCCAGCAGGCAGCCGCTGACCGTGATAACGTGGTGGTCCTCGGGGGCCAGCTGCGAGTTGAGCACCGGGGTCACCAGGCAGCCAGGGCCGTTCTCCATCCACCACGAGCGGTGCAGGGACGTGTTGAAGGTCATGATGAAGTCTCGGTCCTGCAGGAGGAGGAGGAGGAGGAGGAAGCACAGGCGGTGGGTCCGAGGCTCTCGGCAGGAGGGTTGGACAGGGAATGGTGTGAGAGATGGTCTGGGGCACGGCAGAGACCTCTAGAGCCGAGTTTGGTGTCAGGAGTTTATTTCAGGGTTCAGAGCCCTGCTGAGAGCCAGCAGATAGAGCTCAAAGCAGGCTCAGAGGGAACAATACAACAGGGGGTAAAATATAAATACACGAGTTTAGGACTCAAGAAAGAGAGAAACAGAAGAGAAGTGAGAGAGCCAGGAAAAGAGGCTGAGCTCTCCTTTACAATTACTTATATAAGTTATATATTTAAATATTCTAATCCTTCACTAACCAATCTTTCTAAGTATACTAATACAGTTACACTGGTGTGTGACCTATAGAAATCGCTGCTTTTGCACATTTTTAGTTATTATTTAGTCATATTTTTATCTCAGGGGTCCTTCAGACTTTTCTTTATAAGGCTGGGGAGAGGGGTCTCAGTTTTATTGGGGGACAGAATGTGTTCTGGCATACCAGCCCGGATTCTTTGAATTATTCAAACCGTGCTTTCATTTGTGTCTCTTCCTTAACTTCTCTGGCTGAGGAGTCATTTTATAATTCCTTTCTGATTCTGCCTTCCCAACAGAATGGGTTTCCCCACGGCAGGGATGATCTGAGCAGGGGATCTCCATCACCCCCAGGGAGCAGCTCCGGGCTGTGGGGTTCCCTCCCGTGCTGCTGCTGGGGACACCGGGGGGTGCGGGGGTGACAGGAGGGGTGACACAGAGCTCCTGTCACCTGCGGGCTCGGGGGACAGCGGGAGGAGGAGGAGGAGGATGGAGGGATGGAGGATGGAGGATGGAGGGAGGAGGATGGAGGGATGGAGGATGCAGGGAGGAGGAGGAGGAGGATGGAGGATGGAGGAGGAGGAGGAGGATGGAGGGATAGAGGGATGGAGGGATGGAGGGATGGAGGATGGAGGATGGAGGATGCAGGGAGGAGGAGGAGGAGGAGGATGGAGGGATGGAGGGATGGAGGATGCAGGGAGGAGGAGGAGGATGGAGGGATGGAGGGATGGAGGGATGGAGGGATGGAGGATGGAGGATGGAGGATGCAGGGAGGAGGAGGAGGATGGAGGGATGGAGGGATGGAGGATGGAGGATGGAGGGATGGAGGATGGAGGATGGAGGATGCAGGGAGGAGGAGGAGGATGGAGGGATTGAGGGATGGAGGATGGAGGATGCAGGGAGGAAGAGGAGGAGAGGAAGGTGAGGGCGGTACCTGTGACAAGCGCCCGACCTCCAGGTAGAAGCAGATGATGAAGGCGTTCCAGCCGACCCACAGCACCAACCACACGGCGTACTGCGAGAGGAGACAGCGCATGGAGCCCCCGCAGCGCCCCGAGAGCATGGAAACATAAAACCACAGATCTGGGGGGCTCGTGGAAACAAAACCACAGCTTTGGGGCGCTCATGGAATCATAAAATCACAGATTTGGGGCTCTCATGGAAACATAAAATCACAGATCTGGGGGGCTTGTGGAAACAAAACCACAGCTTTGGGGGGCTTGTGGAATCATAAAATCACAGATTTGGGGGACTCGTGGAAACATAAAATCACAGATTTGGGGCACTCGTGGAAACAAAGTTACAGATCTGGGGTGCTCATGGAAACAAAATCACAGCTTTGGGGAGCTCGTGGAAACAAAACCACAGATCTGGGGCACTCGTGGAATAAAATCACAGCTTTGGGGTGGTCGTGGAATCATAAAATCACAGATTTGGGGTGCTTGTGGAATAAAACCACAGCTTTGGGGCGCTCGTGGAAACAAAACCACAGTTTTGGGGTGCTCATGGAATCATAAAATCACAGCTTTGGGGTGCTGGTGGAATCATAAAATCCCAGTTTTGGGGCAGGAGGGACCTTAGAGCTCATCCCGAAGCTCCCACGGTGCCGCTCCCGGCATTGGGCACCTGCGGGGATGGAGCAGCCGCAGCTCCTCTGTCCCCGGGCTGAGCCCCCCGCGCCCCCCAGGGCGGTACCCACCATCATGAGGTATCTGGATCTGTACTGGACCGTCCCAAAAATCCCCAAAATCACGGCCATGATGTGCAGGAAGTTGGCCAGGATGGGGGCCCACTGGTATCCCAGGAAATCAAAGATCTGCCTCTCCAGCGCCGCGACCTGGAACAGAGCCGGGGAAGGGAAAACGCGGCTGGAAAATGCCGGGAATTCCCTGGATAATGGGCTGGAATGGCCGTGAGATGCAGCCGCCGGCAGGACAGGGGTAACCGGGGACATTGGGAGCAAAAAGGGGAATGCGAGGAGCTGTAACCCCACATCACCCTCCGTGCCTCAGTTTCCCCATCACTCGGGCATCCCGGAGGATGATTTATGATGGGAAAAGCCTCCAGCTGCCGGATTTTGATTTCCTGCCCATCCTCTCTGGATCCGTCGGGATCACCATCTGTAATCCAGGATAAATCCCCCGCCAGGATCCCGCCCTGATCCCAGCGCCGATTTCTGGCTCCGCTCGCTGCCGCCTCGGGCTCGATTACTCCTAATTACAGGATTAGCCCCGAGGAAGGGGCCAGCAAAGGCGAGGTGGGAACTCTGGGATATTCAGCGACGGGTTTAAGTTAAAAAATGAGGATTTTGGATGAGTCCGTATTTTTTTAGGGAACTTTTAAGGAAGTTTTAGGGAACTTGAGGGTGCAGGGACAGGTCGGCAGCACTTGGAAACTCCGAATTTCTTTCCATTTGTCTTACTCAGCCCTGTCCTGTCGCTCTTTGAGGTGCCCCAGATTCACCCTGAGAGCTCCAGGGCCCCCCGTGCTCCCCACGGCCCCATTCCCCAATTTCCTGCCGGAGAAAGGGGGAGTTTATCCTGAAAACCTCAGGAAGGAAGGGCTTTGCATCCCCCCTCCGTTCACCAGCAGCTCCCAAAGGGATCTGGAGTCAGGGGACAGCCATGGGGGTCCCAGGCAGCATCCCCCTCTAATTATTGGGGAATTAATGAGGTGGGGAAAGCCCCTGCCTGAGTTTTTCCCGAGGATGTGAATCCACCAACCGTGCCTCAGTTTCCCCAACCATAAAACTCCAAGTACTCGTGGAATTTCCTTTGTCAGGGCTCCAATTCCCACCGATTTTAGCCCAGCTCCACCCTGGGACTGTGATTTCCCATCTCCCACCCTCTCCCTGGGGTGGGACCTGCTGGATCAGTGCCAGCAGGACCTCGATTCCGATTGAAGGCGATGGAAATCCGCGGAGCAGCAGCCCCTGGATCCGTGGGGCCGGGACAAGGCTGTTTGCACCGAGACTTCATTCACTTCCCTGCTGTTTAAACTCTCTGAGGAAACAGCCTCTGGAAATACTCACAGCCGGGCTGTAAATCTCCTAAATTGAGGAATGTAAATAATAAATGACACAGGGAGCGCCGTGCCCGGGCTTTTATGGCCACCCATCCATCTGGGGGCTGTCGGCAGAGCTGCTCAGAGGGAGCTGGGGGGAGTTTTGGGTACCAGGGATGCTCCAAGCTGAGGGATGGGGCTGGGAGAAGCCTCTGAGGGCATCCATGGAGCGTGGCTCCTTAATTCCAGCCTGGAAGAGGAGAAGCTGGGCAGGCCCTGCTTGAACCAAACCCTTCTCCATCCTCAAGAGGCAAAATTGGGGATAAAAGATCCCATTTCCCCACGGATGAGCAGAGGCTGCCAATTGCCCTGGATTGGGAATTGCTCTGCTGGAGCCCCCCCAGCAGGTCCAGCGTTATTCCAGCTTTTCCCTCCCTGGGAAGAGCAGAGCTCGGTTGGTTCCATCCTGGTGGGATGGGGCTGGACGGGGACAGCACAGAGGCAGCAGCTCCACAGCTCCCGCTGGCCACCAAGGACATCCCAGGGACATCCCAGGGACATCCCAGGGACATCCAGGGGCCTCCCAAGGGCATCCCAGGGGTGTCCCAGGGGCATCCCAAGGACATCCCAAGGACATCCCAAGAACATCCCAAGAACATGCCAGGGACATCCCAAGGACATCCCAAGGACATCCCAAGGACATCCCAGGGGCCTCCCAAGGACATCCCAGGGGCATCCCAAGGACATCCCAAGGACATCCCAGGGACACCCCAAGGACATCCCAAGGACATCCCAGGGACATCCCAAGGACATCCCAAGGACATCCCAGGGACATCCCAGGGACATCCCAAGGACATCCAGGGGTCTCCCAAGGACATCCCCAGGACATCCCAAGGACATCCCAGGGACATCCCAAGGACATCCCAAGGACATTCCAAGGACATCCCAGGGGTGTCCCAGGGCCAGCCCCACGCCTTTCACCGCTGGGGAAACTGAGGCACGATCTCCAGCGGGACACTCTGGGTGTGGTGCCCCCTGCACGGGGATTGTGGGGCTCAGCTCAGTGCTCTGCTCCAGCCCCCGGAGCATCATCCCGGCCCTTCGGGGGTCCAGTGTCACTGGGAGGGACCTTCAGGACACCCCGCCCTTCAGAAACCGCAGCCCTGGCTCCCCCAGAACTCCCCAGCCTCATCCGACACCCCAAAACTG